>NC_136267.1:47574998-47699998 GCF_964187855.1 Myxine glutinosa
GGTCGGCTGGGAAGCGGAGTGACAATATACAAACATGTCTGCTTCCCGCCTCGCCCGGACCTCCCAGGGGGAGATCGTTTGGCAGGTAATGGAAATGTCATTTATGGTCTTAAACTGCCCTCCAGAGGATTGGGAGGGTATAGCGGGGGGGGGAATACTCATCATTCTGGCATACTTGCGATGGGAGTATTTGAGTACCCCCAATCACTGCCACGACACATACAGGTGCAGCATCCCCGCATCCAGCTGCCTCCCTCTATCCTTGATCTGATCTATCCTCTTCCAAAACTCCTTATCACCAACTGCCTTCGCTACAACCTCCATCCACCGTACCTGGTTCACACTTGTCAGTACTTCTTCCACTCCTTCTCCAAGCCTTCCACTTCCTCGCTAAGCAGTCCCCACCCGGGAACGTCACAGCAGGCTATACGTACAATTCCTTAACTTCAAACCCTAACTATTTATTACAACGCACACTCTGTATGGTGCACATTTAAACAGACAATCCTTAAGCTACATTTATTTCACTGGTTATTACATCGAAGTTGGTAGGTAAACGAGCACGGACCGTACGAATCTATACACTTCTAACTGTACTATGGTAATCTCTACCCGCTTCCCAGGAACGTAACAATACAGTACTTCCAAAACCATGCTCGATATCAATATACAAGTACCCGGCATTGCCGGGCGGGGGGAGGGGAGGGGAACGGGGGGGAGGGGAGAAGAGGGGGGGAGCGGAGAAGAGGGGGAGGGGGAGGGGAGAGGTGGAGAGGAGGGGGAGGGGAGAGGTAGAGAAGAGGGGGAGGGGGAGAGGGGAGAAGAGGGGGGATGGGGAGGGTGAGGGATGGGAGGGATGGGAGGGGGGAGGGGAGAGGGGGGAGGGGGAGGGGAGATGGGGGGAGGGGGAGGGGAGAGGAGGGAGGGGAGAGGGGGGGAGGGGAGATGGGGGAGGGGAGAGGGGGGAGGGGGAGGGGGAGGGGGGAGGGGAGGGGAGGGAGGAGGGGAGGGGAGGGGGGAAGGGGGAGGGGAGGGGGGAGGGGGGAGGGGGGAGGGTGAGGGAGGGGAGGGTGAGGGAGGGGAGGGTGAGGGAGGGGAGGGCCAGTCAACAATGACGTTGCAGTTCTCATGGTCGGAGAGCAGCACAACAATCGCGACATCGTCCTGCATCTTCGCAAGAGCACGAAGTACCCAGGGGGCCAAACCCCAAAATTTTCGGAAAGCAGACATGGGCTGTTGTAAAAGGTTGTGCCCCAGAAATCATATCTACATGTGCCTAGGAACACAATCTAGGTCAACAACCTTGCCAACAAGCTGCTGGAAATTTGTAAGAGGCACACAAATGTTGCGCATCTTTCATCATCATCATCATCGTCATCATCATCTTTGCGCATCCCTACTTTGTGCAGGGCCCAATATAGCTGCAATTTCATGCACAGGCAAATAGTTTGACTGGGTAGTTCGAATCCACAGTTCAGGCAGATCCTTCAACAGAGTTGCAGCATAGTACACACTTGAAACAATGATATCAGTATCATTGGCATAGATAATAACAGCTGGGCTGAGACTGCTGAAGTGACAGGCTTTGTATAAAGCCATTTGGTGCGAGCATTTGTGTTGAGTGTTATGCCATCAAGACCACTGTCTTCCTTAGCGTCAGCATTATAAGTTTGCTCTAAAAGCATATCAGGAGATACACCATTATGGCTCCCATCTGCTCTCCGACCAACAAATGCTCCATTCATCATAGCTTCATGCACCTCTGGAGCTGTGTCGTGTAGTGTTTTCATTGCAGACAAGTAGAGTGGCAATGACTGCTGACCATATTTGTAATGCCCTGCAGCTGTTAAATAGGGAAGCATTCGAGCTGATTCACACAAATGCCCTCGCCAATTACCTTCCCGTTGGTGGTAGATGAAGCGGAATAATACATCTGACATCTCAAGGAAGTTGAGCCAGAATACAGCAGTTGGTAAGGTGGTGAGAGTCTCCTGGAATTTCAGCAGGTGTTGCTGAAGTGCTACAAGCTGTGAGTGGCATTCTTGGATGGACTTCAATTGTTCAGTTGCATCTATAGACGTATCGAACTGCTTCTTCAGTGCTGCCTCAATGGCATCTATCCATAGTCGGGTGTCTTCCTCTGATATCCAGCTTTCAAATGCTTCCCAATACAGATGCCATACAGCTTCATTCAGGATTTTAATGGCATGCATAGACTGGTAATAGTCTGCTTTCTCTCCAAAGATCTTCTTAGCTGTCCCTTCTTGGCACATTCCTGCTGTTACAAGAAGATCTTCCACACCAGAGTCCCTCATAATCGTACAGACTGCTTTTAAGTAGTTATGAGCCTGGTGGAAGCCTCCCAAAAGCAGGATTACCTTGGAAAACTCATCTTTGTGTTTGTCCCTGATGGCCACTGCAAGTTCATATGTGGCCTGGTCTCCAGTGATGACAGTCCATGTATCTCCAAGTGCATGTGATGTTTGTACAAGCCGTGTCATCTCTTCCTTTAGCACAGCAGGATCCGTTGGTGAAGCAGGTATGAGAGGGAGGTATGCAATCCGGCTGGCCTTGTGGTGTGGGAGTAACTGTGCACAGAATGCTGAAAAACCAGGGAGATCAGGATCCCCTTCATATGGCACATGCAGCAGTTGTGAAGTTTTCACTTGTCTTCCAAGTCTCCAGAAGAGCAGCATTTCTTCGGCTGTCTCATCAGATGCAGTTTCCAAACTGTTAACATCATCAATGTTGCAAAGTGATCTAGAATTCCTCCTGTCACTGGCTGAAATGTGACAGTTAGGGATATTTGTTTCAGAAACACCTGAAAGGGTCTTTTTCCTGCTTAAAGATGAAGTAGGAAGACTAATATTGTCAGGATGAGTGATGAGGGTACTACTCATGACAGGATTCTCAATTATAATGGCTGTGGTGGCATTGAAAGTCCCACCTTCTAATGTGTTTTTCTTCCAATCCAGGTTGTCTATTGCATAAACATGTAAACTTGCATGATAATTATGCACCATAGCTTCTGGGACAAACACCCCATTCTCCTCAACCTGTTGCATGATGTTGATGGTTTTTGTTGTCAGTTGGCGCTGCAACGTGTCATAATTGATTCCTAGGCCAAGTCTATTGTTCAGAGTGATCAGTGACTTGCTACGTGTCTGGTTATACACATAGTAAGCTGTAGCTACACTCAAAGGAGTTGGCACTGCTGCTACATGTTGCATAAGTTGCTGCGATATTACAAGTGCTTTCTCCCTAATTGCCGGATGAAGTAATGATGAATCTGAAATATGGGATCCAGACTCTTGGTGCTTTTTCCCTGCTTTGTCAGAGAGCAGCATGGTTGTGAAATCAAATAAAGTTTGTGGAACAATTCTTTCAGCAGCTGCAAAAGAAATTTCAGTAAACTGCTCTGATTTTTGTTCTTTTTTGCACTGCTTAATATCAGCTCTCAGAATTTTAGCTGCACAATGCATTATTTGCTGTTTTTCATCAATCTGATTCTTGGCCTCTAACAACCTCAGTTTTTCTAGAGCATCTCCTAGTGGTATGGAGGAAGCACAGATAAAGCCAGCGCCAGTGCTTTGGTTGATAATTGAAATGCGCTTGCCAAACCATTGTTGCAATTTCCACTTCAAAGTTATTGATCGATACGAGTCTGCAGTTTTGACATCTAGCTCTCGAAGAATTGCCCGATACTGATCCCGAAGATTTTTCATAAAAAAGCCACACTTATTTTGGAAGAGTGATGTCTCAAGCTGTTCGACTAATCTTTCAAATGCAACATCATAGAGATTTTGTGTTGGACTGATAGTGGGGATGCGTCTAGCTTTAAAAGTATTCATGCAGGGTGTATGGTAGCAGATGTCATTGGCAACCATATCAAAGCCTTGACCAATTAGCCTTTGCAAGATATCTTGTCTCTTCAGCTTTTTGGCTTGATCAAGGATTGCATGTTGGCTGGTTGTAGTAGACACTTTACAGGTGGGCTCTTTCCCTCTATACCATGTCTTATTACAGATGACACAAGTGTTCTTGGCTTCAAATCCTGATGTGGATTGTCTTGTGGTATGAGACCCAAGAGATGAAGTTTTCATAGGGTCATCAGCCGCTGGTGGTTGCCCTCCTAGATTCCTTTTTTCTGCCAGTTTGTAACTTTTTTCATTCAGGTACCAGTTCCTGCATTTTACATGCCATTTAGGGGAATTTTGTCCAACCCAGTTTTCTTGGGTAATGTCACTTTGTAATCTTCTGTGAATATGATCCCGTCGACAGGACATAGCCACAAGAAGCTTTTCTGTTGATATCACCTGGACATTATTAAGTCCTTTCATTGATGGTTCTTGACATATTAGACATCTGCCATAGTCTGTGTTCCAGCCATCCTCCCGCCTTTTCTTTGGTTGTTCCAGTAACAGTGCCTCTTGAACCAGCCTCTTCCCAGCTTGACTGGTCATTTTTCTCCCGGCTGTGTTATCTGAAACACAAACTAATTCATTAGACATTGTAGTTAAAAGTGCAAAGGAGTATATATATTAAGAACACAACTTCACTTGGAGCAAATCTCATCCAGAAGTGCATGTTGATATTATTTCACACTTGTCTGAAAATGAGTAAATATTAAATCATTCATAAAAATCAGCCATACAGCAAAACTCTGTCAGCTGTGCACCTTGATCCTGTATGGGGAAATCATAATAGCAGTAAATTTACATATGTAGCTTGTTTGAGTCATTAATATCTGAACTACCCAGTCAAACTATTTGCCTGTACATGAAATTGCAGCTATATTGGGCCCTGCACAAAGTAGGGATGCGCAAAGATGATGATGACGATGATGATGATGATGATGAAAGATGCGCAACATTTGTGTGCCTCTTACAAATTTCCAGCAGCTTGTTGGCGAGGTTGTTGACCTAGGTTGTGTTCCTAGGCATGTGTAGATATGATTTCTGGGGCACAACCTTTTACAACAGCCCATGTCTGGTAAACCCCCTTGGCCTCCTGGGTAAAGCGGATTTTGGAGACTCACCGATCCTGTGACCCACGCCCTCCAGTACCGGCGTTGCCGGGCGGGGAAGGGAGACCCGTACATTCCCAACCTGTACATTCGCCCTCTCGACTCAAGCTCGTATTCGATTCATATTCGAAATCGAAAGGGGAAAGGGGAAATCCTTCGTATTCGAATTCGTAAACACGAAATATGAATTAAAATTTAATTCATATCGCACAAAATCGACACAAAACACGGTCGCATAAAGGTGAAAAAAGGCAATCGCCTTTCGCCCTGAATCACGTGCAAACGTGTGACGGGATGGAACATCACGTGATCGCTCTGAGCGAATCAGCGAGCCTGGCACTGGCTGAGATTAGCCGGTACTTCGCTGAAATGCGCTGAGGTAAATATGAATAAAAAATATGGATCTCGACAAATATGGTCTCAGCCATGTTCGTCCCAGGCTCAATGGCCATGTCTATGCCAAATATCAAGCACGTGAGCCTCTCCGTTTTGGAGTCTATCGGTAACATTATACACACACACACACAAACTGTGTTTTATATATACTAGGGCATGCTCGTACTATATATATATCTAAAATTATATCCCCCCCCCCCCCTCTATTTACATGAAATGGTTTGGTCCAAAGCGAACGGCTTGCGAGTACGGTGACAATCCCCCCCCTCTATTTACATGAAATGGTTTGGTCCAAAGCGAACGGCTTGCGGAGTTTGGTAAAGAAATCGCCATAGCGTGCACAAACGCGCAGGAAAGCGAAAGAATCGCAAATTAGTTTTAATTAGTTTTAAAACATAGTTTAACGCCAACATAGCGGCAACATAGTTTGCCAACGTGAAATAAATGAATACGCTCTCAAATGTGCCGTCCGAGGCAGAGTCTGTTCGCCACGTTCGGCACACGTGATAGCTCGCTGCTCTCTGATTGGTTGAATCGTTTTTTGGACATAGCTCGGTAACTACTTGTCCGATTAATTTCAAACCTTGAAAAGGCACATCCTCGGGTCCCCAGCAATATACCTGGCAAGTTTCAAGTATATCGGACCCGTGGTTGTCGAGAAACAGCGGTCACAGACAAACAAACAAACACACACACAGACACACAGACACACACACACACACACACACACAGAGATTGCTGGAATTATAGATAGATACTAGCAGAAGTACCCGGCATTGCCGGGCGGGGGAGGGGAGGGGAGGGGCGGGGAACGGGGAGGGGAGGGGAACGGGGGGAGAGCGAGCCCCTTGGTAAAGCAAGCGATTTTTTTTTTCATAGCGTCATAGCGTTTCATAGCGTCATAGCATTCATATCGTTCATAGCGTTCATAGCATTTCATAGCGTCATAGCGATTTTTTTTTTCATAGCGTCATATCGTTCACAGCGGTCATAGCTTCATAGCGTCATAGCGTCATCGCGTTCATAGCGTTTCATAGCGATTTTTTTTTTCATATCGTTCATACCGTTCATAGCTTCATAGCGTTTCATAGCGTCATAGCGATTTTTTTTTTCATAGCGTCATAGCGTTCATAGCGTCATCACGTGATCGCTCTGAGCGAATCAGCGCCCACCTGCTCTGATTCCGTTGATTCCGTGCGCTGAAATGCGCTGAGGTAAATATGAATAAAAAATATGGATCGTCAAATATTTTGAGTTCGGCCATGTTCGTCCCAGGCTCAATGGCCATGTCTATGCCAAATATCAAGCACGTAAGCCTCTCCGTTTATAGTAAGGGCATTTTATGAGATATTTCACAAATCTGTTAACTAAATTGTTACCAAAAAATTTCTTCACCAATATGTTTGTAAAGGTGTGTAATAACATGTGTTAAAATGTTGAAGTTCAACTCCCGTGGGAAACCCAGAAAAAAAGCTGTTGAATTCGGGTAGCGAAAAATTATTTTCGAGAATTTTTTTTTTTTTAATCGGCCCTTAAGTAACTTATGAGGGGTCAAATAAGGGTTTTTCATGATTCTGAGTTGATTGTTAACATTTATATTTTCACTTTTACATTTACACACAAAGTAGCTTTTATTTCACATACATATATAATACTCAAGAGTTATTTCTCATTCACAATGTCAGAAGTTTCAACAGTCATTGTCTATGTCTTCTTCAGACTCAACAACATCATGACTGCAGTTTCTGCATGTAATGCCATTACAGACTCCACAGGCCGAGATGCACGTGACCCCATTCTTCTTGCAGCTGCATCGCCGGTTGCTGCAATCTCCATGACAATTACAGCTCGTGAACTGCAATAGCTCCTCAGGAGCCGTGGGGTCCAGTGTTGGAACTGGCTCATACCCATGCACACCTATTGTCCATCCATAGTCACTGGGGTTCAGAGACATGCTCTGTAGAAGGATCCAGTCCCGGGTCTGCAGGTAGGCACGGAGTGAATGTTGTGCAGCTGCACCCTCTGTTGGAGGTAGAGTCTCTGGTTTGATCACTCCTGCCGCTGCCTTCCTTGAGAATATGTTGTACCGAATTTCACCCAATGTAATATCTCGTCCATGGTAAATGTACTTGAAAATCGCAGTACCAGCCTGAATCACTGTTTCCTTGGTGGCTTCTGTGTCAAGGAAGATGTCCTCCATCCGCCGGTTGACATCAGACAGGTGACTGAGGGTGAGCACCCAGCATTTGTGGCCAGAAAAACTGTTTCTCATTCTTCCTCTGCTCAGTCCACCTTGTGACTTGGCTGCCTTCATTAATGTCTGCTCAATGCAAATGTTACACCATGTGCCGGACCACTCATGACTTGAGTAACGGACAACGTGGTTCCCGTGGGCAGTGAGACGTTCTAAGGTGTCTTTGTAAGCAGGCAAAGTTTCTAGTTCCTTCATGAGTTGACAGTACAGCCGTGCGCCCTTGGCATACTGATGATGGCCTGCAGCGGCAAAGATGTGAAGCATCTTGGTAACAATGCAGGACAGATGCCCATTGTGGTCTGCAAGTCGCTCGGTTCTGATAAAGACCTTGATCACATCTACCATGTGGTGGTACTCCACCCAGAGTGCAGGTGTTCTTCCTCCTTTTGCGAGTCGTTTGAAGGTTTCTTCAAACCTTTGCTCAAACACTGGCACTACTGGGTCTGAGTGTCTGGCTCCCATCTTCCCATCAGCCACCTTCTCCATGAAGGTCTTCATGTCACCACGCTCCTCCTCAGTGAAGGCAAGTTTCATGATGTGTTGATAGATGGCTGCATCGATGAGGAGGTGCACACGGATTGCCTTGTCAAAACATCCTCCATCCATGATGTGGTTGGCTGTCGTACTTCCAGGATAGATCAACTGGATCACATCTAGAAGTCCAGAATCTTCCATGATGTTACCCATTGATCCAAGATAAGACTTCAGCAGGTGAAAACCACCCAACCTTGGAATGACGGGTAGATTTGCCTGCTTTATTATATTCACAGCCTTCAGCCAAATCGGAA
The DNA here is from genome assembly GCF_964187855.1 of Myxine glutinosa. Lineage (NCBI taxonomy): Eukaryota > Metazoa > Chordata > Myxini > Myxiniformes > Myxinidae > Myxine > Myxine glutinosa. The sequence continues at coordinate 47,583,463 of NC_136267.1, forward strand.
GATCAAAGGTCACTATAGCGACCCCAGCGCGCCGTATGCACTCTTTCAGAGTGGTGAAGATGGTGTTGAGGTCATTAGGGTCTCCTTCAATAACTGGGAGGAACTCGATCTGTGTGCTCTGCTTTGCATCATTAGCATTTAGCATGGATTCTCTTCATCCAGCCATTCCAGTTGGAGTGTGGGAACTCAGGATCGTTGGCTTTGATCACCCACCCCGCTGCCCAGAGTGTGTCACCTGGAGTGAGGAGTGGCTGATCATGAGCCAGGGAGGAGGAAAGCTCAGAGAGGGGGAGAAACATGATCGCGTTCGTTCCTATCTGTTTCCTGTTCGTAAATGGAATAATCTTTACTTCAGTTCCTCTCAGGATCTTAGCTTTGTCGAGTGCCTTCAACTTCACCCGGGGGAAAGCTGCTGTTGTCTGTGGATCTGGCAAAGGTGGTGCCGGAGAGGTGACTTCGATCCAACCCATTGAGTGAAAGGGAGTGTTTCCGTGAATAGAGACAATGTTTAAATCTATATTGTCTCCAACAAATTGAGTGACTGCATTGTTTGTTTCCCCAACCTCCATAAAGACCACCTGATCATTACTTGACAATTCACTTTCACTGGCTGGCACTTTGGCTGTCATCACTGATTGATCCTCAAGCGCAGCATCAACCGCAACCTCATCATTGATCTGTTCATCGGTTTCCTCCACAATGGTGTCAAGAGTGCCAGAAGTATCTGGAACATCATCTCCACTCCTACTATTAAGGAAGCAGTATTTGTAGTTTTGTGTCTCCGTGTAAGACTCAGTGTATCCCAGCCAGTGGAACTTGTTGAGCATCCATTTTGACCCAAATCTATGATCAAGTTGTATGGCAAGCCCCATTTGGTGTGGCAATACTCCAGGCCGAGGTCGACAGGCCTTAATAAAATTCTGCCCCCAAACGGCAACTCTTTCGTCTGTCTTGACAATCGGTCTCAAGAACATCTGAAGGCTTGCAGGAACAAGTGTCAGCTGACTATCGATGTCAGTCATACTGTGTGTGGTGGGGTATGACTTTGGACCTAAATCAATCAAGGCAATATCATTGGATATGAACTTGAGTGCCGTCTTTATGATCTGAGTCTTCTCATCTCCATGGTCAAGATTAGCATGATGCTCTCGCAGAATATTGTCGGTGCCATCTTTGAGACAGAGTACATCTGCCCTTCTTTCCTGTGTTGTGAAATACAAGGTGTCTTCGTATTTCTCTAGAAGTTTTATCTTTAGCCAATGCTTTGAATAAGAAAGGCTCTTCTCTGGTGACTGATCAAACTCCTGCAGCTTTTCATGGACTTGGTCCATGTTCATTACCCCATGCTCTAATTCTGAGTCTAACCATTCGCAGAATTCAATAAAAACTGCCTCTCGCTCCTCATCAATACTCCTCTGTCCTCTCTTCCTTTTTCCTTCCTCATCAGTCTTAATAATAATAATAATTCATTTATTTTGTATAGCGCTTTTCCAGAAGCCCAAAGGCGCTTTGACAGAGTGGCAAACATAATGCATAACAATACATGAAAACAACAATTGCAAAAAGACAAGAATCAATAGGGAAATATTTAAAGCAAAAGGAGGGAGAAGGAGAAGAGATAGTCAGGGGTTAAATGCTGTGGGTTGAATGTTGAATGCAGTGTTGAACAGGTGGGTCTTTAGTGATGTTTTGAATGTGGTGAGTGAGGAGGAGTCTCTGATGGTGTGAGGTAGTGAGTTCCAGAGGGTGGGAGCAGCGATGGAGAAGGCCCTGTCCCCCCAGGATCTGAATTTGGTCCGGATGGAGGGGGTCAGGAGGTTGGTACCAGCAGAGCGGAGGTTGCGGGTGGGAGTGTGTCTGGAGAGGAGGTCAGCCAGGTAGGATGGGGCCAGGTTATGGAGGGCTTTGTATGTCAAGAGGAGGATTTTGTACTGGATTCTCTGGGGGATGGGGAGCCAGTGAAGCTTGTAAAGGACGGGGGTGATGTGGTCACGGGTCCGGGAATGGGTGAGTAGACGGGCAGCGGAGTTCTGAATGTATTGGAGTTTATTGGTGATTTTTGAGGGTGAACCATAGAGGAGGCTATTGCAGTAGTCCAGACGGGAGGTGATGAAGGCGTGGATGAGGGTTTCTGCAGCCGTGGAGGAGAGGGATGAGCGGAGACGGGCAATGTTTTTCAGGTGAAAGAAGGCTGACTTTGTGATCTGTTTAGTGTATTTGTCGAAGGAAAGGGTTTGGTCAAAGATGACGCCAAGATTCCGGATGTGAGGGGAGGTGGATACTGGGATACCGTCGATGTTGAGGGCAAAGTTATGGGTGGATTTTGTGAGCGTTTTTGGGCCAATGATGATTATTTCAGATTTATCACAGTTAAGCTTGAGGAAGTTGATTTGAAGCCAGGATTTTATTTCAGTGATGCAGTTTGTCAGGATAGAGTGGGTGTCGGTGGAGACGGACTTGGTGGAGATGAAAAGCTGGATGTCATCGGCGAAGCAGTGGAATTGGAGACCATGACGGCGGATTAAGTGACCGAGCGGGGACAGGTAAAGGATGAAGAGGAGGGGGCCAAGAACTGAACCTTGGGGGAGGGGAGCAGTGGGGGATTTGCAGTTATTGATGGAGATGAACTGGCATCTGTCAGAGAGGTATGATTTAATCCAAGAGAGGGCAGTGCCGGTAACGTTAAAGGTGGATTCAAGTCGGGTGAGGAGGATAGTGTGATCGATGGTGTCAAAGGCAGCGCTGAGGTCGAGGAGGACGAGAATGTTGAGGTTGCCAGCGTCAGAGGAGACGAGAAGGTCATTGGTGATTTTGAGGAGAGCAGTTTCAGTACTGTGGTTGGACCGGAATCCGGATTGGAATGTTTCATACAGGTTATTGGCAGAGAGATGATGTTTGAGTTGAGTGGCTACAGCGCGTTCCAAAACTTTTGACAGAAAGGGTAGGTTGGAGATGGGTCTGAAGTTGTTTAGGGTGTCAGGGTTTAGACCAGGTTTTTTTAGAATGGGGGTAACAGTAGCAATTTTGAGGGAAGGTGGGACGATGCCTGTAGACGGGGAGGAGTTTATTGTTGCAATGATAAGTGGAGAGAGAGCAGGGAGGGAGGCTTTGACAAAGCTGGAGGGGATGGGGTCAAGAGTGCAGGTGGCAGTTTTCATTCCTATGAGGAGTTCAGAGAGGTCAGTAGGGGAGATTGGGGAGAACCGAGACAGGGGATGGCAGGACAAGGGGGGGCAGGTGGTTGGAGGGGGAGCGGGTGCGGCGGTGGTCAAGCTGTTGTAGATGTTGTCAATTTTGCGTTGGACGAAAGAGAGGAAGGAGATGCAGTTGTCTACTGTGAATGACTGGGTGGTGGTGTTCAGGGGGCGGAGGAGTTTGTTTATTGTCGAGAAGAGTGCTTTTGGGTTTCCGGAGCCAGAGTGGATAATTTGAGAGTAGTAGGCAGAGCGGGCGCGGGAGAGGGCATCTTTGTAGTGTTGTAGGTGGTCCTTGTAGGCTTGGGAGTGAACTGTGAGACCCGTTTTATTGCGGAGTCTTTCAAGTTGGCGAGCACGAGTTTTCATCAGGTGGAGTTCAGGGGTAAACCAGGGAGCAGAATGGGTGAAAGAAACTGTTTTGGTTTTTACAGGCGCAAGCTGGTCAAGGCAGGAGGAGAGAGTGTGGTTGTAGTAGTCAGTGAGGTCAGAAGGGGTGTGGAGGTCAATGAAGGGAGAAGTGGACATTTTTTCAGAGAGGGTGGATGAGAATGAGGTAGGTGAAAGAGCGTTTAGCTTACGGAAGTTGATTGTGCGATAATGCCTTGGTGTTGGGGCGGGGATGTTGATGGTCAGAGTGATGGCTAAGTGGTCAGAGAGGGTGAGGTCGGAGCCAGGCCAGAGAGATGGTGCAAATTTAATCCAGTGGAGCAGACAAGGTCCAAAATGTGACCACGGATATGGGTAGGAAAGTCGACATGTTGAGTGAGGTTAAAGCAGGTGAGTAAATCAGTGAAGTCAGTGGTTATTGTGGAGTCAGTGGAGTCCATGTGGATATTGAAACAGTGGAGTCTTGGGCAAACTGTCACCTCTCGCAAACATAAGTTTGCATCGCAAATGGTACAGTGTTTCTTTTGCTACCAAGTCGTTGATCCCTTCCAGGCGTCCAGTGACTTCAGTGCCCCAGTCATCCCCGCGACTCCGTGCTGTCTTCAGCAAGCTTGCCTTCAGTGTATCTGCAGTCAAATTATCTGGCACTCTGTATTTCTTTCTAGCTTGTGCTGGCTTTTGTGTGGTAAACTTTTGATATAAATTGCCGCCCGTGTTAACGGGCTAGTCAGTGCTTTTGAGTTCTTTCGAGGTGTGCTAGAATAAATAGCTCAGTGAAACTTCATTCCTGGCGTCGTCCATTTTGTCCGGTTTTATCGTGCGAGCATAGCTCCCACAGTATAATCCTTAACCCCCCCCCACCCCATCCCCACCCCACCTCCATAGTATTATATGGCTCTGCCCCCCTATCCCCGCCCTCCTGCCTTGCCCCAAACACACCTGGGCTTGGTGAAAGCTCAAGCACATCTGGCTTGGTGAAAGCTCAAGCACATCCAGCTTGGTGAAAGCTCAAGCACATCTACACTTGATGAACGCTCAATCACATCTGCGCTTAGTGAAAGCTCAAGCACATCGACACTTCATGAAAGCTCAATCACATCTACACTTGATGAATGCTCAATCACATCTGCACTTGGTGAAAGCTCAAGCACATCTTCACTTGATGAAAGCTCAATCACATCTGCGCTTGGTGAAAGCTCAAGCACATCTACACTTGATGAAAGCGCAATCACATCTGTGCTTGGTGAAAGCTCAAGCACATCTGGGCTTGGTGAAAGCTCAAGCACATCTGGGCTTGGTGAAAGCTCAATCACATCTGTGCTTGGTGAAAGCTCAAGCACATCTGGACTTAGTGAATGTTCAAGCACATCTGGGTTTGGTGAAAGCTCAATCACATCTGTGCTTGGTGAAAGCTCAAACACATCTGGGCTTCGTGAATGTTCAAGCACATCTGGGTTTGGTGAAAGCTCAATCACATCTGGGCTTGGTGAAAGCTCAAGCACATCTGGACTTAGTGAATGTTCAAGCACATCTGGGTTTGGTGAAAGCTCAATCACATCTGCGCTTGGTGAAAGCTCAAGCACATCTGGGCTTCGTGAATGTTCAAGCACATCTGGGTTTGGTGAAAGCTCAATCACATCTGGGCTTGGTGAAAGCTCAAGCACATCTGGCCTTGGTGAAAGATCAAGCACATCTGGGATTGGTGAATGTTCAAGCACATCTGGGTTTGGTGAAAGCTCAATCACATCTGGGCTTGGTGAAAGCTCAAGCACATCCAGGCTTTGGTGAAAGTTCAAGCACATCTTGGTTTGGTGAAAGCTCAAGCACATCTGCACTTGGTGAAAGCTCAATCACATCTGGGCTTTGGTGAAAGCTCAAGCACATCTGGGCATGGTGAAAGCTCAAGCACATCTGCGCTTGGTGAAAGCTCAATCACATCTGGGCTTGGTGAAAGCTCAAGCACATCTGGGCTTGGTGAAAGCTCAAGCACATCTGGGCTTGGTGAAAGCTCAAGCACATCTGGGCTTGGTGAAAGCTCAAGCACATCTGGGCTTGGTGAAAGCTCAATCACATCTGGGCTTGTTGAAAGCTCAATCACATCTGGGTTTTGTGAAAACTCAATCACATCTGGGCTTGGTGAAAGCTCAATCACATCTGGGTTTTTTTTTTTTTTTTTTTTTTTTTTTTTTTGTATACAAGATCGAGGCTCGTGAATGAGCGAACATTAATCACACAGAAAGACAAACCGACACATAAAACATATAACATAGGGAGCGGTAGACAAGATGGGGAGAGAGGGGGAAGGACACAAACACAACATTTGAGAGCAGGGACCGAGAGACATGGAGACATCGAGAGATCTGAGAGAGGGCGAGGGCTTTGGGGGGGGGGGGGGCATGGGAAGGGGGCGGTGGGAGAGGTATAAAACATATGGACACTGCCAGGACTTCCAGGAAAGAAGTTGGAATTTCAAACAAGGTGGATCTGGGGTGAATTAGCGGGGGTAGAAAAGATCAAGGTTTTGGATGGGGGAAGATAAGAGATGGTGGTGAACAGCTGTTTTAAAGACCTGGAGGGAGGAGTGGGATTGAAGGGAGTGAGGGAGTTTGTTCCAGAGGCGGGAGAAAAGAGGAATGAAAGAGTGAAGGTGAGCGGAGAGCCGAGATTTCGGCAGTTTAACCATCAGAGGGTTGCTGGCAGATCTTGTGCGACCTGTAGGAATATTTGGGGGACAGAGCACAGAGAGAGCTGGGGGTGCAAGTCCAGAGAGGAGTCGGTAGAAGACAGAAAGACCACCTACCTGCCTGCGGTGAGTGAGTGAAAGGCCCTCAGAGATAGCTTCATCGCGGGAGATTCCAATAATTCTGAAAGCTTTGGTTTCAACAGCGTGAAGCCGAGCTAGGTGTGAGGAAGGAGCACCGGCCCATAGGGGAGAACAGTATTCCATTGAGCTGCGGATGAAAGCCTTGTATGTGGTGAGGAGCTCAGGTGTGCCGAGGAAGGACTTCGCACGACGGAGGATGCCCAGTCGGCGACTGGCTTTGGAGGCCAGCTTGGAAATGTGGTTTTCCCAAGAAAGATCATGGCAGATAGTGAGACCCAAAATCTTGAGCGACAGAACTTCTTGGAGAGGATTGTTGAGAAAGTAGATGGGAGGGTTGTCCAGTCGATCTTTTCGGAGAGACATAGTAAGAGTGTGAGATTTGTCAGGATTGAAAGACATGTTCCACTTGTTTGACCAGTCTGTGATTTTGTCCAGGTCTTCAGAGAGTGAGGAGGCAGCAGACTGCCGATCTGAGGGAAGAGGAATGGAGCGGCAGAGAGTGGAGTCATCAGCAAAGAGATAGAGAGGATTTTCGAGAGAGTCAGAGAGATCATTGATGAAGACCAGAAAAAGCACGGGGCCCAGAACACTGCCTTGGGGAACTCCAGCCTGAACAGGAAGAGGAGATGAGAGAAACCCATTCAGGGCCACACGTTGACGACGACTAGAGAGGAAGTCCGCCAGCCATGCGTGGAGATTTCCATGGATACCAAAGGAGGAGAGTTTGGTGAGCAGAGCGGGGTGCCAGACCGTGTCGAAGGCACGTGATATGTCGAGGGAGACAGCTCTAATTTCCTGTTTGGCATTGAGGACCTCCATCCATTGTTGAGACAGCAGAAGCAGCATGTCCAGAGTAGAGTGACCTGGTCTGAAACCAAATTGATGATCAGAGATCAAGCCATTGGAGAAGAGGAATGATTTCATATCAGAAGCAATGATGGATTCCATGACTTTGCTGATAATTGGGAGAAGGCTGATTGGTCTGTAGTTGCTAGGATCTGTTTTTGCACCTTTTTTGTGCAAAGCGGTGATGTTGGCTGATTTCCAAGCAGATGGCAGTTGACCTTGAGCAAAAGAGAGGGTGAAGAGAACAGAGAGAGGGTGAGATAGAGCAGCAGAGCAGGATTTTAGGACCCGTGGGCTGATGCCGTCGGGTCCAGTTGCAGAATCAGAGTCGAGGGTTGACAGAAACTTTTCCACCTTGTCAGGAGGAAAGGACACGGAGTCCAGGAGCAGCAGGGTACGACTGGGTATGGTGGGTACAGAGAGGGATGGGTTTGGGACACAAGATTTAGAGGCAAACACAGAGTTGAGGCATTCAGCTTTTTCACGTGCGGAGTCAGCTGTGTAGCCGTTTGAGGTAAGGGAGGGGATGGAGGGGGAACAAACACCAGAAACGGATTTGACCAGACGCCACCAGGATTTGGAAGAGGGAGACAGATAAGAGAGTTCGGTCTTGAGAATGGAGAGATATTGTTTCCTGGCTCTCCTGAGGGTGGACACACACTTGTTTCGGGCTTTGTGAAAGGAAATGATATTTCCTTCCGTTGGATTTGCTTTCCAGGAGACGAAGGCAAGTTGTTTCTGGGCAACAGCCTCACCACAAGATTCCGTGTACCATGGACGGGAGGAAGGGTATGACAACTGAAGACGAGATGGGATAAATCTGTGCATGAGAGAGAGCAATTTACTTTGGAAGAATTCCCAGGATGAGTTGATGTCAGAGGTGGTAGAGATGGGAGACCAGTCCAGATGATTGATGGCTGCTTGAAGACCGTGCCAGTTGGCCTGAGTGAAATGCCAGACTCGTCGACGCTGAGCAGGCTCCCTGAGGATGGTCAGAGAGATGTCCACTTTAACAAGGACATGATCAGATGATCCGATCGGAGCAGAAGAAGAGCAGCAGACATTTTCAGGGAAGTTAGTCATAACCAAGTCCAGAAGAGAAGATGTTCCGTTGACTGAGATCCGGGTCGGGAAATTGACGGATTGTGTCAGTCCCAGTGAGTCGCAGAAGTCCTTTGCTGAGGAGCCATGGCTGGTGAGAGAGGTACCCACACCCAGCCAACTGGCATGATGACAGTTGAAATCACCACATATGAGGAAGAGAGAGTTGGGATGAGTGGATAGAAGTTGGTCCATATCATCAGACAGCGAGATGTAGATGGAGTCATCACTGTTTGGTGGACGGTACAACACACATATGAACAAGAGGTGGGAGCGAAGGGGAAGCCGTAGCCAGAGGTATTCCTGGGGGTGAGGTGGAGAGAGTGCAGTGCAGGGCGAGTGAGGAAGAGAGTTTTTGATAAAGATAGCAACCCCGCCTCCAGGACGAGGCTCAGGTCTATCATACCGGAGGAGGGAGTAGCCCGTGAGAGATACTATGGAATCAGAGACATCATAAAGGAGGAAAGTTTCTGTTAAGCAGATCACGTCTGGTTTGACAGAAGCAACCTGTATGGAGAGATCAGTTAAGTTTGAACGAACACCAAACCCAGATGTGCTTGAGCTTTCACCAAGCACAGATGTGCTTGAGCTTTCATCAAGCCCAGATGTGCATGTGCGTTGAGCACAAGCACATCTGGGCTTGGTGAAAGATCAATCACATCTGGGCTTGGTGAAAGCTCAAGCACACCTGGGCTTGGTGAAAGCACATGCACATCTGGGCTTGATGAAAGCTCAAGGACATCTGGGTTTGATGAAAGCTCAATCACATCTGGGCTTGTTGAAAGATCAATCACATCTGGGTTTGGTGAAAGCTCAAGCACATCTGGGCTTGGTGAAAGCTCAAGCACACATGGGCTTGGTCAACGCACATGCACATCTGGGCTTGATGAAAGCTCAAGCACATCTGTGCTTGGTGAAAGCTCAAGCACATCTGGGTTTGGTGAATGTTCAAGTACATCTGGGTTTGGTGAAAGCTCAAGCACATCTGGGCTTGGTGAAAGCTCAAGCACATCTGGGCTTGGTGAAAGCTCAAGCATATCTGGGCTTGGTGAAAGCTCAAGTACATCTGGGTTTGGTGAAAGCTAAGGCACATCTGGGCTTGGTGAAAGCTCAAGCACATCTGGGCTTGGTGAAGGCTCAAGCATATCTGGGCTTGGTGAAAGCTCAAGCACATCTGGGCTTGGTGAATGTTCAAGTACATCTGGGTTTGGTGAAAGCTCAAGCACATCTGGGCTTGGTGAAAGCTCAATCACATCTGGGCTTGGTGAAAGCTCAAGCACATCTGGGCTTGGTGAATGTTCAAGTACATCTGGGTTTGGTGAAAGCTCAATCACATCTGGGCTTGGTGAAAGCTCAAGCATATCTGGGATTGGTGAAAGCTCAAGCATATCTGGGATTGGTGAAAGCTCAAGCATATCTGGGATTGGTGAAAGCTCAATCATATCTGGGCTTGGTGAAAACTCAAGCACATCTGCGCTTGGTGAAAGCTCAAGCACATCTGGGCTTGGAGAAAGCTCAAGCACACCTGGGCTTGATGAAAGCTCAAGCACATCTGGGATTGGTAAAAGCTCAAGCACATCTGCATTTGGTGAAAGCCCAAGCACATATGGGCTTGGTGAAAGCTCAAGCTCATCTGGGTTTGGTGAAAGGTAAACTAATGCCCAAGTCCTAAAACAGGAAGGTATGTGTTGCGCTCCTCCCCAAACCCCGGCCACTGTGTACCTCCGAGCCCCGAGAGGAGTCACGGCAGAAAGATGTGTTATTCGGTGTGTCAAAGATCAATGGTGAAACCACACCAATTGTTACCAACAAACAAGTATTGTATTAAGATCACACAAGAATAACAGTACAATAATAATATTAATCAATTGTACAACCAATATATCATTCCTATGATGGTACCATCAGTTTCGTACAATGTAAAGCCCCTGTCACACCTTGACGATTTAGCCAGCGCATGCCGACGTATCAAAATTGAGTGCTGGTGTGAGTCATACGCTGGCATACGTCGACAAATTTTGTGCATGCACAAAATTTGTCGACGAGCTCGGCGTACTACGACGTATGCCAGCGTGCTTCAGCGTGCTCTTAACGTATACAAAACTTACCCATAACGTATTCGACGTGTGCCAGCGTATTCGCCAAATTTTTCATCCGTCAGCATATGCTGGCTAAAACGTCAAGGTGTGACAGCGGCTTAACTCACTGTGCTCCAAGTGAGCGAAAATAACATTCCCAATGTCTCTATCCCGGCATCAAGCCAAAGTCGATCCACGCTCCAGTGATCGTCAGAACGATGTTGTATCGAGACCAGAATCCTGCTCGGTTGACAGTCACACTGCCAAAGATGGGCAAAGATGCCCTCAAAAGGTGACTGGGAATCACACCTTCGGGTATGGATGTTCAACAGCTCCCCACACGGCGAACCGCAAATTCCCACTCAAAATCCACGTCACACATGAAAACCAGGCTAACGGCTGGATGCGTTGAAATGGTTGGAGCGAGGTGAAAAACCTTGAGCGATGCTAAATCGTGCGCGAGACAAAACGGCCAGCTGGCCCATACTCGAGACGTAACGGCACTCCAATGATTCTCTTCGGAATCAACTGCAAAACCTGACACGCAGGTTTATCTGTCACAGCGATAACGACTCTGTCGCAGGAATCCCTTTCCCAGGAAACCCAAAGTTCACTCGTGACTCCCGTTCGCCAGCGTTTGCTCAAGACCTCGAAGCAGCTCGGCTTCTGCTCCACCTTACTCGCTCCGCCTCCTTTTCCTCTTCTTCTTCCTCTTCTTCGTCCGGTTCCCGATCCGGTTTCCGGTTTCTTTTAAAACACTAACTTTTTTTTACCTTTTGAAAACAGTTATCTCCAATTCACTTAAACGATAACAATAATAGTACATGCAACCAAAAATGTTTACAGTGGATGAGAACCACAACAACGGAAGTGACGAATCCGTTACACTCCCCCCCCTCAAGAAAGAAAGTTGGAACATAGTGAAAACTTTATTTGAATGCAAAAACTCTTTTAACAAACAAAAGTAAATCTCACCCCCAAATGATCAATTCACATGAGCAACAATAATTAATATTCCCCAAAATAAAGCAACAAAATTTCCAAACAACCTACAGGAATTTCCAAAGTTAGTTCACTCTGGATAAAGCATCAGCAACGACATTGTCCCTGCCCTTTACATGCTCAATTTCCAAGTTGAACTCCTGCAAAGCCAAACTCCATCTCATCAACCTCTGATTTTTATTTTTCATTTTTTGAATGAAGGTTCAGGGGTTGTGATCAGTGAAGAGTTTTAACTCTGGATTTTCTTGCACCCCGACTACAGGCACAACAGGTGAGACAGGAACCATTTTTTCCACAGGCTTCCTCTCATAATATTTCTTCAGTCGGTTGACATGACACAGCTGCCGCTTTTTCCGTTGGTCGGGAGTTGTCACCACGTAATCTGTTTCATTAACCTTCCTATCGATTGCATAGGGACCAAAATATCTAGCCTGTAGTGGCTGACCTGGAACAGGAAGCAACACCAACACTCGGTCCTCAGGACTGAAATTTCTCATCTGAGATTTCTTGTCATGTCTCACTTTCATTTTATCCTGTGTCACTTTCAAGTTTATTCTTGCAACTTCACAAGCCTTTGCCAATCTGTGCCTAACCGTTGACACATATTCTACCACTGTTGACTGTGACTCCTCCTGTAGCCACTGTTCTTTCACAAATTTCAATGGTCCTCGCACTGCATGTCCAAACACAAGTTCAAAAGGACTGAATCCCAATGACTCCTGAACGGATTCCCTCGTAGCAAACAACAATAAGGGTATTCCTTCATCCCAATCCTTGTCACATTCAAAACAATACGTTCTGATCATATTCTTCAATGTCTGGTGAAACCTTTCCAAGGCCCCTTGGCTCTCGGGATGGTAAGTACTCGATCTTACTTGCTCCACTCCCAACAGGTGTACCACTTGCTGAAAAAGTGTTGACATGAAATTGGAACCCTGATCAGACTGGATGACCTGAGGTAGGCCAACCAAAGTGAAAAATTTAATCAAGGCCTTCGCAATAACTTGCGCAGTAATTTTTCTAAGAGGAACTGCCTCTGGGAACCTTGTGGAAGCGCACATGATGGTCAGCAAATACTGACGTCCAGCCTTAGTTTTAGGTAAAGGGCCTACACAGTCAATGACGACTCGGCTGAATGGCTCTTCAAAAGCTGGAATTGGTTTTAAAGGTGCGGATGGGACTTTCTGATTAGGTTTTCCCACCAGCTGGCAAGAATGGCAAGATTTACAGAACTCCGCCACATCACGTCGCAATCCTGGCCAGAAAAAATGTACCAATATTCTGTCACACGTGTTGTTCACTCCAAGGTGCCCGGCCAAAGGTGTCTCATGCGCCAAACTTAATATCTCCTTCCAGTCTGGCGGTGGCACCACAATTTGATAATGAACGTTCCACTCATCGTTTGCTGGCACCTCCGGTGGTCTCCATTTTCTCATGAGTATTTCCCCTTTCATGAAGTAACCAACAGGTATCTTCATAGCCTCTTCCTCTTTAACGGCTTTATCAATCAAACTCCGGATCTCCGAATCTCCGTGTTGTTCTTCAACAAGTCTCTTTTGGACCAGCACCGTTTGTTCAGCCTCGTTCCCAGATGTCTCCGACAGATACTCCATTTCCTCTTTTGTTCCAGATGCCACCTTTTCCTTATGTTCCTTGATGTAACTCCCTTTCCTATTACCTCTTTCAGAATTTTCCTCCAATACCTCTGAGGAACCCAAATCCACATTGCCTTCCTTCTCCTTCTCTTCAGAGCGCTTCCTACCCATAGCACGAGTCACTGCACAGGATGGAAAGATACCCGGAATCTCCTGCTCTAACTGTGCGGTGTTATTTTCCATACTGGGCTTTTCAACCAACATTGGATTACCAGAAACTCGACCACCGGCCAAATCATTCCCGATAATAAAAGAGATTCCCTCTACAGGAAGAGTGGCTTGTAACCCCACAGTGACCGGTCCTGACACCAACTCAGACTCTAAATGGATGACATGAAGAGTAGCTTTAACATAGCCACCAACCCCCTGTAAAAGAACACTAACACCAGTTGCCGTCTTCTCTGACAATGGCAAAATGCCATCAAGCATCAAAGATTGATGTGCTCCTGTGTCCCTCAATACCCTAACAGGTCTCTGGTTAGTTAAGTCCCCATCCAGTGACACAAACCCCTCTGAAATAAAAGGTTTGTAACCCTCTTGAACAAGGTCGTTCTGTGATGCCGTAACTTTGGCATGGGAACCTTCTCAAGGCACTGTCCTCCAAGGACGATTTCTCGCATTGGCCAATGCATTCGGAGTTGCACTAGTTTGACTCCGCTCCTGATTTTTCCTTTTCAGGGCGTAACATTGGGACATCAAATGCCCAGGTTTCTTGCAAAAAGCGCAAGTAGGCCCGGAGGAAAAACTCGTGGTCTGCCTCGGGCCCCCCGGAAGATAGGTATGTCTTGGAACTGCAGTCTTCTGATCCCTAAAAGTCGCAGTATCAGATTTGTCCCCATAGTCCTCTCTAGGCCGCCTCCATGAAAATTTATTCTCCGAACCTGATTTTCCGTAACTCCCCTGGCTAACTCCAGGTGGGAAGTTAGGTTTGTGGAACCCCATCCTGTGTGTCAAGGCATAGTCATCTGCCACGGTTGCTGCCTCATACAACTCTGGTACTTTCTTCTCATCCAGATGTACTTTAATGTCCACGTGGACACACTGTTTGAATTCCTCCACCAAAATCAATTGTCGTAACAGGTTGAAGTCTTTCCCAATCTCCTTCGAGTCACACCACCTATCAAACATGGTTTCCTTCATTCTAGCAAACTCCACATGGGTCTCACTCTCCCTCTTCCTGGCATTCCTGAATTTTTGCTGGGAAGCTTCAGGGACCAATTCATAGGCTTTGAGAATGGCTTTCTTCACTATCTCATAATCTGCACATTGGTCAATCGGTAAAGCCGAAAATATATCTTGAGCTTTACCCACTAGAACACTTTGCACTAACATCGTCCAGGACCCCACAGGCCATTTTAGCATTTGAGCCACCTTCTCAAAATGTAAAAAAAAACTTGGCTACCTCCTTTTCGTTGAAGAGTGGAACCAGCCTCATATGCCTCCCAACATCCCAAGTGTTCTGACTAGTTGTCGAACTAGCCGGCATGGATACTACTTCTCTCCGTTCTCCCAGTAATTCCAGCTCCTTGAGTTTAAGTTCCTTCTTATACTCCATGTCACGTTCCTTTAACTCCCTTTCGGCTCTCCTTTCCTCTGCTCTTTCCTCTGCTCTTCTTTCTTCTTCAGCTCTCCTTTCCTCTGCTCTTCTCTCCTCGAGTTCCTTTTCAGCTCTCCTTTCCTCTGCTCTTTCCTCTGCTCTTCTTTCTTATTCAGCTCTCCTTTCCTCGGCTCTTCTCTCCTCGAGTTCTCATTCCCGTTCTGCTCTTTCCTTTTCCGCTTTCCATTCCAACTCTTTTAACCTTTCCTGGCTCTGCAGTTGCATCTCCATTTTCCAGAGCTCCACATTTCCTTTTTCCTCTGGTAACCAATCCAAGGCTACTTCTACCCATGTTCCTTGTCCCACTAGAGATTCCACCACCAATGTCTGAATCTCTGCTTTCTTCATACTAACTCGGACCTCCAAGTTAAAATATTTGGCCAATATCATGAGTTCCGATCTTTTTAACGCCTGGAACTGTGCCTCATTAGGGGACGCCGCAAACTTTTCTGTGTCAAACACCATGGTGACTATCAGTTAGCACCTGTTAATCTTCACACCAAAAAAATCCAATTTTTTGAAAAAATTGGGAATGTTAGAAAATTCCAAATTTGGGAATTTTGTGAATGTTAGGGAATTCTATCCCGGACGAGCCCCCAATTTCTGTTACGCGCTCCTCCCCAAACCCCGGTCATGGTGTACCTCCGAGCCCCGAGAGGAGTCAAGGCAGAAAGATGTGTTATTCTGTGTGTCAAAGATCAATGGTGAAACCACACCAATTGTTACCAACAAACAAGTATTGTATTAATATCACACAAGAATAACAGTACAATAACAATATTAATCAATTGTACAACCAATATATCATTCCTATGATGGTACCATCAGTTTCGTACAATGTAACTCACTGTGCTCCAAGTGAGCGAAAAGAACATTCCCAATGTCTCTATCCCGGCATCAAGCCAAAGTCGATCCACGCTCCAGTGATCGTCAAAACGATGTTGTATCGAGACCAGAATCCCGCTCGGTTGACAGTCACACTGCCAAAGATGGGCAAAGGTGCCCTCAAGAGGCGACTGGGAAATCACACCTTCGGGTATGGATGTTCAACGGCTCCCCACACGGCGAACCACAAATTCCCACTCAAAATCCACGTCACACATGCAAACCAGGCTAACGGCTGGATGTGTTGAAATGTTTGGAGCGAGGTGAAAAACCTGGAGCGAGGTGAAAAACCTGGAGCGATGCGAAATCGTGCGCGAGACAAAACGGCCAGCTGGCCCGTACTCGAGACGTAGCAGCACTCCAATGATTCTCTTCGGAATCAACCGCAAAACCTGACACGCAGGTTTATCTGTCACAGCGATAACAACTCTGTCGCAGGAATCCCTTTTCCAGGAAACCCAAAGTTCACTCGTGACCCCCGTTCGCCAGCGTTTGCTCAAGACCTCGAAGCAGCTCGGCTTCTGCTCCACCTTACTCGCTCCGCCTCCTTTTCCTCTTCTTCTTCCTCTTATTCGTCCGGTTTCCGGTTTCTTTTAAAACACTATCTTTTTTTTACCTTTTGAAAACAGTTATCTCCAATTCACTTAAACGATAACAATAATAGTACATGCAACCAAAAATGTTTACAGTGGATGAGAACCACAACAACGGAAGTGACGAATCCGTAACAGTATGCTACAAGGCCGTGAAGACCAATGGTCCAATGGACCAACCAGTTAGATAAATGCATGGCTTGTTTGTACTTGAACCGTTATGTTGAACTCTCCTGGAGCAACTTTGCCATGTTACCCATGTACCAGTTTGTTTGGGATAATCAAGTTTGCACATTGGCACTGGCAGTATGGCCATTGCAAACGGAAACAATTTTGTCTTATCATGCATATTCGTTTTAAACATACCATTAATTTATCAAGATAACCAAGGATGTGTGCAGTTACCAAGCAGCTAGCTAGCGCTTGCCAAGCCAGCCGTTCCGTATCAACCATTTCGAATGGAGTGCTTGCCTGAGTGCTTTAGCCACTTGGCGAGCGCTCTACAAGAAATTTGGTAACTGGACACACACCTGGTTTAAAAAGGGGGTACTCTTAGATCTTTTTTTTTTTTTTTTTTTTTTTTTTTTTTTTGTATACAAGATCGAGGCTCGTGAAAGAGCAAACATTAATCACACAAAAAGACAAACCGACACACAAAACACAAAAAAACAAGGGGAGCGGCAGACAAGATGGGGAGAGAGGGGGGAGGACACAAAAGAGAGGGGGAAGAAGGGGAAGGACACAAACACAACATTTGAGAGCAGGGACATCGGGAGGACTTGGGGGGAGGTGGGAGAGGATTAAAACATATGAACACTGCAAGGACTCTGGGGTGAATTACCGGGGGTAGAAAAGATCAAGGTTTTCGATGGGGGAAGATAAGAGATGGTGGTGAACAGCTGTTTTAAAGACCTGGAGGGAGGAGTGGGATTGAAGGGAGTGGGGGAGTTTGTTCCAGAGGCGGGAGAAAAGGGGAATGAAAGAGTGAAGGTGAGCAGAGAGCCTAGACTTTGGAATATTATATATTATTATATATATAATATAATATATTATATATATATAATATATAATATTATATAATATTATATCTTATATATTATCTTTCTGATTCCTGAAGACCCAGTTATTAAATTGTGGTTAGTTCATGAAGAGCTTGAAGACCCAGTTTCAGAGCACCATGCCCTGGAAGCTGAAGGAAGGGGTTAATAGAGTTCTAAACAGCAAAATACTAACAGAGCAGCTTAATCAGGCCATGCCGTAATCAAATGTGGAAACGGATATGAAGGAGAATTGACCTCTGGTATACAAAATCAGGTGTGTGTGTGTGTGTGTGTGTGTGTGTGTGTGTGTGTGTGTGTGTGTGTGTGTGTGTGTGTGTGTGTGTGTGTGTGTGTGTGTGTGTCTGTGTGTTCAAAACGAGCCATTTGGTTCATTTTGTTGTAATGAAGATGCATCGACTAACTTGAATATTTCAAATCCACAATAGAGAAGCTCCTCTACCACCCTCCTGCTCCGTGTATCCATTATCAGCACTATTACGAAAATTATTGCCTGCTTGTGACGGATCGCACCTGTGTGCCACAACCATAGCTCTCCTGACGGGTCAAGTACGTACTACGTCGTTACGTCACACGGTGCATTTTAATTTAAATCTCGTGCTGAACTCTTGTGACGTACACGGTGGGTGAGTCGACGAGGGCACCGTTTGGCGAAGCCGTGCTTGTACCGTGTATTTGCTTCTCTCTCTCTCTGACCCCGTGTTTGTAAAAGTTTGTTATTAAGGGGTGTGACGTCAAAGCGTAAACACGCGCGCAGGGCTTTAAACTGCAGCAAACACGTGCGTCACCGCACAGGCGCCTCGTGCTGTTTTCGCAGCTAAACAAACAGCTCGAACCCAGCGAGGTTTCTCCGACTTCGAGCCCGAGTGTCGATTGGACATGGCCTCGCGCTGGCGCGGACACTCTAATGAGAGCAGACCATTTACGAGGCCAACGGTCCTCCTCCCACTAGGCGCTGTGTGCTCCGAGCCAATGGAGGGAGAGAGCGCGCTGTGCGGCGGGAATTCCGTTTACTCACGTACACACCCTCCCGATAATAATACACCAAATCCCGAAGGCTTTCAATACTCTATTGTCCGAGATACTCAAAATGCAACTTCTTCTTCTTCTTCCCCTTGCTCGCTCTGCTCTGCATTAACGAAGTCATCACTTGTCTTCCTAATCTATCATATTTTACTCTCTTCGCCATACAAACACCCTCCCCTCTGCTTCACAAGACCACGATACACAACTCCAGCTGTTCATCTGTCTGTTATTATCCCCCCCCCCCCCCCTCCCCTCCCCCCTCCCATTGCCCTGTTATTATCCCACCGTCCATCCTCCCGCTCTTTTCACAAACTCAGCGCCTCTCGGTTCAACTGCTCTGTCTCTCCCTGTCTGCCCGTCTCTCTCTCTCTCCCCGTTTCTCTTCACCATTTTACTAACCGCCCCCATTCTTTCTCCGTCTCGTCGCGTGTCTGGAGCAGCGTCCATAATCACCTTGCATAATAACGGGGAGAAGGACGCTGGGGTTCCGCCCTCAGACGCGTCGGTCACGCCACAGCAGCGAGGGGTCCACTCGAGGTGGGTCCGTCCGATCTCCGTTCGTGCGTTACACCTTTCGATGACTCTCTGAATCCATGTTCGTGATAATAACTACAACAGTGGCGTATAACGTTTGTTTAGAACGTCCGCTCTGCGTCTGCGAGGTCGGTGGGTCAAGCCCCGGCCGAGTCGTACCAAGATATTTTTTTTAAATCGTGCTGCTGTTTCCTAGAGGATAGAGAACGGACAAGCAGCGCTGGGAAGGCAATGGCAAACCACCTAGTGTAACCCTTGCCAAGAAACTGCTTCTGCAGCACCAACGCTCTGTAAAGAGTGAATCAGAATGAAGAATGTCGGGAATAAGTATAGCCGAGCTAAAAAAAATAAAAAAATCTTTTTTATATTTGCCTCGTTCTATTTTAGGCCAATCTCGTTCGGACAATTTTTTGAACGCCCCAGCGCGTGCTGTTAAAAGACCGTTGGTGACTCGGGAGGGTAGGGGTAAGAGGGGAGGGCTCACGGTCATGCTGAATCAGCACAGTGAGTTCAAATCCTGGATCTAGTAACCGGTCAATACGACCTCCGATCTAGTTTGGGAACTTGGACAAGTCATAAATATTGATTTTACAATGGCCTATATTGTCTTGGACCGCGCAGGGTTTTCATGTCGTTACTAATATATTGCTCCTCTCGCCCCAACCCGACAACCCCTTGCCACCCCCACCCACCACTTTCCTTCATACTGGATTCATAATGATGTTTCATAATCAAAAGCAGATGCAAGTCGCGTCCAGCAAGGTCATGCCGAGTTCCACCAGCCACGATCAATGCACGAGTAGTCCGAGCGACATGACCCTTTTGCCCCCTCGTCGCTGCCTTTTCGGCCGCCTGCAGGAGGGGTCCACGTTCCGTCTTGAGTGCTCAAACGATCTCCAAGCCGCGCTCATCGAGGCTTCGCATCGCTGGGACTTTGACTTCACACTGGGTGTTCCGCTGAGCGAAGGACAGGAGAGATCATTCGTCTGGGAAGCGATACCCATGCACACGGTCCCACCGTTTTACCGGGAGCGTGTGCCCGAAGACCCTCCAGTGAGGAAAATTCGCAGAGTGAAGCGGTTTTCTGCTCTACAACCTCCACGGGAGGCTTCCCGAGCCCCAGACTTTTCAAGCACCACGACAATTCCGGGTGGCACCTCTGATGTCCAGCGCGAACAGAAAGTACCCGGCAAGGGTCGAATGCTGAGCGAGATCCAGAACCTGCCCCGAAAGAGGACTGCGCAGAGCCCCGACCCAAGCGACGATAAGGCAGGGGCAAAAGGGGGAGAACGGCGGCAAGCCAGCATGTCCGGTAGGTTTGTATCTCAGTATAAGTGTGTGTGTGTACACACACACACACACACACACACACACACACACACGCACACACACACACACACACACACCACCATCAGGTTATTAAACGAGTTCGTACCCAAACTTAAAAATAACAAGTTATTCGTTGAGACAGAGACAGCAATAAATGTCTTTAAAACCAATTCTCAAAATTTTATGATTTCAGAATACGACTGACTGATCAAGTTAGTTCAATTAGTCCAGTCCAGTCATGCCCGTTTATTAAAATCGGTACTGCTCAATGTGTACACGAGATGGCGCTATTGCACTCCTCCCCTCTTAATGAAGAGTACCTTGAATGAATTAATGAATGATAGTTTTAAGGCCATTTTCCCCGCTAGAGCGGGGGTTAGCCTTGCAGGCCCCATGACAATCATGGTTCCCTGTTTGAGGCAATGTTTTTATGGCCGGATGCCCTTCCTGACGCCAACCCTTGGTCACGCTCTTACTATGCGCAGGGACACAGTGTACCTATTCTAAATCTTATGATGCGCAGGGACACGGTGTACCTATTCTAAATCGGGGTACACACTGGGATCATTCATCCCAGCAAGCTGGTACTCAATTTGCCGACCTCGGAAGGATGACAGGCTGAGTAAACCCCCCTGGCGTTAATTCAGCGATCGACCGGGATTTGAACCCAGGATCCTAGGATCCCAAGCCGGCACCCTAACCGCTAAGCCAACACCAGGCCTAATGAAGAGTAACTTACCAAATGCAAATTACATATCGATACATTACTAACAGAATTGCCTTCGCCGATTTTGGGAATACTTTTGTGCATCAGGCAATTTTTAGAAAAATAAAAATCGCGTTATTTGGATCGAAAATTACTTTGATCGTCATGAAATTTTCTGGAGATGTTGGGTTTAGTTAGGTAATAGTGAAGAAATTTTTGTTTTTGCAAAAAACGATCGAAGGCAATTATGTTGGTAACGTATCGACATGGCATGTAAACACCATGTAAGTATTGGCAAATAAACATGCGTCATACTATCATAAAAAAGGCTCGGCTTCATTCCGTATTATTTTTGCTTCTTGTTACAGGTTGATAGGTTAAGCCTAACCACCGGTTTCCGATTCCGGAGGGGATACTGTCTTTCTTGACCAGAACTTTAAACACCTGAAAGAGCCGTCTGTACTCGTTCTGCCAAAAGCATTCGGAGAATCTCGTTCCTTCCCAAGCAAACCTTGACCGACTTTGCCACTCTCAACACCTTCAGTCTGTACATTTGTCTGACTTTGAGTTATATTCGTCTTGCCCCGAAGGGGATGTGAGGCTATTGCAATGCCCCTGTCTGTCTGTATGTATCTGTGTCTATGTATTTTTGTCATCGGTCACATGGTATGGCAGCTATATTGCATTAAAGGAAACAAATCTACCATCATTGGATTCCAAGAGAGAACACCACCATCATTCATATATGTGCTCCAACTTCACAGCAGATGAAGAAAATGTGGAAGAGTTTTATGGACAGTTGCAGGAACTGGTAGAACAGGTGCCAAAAGGAGATGTTTTAATTGTTATGGGAGACAAGAATGCAAAAATTGGAGAAGCAGGATCACCAGGGATTGCAAGAAAGTACGGACTTTGTATCCAAAATGAGCCAGGGGAGAGAATGCTGGAGTTGTGTGTGGACAATTAGCTCGTAATTACAAACACATGGTTCAAGCAACCCAATCTTGGACTGTACAAATGGACTTCACCTGATAGGCAACATTGAAATCAAATTGACTACATTCTAATCAACAGAAGATGGAGAAGTGCTGTGCAATCTACCAGACTCAGACTATGGGAGACATCGTGAACTCCTTGTTGCAAAACTACAAGTCAAATTGAGAAAGCAAAAAAAAAATTTAAAAAACTTCCCCAGATACGATCTTGAAGACATATTTAAACAAGAAAGAGCAATCAGAGATTGCCGACCCTCGCCAGGATGTGATTTTAGTGGTTTTTAAGGCTTTGTGTTAAAACAAATATGGCAACCAAACCACGTGACCGATGACGTCATCGTTATTATTTTTTCTCCATCAATTTATCCATAATGACGCTCAAGAAATTTCATCTTCATCAATGCAGTTTTGTACTAGTCGAATTATGACGTCATAATGGAGGAACCTATGACTTCATCATTTACATATGTTATTCCCCATGGAGAGTTCTTTACAATGAGCCATCTCTCAATTTTTCTTTGCAGCACTTTTGGAGAAAGAGGTGCAAAGTTTTTCGGTTTTTCCAAGATGGCGCCCCTACCACATGACCTATGACGTCATAATTATTTTAAAACATATATATTGGAGGAGATGCACCTATGGTGAAAAGTTCCTGTCAATCGGACCAACGCTTGCAGGGAAAATCATATTTATTCTGTGCGGACAAACAAACGGACTCAAATGCAATACCCTCTCCTCTGGTGAGGGTAACAATATGCCTAAATAGCTGTCAGTAGAGGTAATAAATATTGCAGACAGAAGAGAGGTGAAAACAAAATGTGCATCAAGAGAGGACATTAAGCAGCTAAATGCTTACTTGCAATGACAATCCAAGAAAGATAAAGATTAATATTTCAAAGAGGCATGCAAAGAGATAGAAAGTGATAACAGAGCAGAAAACAATAAATCCTTTTTTAAAGAATAGAGAGATCACAGAAAAGTTTAGGTCTAGGATTGGGGTCCTTAAGAGTAGAACAGGAAAAGATCTGACAGAAGAAACACAGGTGAAAGAAAGATGGAAGGACTATCCCGAAACTCAAAACGAATGAGATGGCAATATGATGGAGACCTTCGAAGAAAGAGAATATGAGCAAGAACCAATAGTGATAGATTGTGAACCTTGAAAGAGCTGGCAAATAGAAAAGTACCAGGTGCTGATTAGGGTAGTTGACTACCCTTTCAGGTAGTTGGGGAGGAGTCAGTCAAAGTTTTAGCAGCTACCTGTACACAGATCTGGAGCAGGATTGTATGGCCTAAAAGTTGGAAGCAGTCAATGTCCATATCATTGCCAAATAAATGGGATGCAAGAGAATGTTCAAATAACTGAACCATTGCCTTGATTTCACATTCCAGCAAGATATTACTAAATGTCATTCAACACAGAATAGACTTCATGAAGCGAGAAATGCCCATTGAGCAAGCGGGTTTCAGAAGCGGAAGTGGCACGAGAGATCAAATCACAAATCTGTGGTGAATCATGGAAAAAGCAAAGGAATACCAACGGAAGGAGTATCTCTGTTTTATAGATTATAGCAAAGCCTTCGTTTGTGTTGATCATGAATTGATGTGGATTATACTGAGAGACGTGGGGATGTTGGAGCATCTGGTATATCTGATAAGAAGCCCGACACAAAACAAGAGGATGGGTAAGAAGAGAATATGGAGAGACAATGGTTTTGGATTGGCAAAAGGGTCAGACGGGGTGCATTCTCTCCCCTTAGTTATTCAATCTGTATCGTGTGTACATCATAAGAAAATCAAGCTTGGATGACATAGAGGCTGGAGAGTCAGGGTTGGAGGAAAATGTGCAACTACCTAAGGTATTCTGATGATACAACTCTTGACAGAAAGTAAAGAGGATTGATGAAATTGGTACAGACAGTGAAGAAGGAAAGTGGAAAGGCTGGTATTATTTTACTTTAAAATAAAAAAAGATTAAAATCTTGGCGATTGAAAAGATCTACGTGTTCAGATTGGGAGACGTGGAAATAGTGGAAAGTTTCATCCTCCTGGGTTCTAAGTTTGAAGTGAGTGGAAAATGTGGACAAGAAATTAATATACGGTTAGCATTGGGGAGAACAGCAATGTCAGAATTGATAAATATCACAGTGCAGAAGAATGAAAGGAAGATTGACAGTTTTGAAATGTGCTCTTCAACATGAATGTTAAAAATGCCACGGACTGCAACAACAACAACAACAACAACAACAAGAAAAATAACTCGTTATGCATTGATTAACCTCGAAGCTTTGGTCGTAGTTTGGGGCATGAAGAAATGCCGAGACTACCTCCTGGGTCTACGCACATTTCAGTTCGTTATCGACCACAAAGCACTTGAACCCATATTCAGCACATAAACTTTGGACACTATTGATAATGATAACCCACTAATACAACTCCTCGTGGAGGGTTGTCCCTGTATCGGGCAGCGTCTATTGGAGGAACCGGTCCATCATCCTTATGTTCCTTGATGGACAGTGAGGTGAAGAGCCATCTACCAGTGGAAGCAGGACAAACCAGTCTCCTACCCACCGAAGAGAGTGAGATTCGACTTACCACTGCATGACAGCTCACGGGAGAGCCGGGCACCTCCGCGACTCGATTTGTATTTCCTTATACCTGAACTCTTGCTCCATATTTGTTTGTGTTCTCATTACGAAACATATGGTTACGGACACTTGTTATAGTAGACGTACTCATACCTTGTGTCATCAGTTTCAAGGGAAAGGGAGACGTTGGATACTGTGAAACCCCAGCGTATTATGCATTTATATCTTGTGTAACAATTTCTGGGTCCAGGTGAGGAGTCAGTACCCGCAAGTTCAATCATTGTGTGGTTTGAATAAACGTATACAGTGCATTCAGAAATTATTCAGACCCCTTCACTTTTTTCACATTTTGTTATGTTGCAGCCTTATGCTGAAATCGTTTAAAATCATTTTTTCCCTCATCAATCTACACTCAATACCCCATAATGACAAAGAGAAAACAGGATTTTAGAAAGTTTTGCAAATTTATTAAAAATAACAAACTGAAATATCACATTGACATAAGTATTCATACCCTTTGCTATGACACTTGAAATTGAGCTCAGGTGCCTCCCATTTCTCTTGATCATCTTTGAGATGTTTCTACACCTTGATTGGAGTCCACCTGTGGTAAATTCAATTGATTGGACATGATTTGGAAAGGCACACACCTGTCTATATAAGGTCTCACAGCTGACAATGCATATCAGAGCAAAAACCAAGCCATGAGGTCGAAGGAACTGCCTGCAGATCTCAGAGTCAGGATTGTGTCGAGGCACAGATTGTGGGGAAGCCTTCAAATAAATCTCTGCTGCATCGAAGGTTCCCAAGAGCACAGTGGCCTCCATAATTCTTAAATGGAAGAAGTTTGGAACAACCAGGACTCTTCCTAGAGCTGGCCGCCCGGCCAAACTGAGCAATCGGGGGAGAAGGGTCTTGGTAAGAGAGGTGACCAAGAACCCGATGGTCACTCTGGCTGAGCTCCAGAGATCCTGTGTGGAGATGGGAGAAACTTCCAGAAGGACCACCATCACTGCAACACTCCACCGATCTGGGCTTTATGACAGAGTGGCCAAAATGAAGCCAAACAGTTCAATCTTGGTTTCATCAGACCACAGAATCTTGTTTCTCACAGTCTGAGAGTCCTTTTATTTAGGTGCTTTTTTGCAAATTCCAAGCAGGCTTCCATGTGCCTTTCACTGAGGAGAGGCTTCCGTCTGGCCACTCTGCCATAAAGCCCAGATCGGCGGTGTTGCAGTGATGGTGGTCCTTCTGGAAGTTTCTCCCATCTCCACACAGGATCTCTGGAGCTCAGTCAGAGTGACCATCGGGTTCTTGGTCACCTCTCTTACCAAGACCCTTCTCCCCCGATTGCTCAGTTTGGCCGGGCGGCCAGCTCTGGGAAGAGTCCTGGTTGTTCCAAACCTCTTCCATTTAAGAATTATGGAGGCCACTGTGCTCTGGGGAACCTTCAGTGCAGCAGAATTTTTTTTGGTGGGCTTTCCCAAATCTGTGCCTCGACACAATCCTGTCTCTGAGATCTGCAGGCAGTTCCTTCGACCTCATGGCTTGGTTTTTGCTCTGATATGCATTGTCAGCTGTGAGACCTTATATAGACAGGTGTGTGCCTTTCCAAATCATGTCCAATCAATTGAATTTACCACAGGTGGACTCCAATCTAGGTGTAGAAACATCTCAAAGATGATCAAGAGAAATGGGACGCACCTGAGCTCAATTTCAAGTGTCATAGCAAAGGGTCTGAATACTTATGTCAATGTGATATTTCAGTTTTTTCTTTTTAATAAATTTGCAAAACTTTCTAAAATCCTGTTTTCTCTTTGTCATTATGGGGTATTGAGTGTGGATTGATGAGGGAAAAAATGAATTTAAACGATTTCAGCATAAGGCTGCAACATAACAAAATGTGAAAAAGTGAAGGGGTTTGAATACTTTCTGAATGCACTGAATGTTTATTTCTGCCTCCTTGAAAACTTAACCTTCTAGTTTAGCCTTACACTATGTTCTTTAGCTCCCCTTCTATGACGACACTCCTTAAATTGCTTCTGTTCTACCGACTGTGCCAAATTCGGCTTCAACAAAGTAAATCTTGGCCGAGGCTGCCTTTTTAGAAACAGCTCGGCTGGTGTTCTCCCACTAATAGCGTGATGTGTATTCCGATACATTAACAGAAAAATTGGAAATTTACGGTCCACTGACCATTGGTGTTTCTTGGGATTTGTTTCTAACATCTGTTTGACGAGGGCACGTTTTACACTTCGTACTGTGTGCTCAGCTGCTCCATCGAAGCGGGATGGTATGGTGGTACATTGGTATGTTTGGCACCATTCCTACTTATAGATTGTCACAACTCTTAAGTAAATTAACTGAGGTCCATTATCAGAGACGTTTTCTTTGGAAAACCATATGAAGAAAACTATCTCCGCGAAATGTCCAAAATTTGCTTGTTGTGCAATGAAAATACCTCAACCCACTTGGAGTGACCAATCACTGGTCAACAGCCAAATTGGTTCTGACTTATTTTCAACTGTTTCTAACTAATTTGGTGCCCACGAATCCGAATCTGACCTTAGAATTTCGCTATCACGTAACCTTGACGTAGTACATCATAAATGTGGAAAAAATCTTTAGAGCATGCGAATTTCTTGATTAAGTCTCAATAAGTCTATTTATTGTCACAAAAGAATATGAACTTTAAGTTTTTATTCACATCACATAAAAAAATGTAAATCTCCAAAAATACTATGAACTTTATAAAATATCACAAAAAATAATATGAACTTTAAGTTTTTATTTACATCACATTAAAAGTGCTTCTGAACTTTACTTTTGCGTTTTGAGGAGCAATCACTTTCACGCTGTAAAGTCCAACAGTAGTCGCCCATCATGTTTGTATTGAATCGGCCTTGATATCGAGTCTCCATGATGGAAATTTCCTGGTGATACCTTTCTCCATGTTCCATCACTGACATCGCCAAGATCTTGTGGAAAGAAGTCCAGATGAGAATGGAAGAAATGTATCTTGAGTGACATTCGAGCACCGAGTGCCTGGTAACTCTTCAACATCTTGTCCACAAGCTCTTCATAATTTGGTGCTCGAAAATTTCCAAGGTGATTGTTAGCAAGAGCCACAAAGCTATCCCAAGCAACGCTTTCCAGCTCAGATAGTATCGTTACAAAGTACCGATTAGTGAGTACAAGACGAATTTCGGCTGTGGCTGATATTCCTATGGTATATTGGTTCTCAAAAACTGGATGTGCTAGTGAAAATTGGATATCATAATCGAAATCTACAGGTTCATGTTGGTTAGAATCACCTCAAAATATACTAGAACCATAAAACTTTTAAAAGATTTTGTTGACCAGTGTTATCATTATGAACAATTGCTGTCCCTCTAGTTCAGCAAAGTCTACATGTAACCTTTGCCATGCTACGGTAGGCCATTTCCATGGCTGTAAAGACACTGATGGTGGCATCTTGCTCACTGACCGACATGTGGTACACAGACCTATGCCTTATATTTCTTGATCCAGCCCTGGCCACCATAGGTAACTACGAGCTAACTCTTTGTCATGCATATTCCAAAGTGCTTATCATGCAAATCTTCGAAGAGGCAAGACCTAAACTTATTAGGGATTACAATCTTACTCTCCACAAGATACAACCCTTGTCCACTGGAAACTCATTTCTTCTGATGAAATAAGGACTCATCTCTTCCTCTGACACATGTTTTGGCCAACCATTAACTACACAGTCATGTTCTGTTGACAAAACCAGGTCCCGTTTGGTTACCCTGCCAACATAATCTGCTATGGTCGGCAGCTCATGTACAGGTGAAAAGTAGAATGCATCCTCTCTTTCTACAGTCAACTACAATGGCAGCCGAGACATTGCATCTGCATTACGATGACAAACCGATCGTCTATACTCAATATAAAAGGTACATCTTGACTGCTGGGACTGCTGCTAAGGTTGAAACAGGGGGCTTGGGGCTGGCTATAGGATAGGTGTAAAGGGTTTATGGTCTGTCCCAATGGTAAACTTGCGACGATACAGGTATCTGTAAAACTCAATAACCCCAAACATCAGGGACAACGCCTCTCGCTCAATCTGGGAATACCTTTGTTCGGTCGCAGTGAGAATGCATAATGTGAATGCAATTGGTCTCTCGTCTACATAATTATCAAACACATGGGAAATCACAACTCCTACCACATACATCGAAGCATCACATGCTAACTTAATCTCTCCGTTCACATTATAATGTACAAGTATATAGCTTCCCATCGACATGCCTTTACACAGTTTGAATGCTCTTTCGCAATTATCAGTCCATTTCCAAGGAACATATTTCATCAAATATCGTTCAGTGCATGTAGCATCTTGTCTATGAATTTAGTCTACCTGTCTACCATTCTATACAAGTGCATAATCATCTTGTCTACCACTCTACGTTGAGAATGAATTTAGCATAGTAGTTAGTTTACGAGGCCCACATGTGATCTCAGCTGTGATGTTCTTGGGATTGGATGCATATTGGATTTTTCTGATGAAGGGCTAACACTCAAAACCTGTCACACCTCGATTTCCCAACATACTAATAAAAAATAAAGTCAGTGCCGTCAGTACTCCACATGGCTGCTACAATCAAACTTCATTCTCTTCTTCTTCTTCTGTGCATTGCCTCTATAATCCAGTACCGTTTTGTTACCACACTTATGTTCTCTGCCATTAATAGTCAGGTTCACTATGTTTTTTCGTTCAAAATTTTGGTAGATTAGCAAAACTATACATTTTTGGAATATTCAGAGCATGAGGAATCCAAAAATTAATGTTTACATTTGCGTAGACACCTTTGCGAAAATGACACTCACGACAGTGATGAAGATCTGTAAAAGCATATTCCTGAACGGTATAGACCGAGTAGATCCTGTGTATAGGACTTATAGTTCAATCTGATACTACCTATAACTTCCTATAACAACCTATAACTTCAAAGGACTTGTAATATCATGTATTATGTAATAGTTATATCACAAATATAAAGACAATGGTTTTCAATTACCTTTGTTTGTTGCTTTTCTATAATCCTGAGCACTATTTTGAGGCCTTTATTGGATTCCTTGACCCAGAAAACATAGGATTAGCATATTGTTACGGACCGCGGATAAGATGTTGGTTTTTTTGCCGAGCGGAGGCCCCGCGGCCCTAACAGTTACCCCGACTAACCCGATTCCTGAACGCTGGCCGGATCGCGCCACAAATATTCAATATGGAAAAGACAAAAGCGACACGGATGTGAAGAAGAAGAAGAAGAAGAAGAAGAAATAATAGGGAATACGAATATAATTTATTTGCTATTTACAGGCTCAAAAAAAACCAAGGAGAAGGAAGGATAATAAAATAAAATAGACAGAGGGACGGACCAGAAGGACACAGTGCAAATTCCTAGCTTACCTACAGTCTTAATTAACCCAAGGACAGAACAAACAAAACAAACTCACGTACACAAGAAGGATGGAAAAGCAGGAGGTGGATGGCTGGAGGGAAAGGAAGGTCCAAGGATGCTGCAGCATGATCGGCGCGTTTGGCAGCCGCCGTTCCTTCGCGGCCCCGCTCAAAACTGCCGTCAAGGCCCCAAGCTGCGGTTGCTGAAGCTGCTGTTGTTGAAGCTGCTGTGTTGCTGCGTGGACGTCGCGTGCTTCCTCCAGGACTCGTCTGACTCGTCTGGTCCAACCACTCAACTCAACAACACGCACGTCTCCCTGTCCAACTCCTCCAGGCTTCTTGCTGTTAACTCCTTTTTTTGGTCCAACGTTGGCGAGCAAGGCGACGAATAGCAGGCTTTGTGCTTCCCTGGATATCCTTCGGCAGTACTTTGCGCGCGCGCTTTTATAGCGCCTCCGGCGATCAAGCCACCGGCCTTTAGGACACGCCCATCGGTCAGCTCGCCTCGGCCCTGATTGGTGGGCACAGGCCCTCTGACCCCGAGCTGAGCACATGTTTAATGGTGGCTATTGGGGTGAAATCAGCAACCCACCGCTGTAACAAACCTGTGCCCCGTGCAGTTGGCAATGGAGGCTTGGAAGGGATGTAATTGGCAATTGAGGCTTGCCAATGATGAAAGGGGAATGTGAAAGGAATCTACTCTATTTCACTTGGTGCAATGGAGTGTCATCTTAATGGAAGACAAGGCCTTACCCTGATACACATAATAAAGATATAACTATTGAACAGGGGTATTCTATGATTGGCTAACGTGTATGCTTTATGGACTAATTATGGGACGCCCTTTGACCTTTATACATAACTGGAGTAAGGAGGGTCCAGAATAAAGCAATATTAATAAAACACACAATAAAAAAAACACAATCCTCATATCCACAACAATATTTAATTAAGTCTCTAGGTTGACTAGAAGCCGAGATCGCGCAAAATATGTATTTTATGACGGCCATTTTCAAAATCCAAAATGGCGGCCATGCAGGTGTCTGTGCAAATGCCAACATTGATTTTCGGATTCTCCATGCTCTGAAGATTCCAAAAATGTACAGGTTTGCTAATCCCAAAATTTTGAAAGAAATTATATTTGTTAACATAGTGAACCTGACTATCTTCATCACTGTCCTGAGTGTCATTTTCACAAAGGTGTCTACGCAAATGTAAACATTAATTTTTGGATTCCTCATGCTCTGAATATTCCAAAAATGTATAGTTTTGCTAATCTACCAAAATTTTGAACGAAATTATATTTGTTAACATAGTGAACCTGACTATAAGAACCCTTTGAGCCTGCTACAAGTCCTGTAGTGCTAAGTACAGAAAAGACCACCAATGGGCCATCGTTTCATCATGCCAACCTTGTAGGGCATGGCTTTGCCTCCTAAATGCTCTGTGGGTCATCTCGACCTATAGCGGCGTGATGATCAAATGTGAAACGATAACTGAAATGATAAATATAATGGGTGATGATGCTTTACTAAGGATAGCAACCATACTGATGATGCACAGTAAACACACATAAACAACACAGTACGTTTGTGTAATATTCATTGAATGGCTCTCATGTTGCTATTGAAGTTATATAAAACTAAACATTAATAGTTATTTGGAGCAATGTAGATCTAGATAATTACATTGAAATAATATTTCAGGGAGGGCGAAACAACATTGCCTTTCTTCATACCCTTGTGCCTTTTTGCAGAATTCTTTGCAGTCAAGAAGAGCTGCAGTGCTCAACTTGGGGTTGGTGACCTCACATGTGAGGTTTCACATGACCAAGTCAAGGGCACATCTCCTTCGCCCCATCTTCACCTCTCCCGATCTGTCAGTTGCACCAACTCCATTCGCTGAAATCCCTGTACTGTATTTATATGCTTTCATCGTTTATTATTTCGCATGTACTCAAAATATTTGGCAAACTGATTTATTTATTCAGTTATTGCAAGCTCATTTGGTCGTTTGCATAAATTGTGCCTTAAAGGGCCACAGACACAGAAAATCATGTTTGGTTTAATGAATAGATATTGCTTCACTTAACACTTAATCGTCATTCTTTTTGAATAAATATCACTCGATTGGCCCCCGCCACCCAAAAAACGGCGATTTGATTGCTCATGTGACTGGCTACGTCATCGAGGGAATTTTTGTTGCTGCTGGTAGTTTTTAGCTGGTATTGGAGTCTCGCCCCTAAAATCGTGATGTTCATTCATGATGTCACCTGTGTGATGTAATCGAGGGAAAGGTTTCTCAGCACGCAATGATAACTGCCTGACCAAGAATCTTCTGATAGTCAAAATCATTATTAAAAACTACCAGCAGCAACAAAAATTCCCTCGATGACGTAGCCAGTCACATGAGCAATCAAATCGTCGTTTTTTGGGTGGCGGGGGCCAATCGAGTAATATTTATTCAAAAAGAATGACGATTAAGTGTTAAGTGAAGCAATATCTATTCATTAAACCAAACATGATTTTCTGTGTCTGTGGCCCTTTAAATGGAATGTTGTTAACAAATCAGGAACTCCGTCTAAGTTTGGAATTTCTCAGGACCTTACAGAGGATGTGTGTACATGAAGAATAGAAACCCCTTGATTGCTTAGCAGGAGTATATACAGTGATGGCACCGACTTAGTCAACGATGATTAAAAAGTATAATAAATCATAGCATCAGTCACCTCAATGACATGGAATAAGTTCCACGGGGTGGATTGGATATCAGAGTGCTGGTGGAGCTTCCTGCCTGAAGGATATACACTGCATAGTCTGCCATTGCCTTTCCAGAATCATGGATTAATGTGCCTTAAGTTTCTACAACTGCCTGATAATCCAAAAATAATTTAGTGATTGTTCATTGTCTTTGGTTTCTGTTGTAATGTGAGATTTGCTGACTTGATGAATAATTTGTCCCTTTTGTATCCATACGACGATGACGGATTACCGTGCCTTCTAATTTAATACTGTCCCTGTGCCTTATTGCCCCTTTTGTAGTACAACGTACCCTCATCCCACTTGCCTTTCACTGCATTGCATTACATTGCACTGCCTGTTTCTTTGTACTGCCCTTTTAAAATCAGGACGATGGGGGAATAAATCATTTTGATGGAAATTCCTAAAAACCTCATGTGTAAACTTGCACAAAGCTTCTGTGAAGCAATGAGTATTACTGGAATATTCAGTGATGGGGCCAAAGCACAAGGTCTGTGTCTTTCACATCACACGTAGGTTGGTGGTCTATCTGTTTTATATCGTCTATTCTCCAACACTTTTCTCTGTCCTCCGATCCCCCCCCGAGCAACTCCAGGATGCACGCATTCTTCTAGTAACCCTCCTCCTGGTTAACCCTCCCCCTGATTAACCCTCCCCCTGATTAACCCTCCTCCTGGTTAACCCTCCAAAATACACGTTGACTGCACACCTCAATTCTTTTTTTATTCCTCGCTTATCCCGTATGGAGAACTGCCTTTCAGAAGCTGTTGCATCTCACTCTTCCATCCAGGATTGCAAGCAAGCAGTTCACCGCCATCTCGTCATCCCAATTCTGACCGGTTATCTTTAATACCCCCATTAACCTTTCTTAACCCAACCACCCTATCTGCAGGTTGGAGTTTCATTTCTCCTTTATCCCCTCTATTTGTTTGCCCATTCCATTACTTATTGTGTGCAAGAGTTGCCCTCGTGCCCCCTTCTTATTTCATACCTTTGATTACGTTGATCTTCCATAAGCCTCAATCTTGGAGAAAAAAAAAATATATATATATATATATATTTATATTTATATATATATATATATATATATATATATATATATATATATATATATATATATATATATAATTATATATATAGAAAACTTACATAAAGCACTTCCAATAAAGTGTAAGCAACATATACAATTATTCGCAAATTTAGTTTGTAATGTTATTTTAAGCACATATTTTTATTTTTAGATTGAGTGAACGCAGATGAGAGGCTTGTGAAAAATTATTGCTCGAAGTAACAAAAAGTCAGCTAAATAATTCAAACTGTTACCTGTTTGCACGTTTTTGGTGCAGCAATTGTATTCAAGAGATCTACAAAGCGAGTTATTTTACATTTTAACATTGTTCAACATTGTTTAACATCAACATTCATCATCATCGTTCATCGTTCATCATCAACATTGTTAGCAGGAAATTGAACAAGAATAATTGTTTGCCTTGGAACATTTCACACTCATTCTTCTTAAATGCACTGAAACATGGGGAACTTCCCCCGCCCCCTCGCAGCCCACCAAACCAATAAACGGCATCCACAAGTAAATGGGCACAGAACTTAGCAACCGCACTGGTATCACACCAAAAATGAAGTTAATCAGTTCTTCATCCCTGTACACAACATTCCATCCTCCCACCCCCGTCGAAAAACCTTTCGCCCACAACCCTTGCCATAGCTAAGCGATACAACAACAACAACAACAACAACAGGCATTTTAAGGCCATTTTCCCTGCTAGAGCGGGGGTTTCTAGGTTTCCCTGCTGGAGCCTTGTGGGCCCAATGACAATCTTCTCCATTTTGCCCGATTGTCTGCATCTCCCCTTGTTAACCCCCTTGCCCGCATTTCTTCTTCGACCATCTTTAGCCAAGTCTTTCTCGGTCTTCCCCGTCCTCTACTTCCTTCTACATTCATTTCCATCACTCTTCTCAACCAGTCACTTTCATCCTTCCTCAACACATGACCAAACCATCTCAACCTGTTCCTCTTCACAGGATCAATCACAGGCTCTATTCCCATCATCTTTCGCAATTCATCATTTGTCTACCTCTCTCTCAACGATACTCCGCACATCCACCGAACCATTCGCATTTCCACCCTTTCCAGCCTTCGTTGCTGCTCTATGTTCATTACCCATGTCTCGCTCCCATAAATCGTAACACTTCTCACACATGCAGCATACACCTTTCCCTTCGGCTTCAACGACACTCCCCTCCTCGTCAGCACGCCACTCAGTTCCCGAAACTTCTTCCATGCACATCTCACTCCAGCAACCGTTGCCGAGTCTGATCCACCTTCTCCATTCAGCATGTCTCCGAGGTAGCAAAATGTTTTCACACCTTCCAGCTTCATGCCATCTCCAAGATCCAACTCAACATTTCCTCCAACTCAACATAAGCTATGTGAATCAAAAAGCAAAACAAAAGAATAACTTCAGCTGCGGTGCATATATTCAAAGAAAAGAAAATCAAGAAAAGGGGTAAGTGGTGAAAAGCACTGTGACATTTTCAGATTTCAAAAAAAGAGATCTATTAAGAAAAAAGAAAAAAAGAGATTGATCACAAAAAAAAAGTCTCAGCACCTTCAATAAATGAATTTGCATCCTTTTCACCTGTTCAGTAACAGTTTCAAACTTTCACCAAAAGTTCACACTCCACATTTGTCCACATAATTCGATTTACTACAATGCAACTCAGTGCCCCTTTAACAGTGACTCGATTATCAGTAAATTGTGACAAAGTTTTGTTTAAATATTACAATGATTACTAAGTGCCTCCTCAAAAAATGAAATTATTTTGTATTCCGATTCAGGATGAGCAGCGAAGCTTAATTCGCATACAGAGAACCATCTAAATAAATAATACAACGGCATCTGTGGTTTACAATCTCCTTTTTCCTGCTCTGAGCGGTCACCAAAGTTCGTAGCTACTCGTATAATTAACAATGTCTTCCAATTCCGCTCATCTATCTATAATTCCAGTAATCTCTGTCTGTCTGTCTGTACGTTTGTTTGTTTGTCTGTGACCACTGTTTCTCGACAACTACCGGTCCGATATACTTGAAACTTGCCAGGTATATTGCTGGGGACCCGAGGATGTGCCTTTTCAAGGTTTCATATTAATCGGACAATTACTTACCGAGCTATGTCCAAAAAACGATTCAACCAATCAGAGAGCAGCGAACGATCGCGTGTGCCGAACGTGGAGGACACACTCTGCCTCGGATGGCACATTTGAGAGCGTATTCATTTATTTCACGTTTGCAAACTATGTTGGCGTTAAACTATGTTTTAAAACTAATAAAACCGAATTTGCGATTCATTCGCTTTCCTGCGCGTTTGTGCACGCGATGGCGATTTCTTTACCAAACTCCGGAAGCCGTTCGCTTTGGACCAAACCATTGCATGTAAATAGAGGGGGGGGGGGATTGTCACCGTACTCGCAAGCCGTTCGCTTTGGACCAAACCATTTCATGTAAATAGAGGGGGGGGATATAATTTTAGATATAGATATAGTACGGGCAATGCCCTAGTCTATCTATAATTCCAGTAATCTCTGTCTGTACGTTTGTTTGTCTGTGACCGCTGTTTCTCGACAACCACGGGTCCGATATACTTTTAACTTGCCAGGTATATTGCTGGGGACCCGAGGATGTGCCTTTTCACGGTTTCATATTAATCGGACAATTACTTACCGAGCTATGTCCAAAAAACGATTCAACCAATCAGAGAGCAGCGAACGATCGCGTGTGCCGGCGTTGCGAATGGACCAAACCATTCCATGTAAATAGAGGGGGGGGGGTTCTGTGGTCGTTGCGAATGGACGAAACCATTTCATGTAAATAGAGGGGGGGGATTGTCACTGTACTCGCAAGCCGTTCGCCGTTCGCTTTGGCGTTGCGAATGGACCAAACCATTTCATGTAAATAGAGGGGGGGGATATAATTTTAGATAGATATATAGTACGGGCATATATATAGTACGGGCATGCCCTAGTAACATCTAAATTTACGAACAACTCCTCCTTAATCTCCCATTCGCTTTGCCCATTCAAAAGTGTACTTTTGTCAAAGCGTTCGCCATGCTGGATGACGTCACCGGCATAATATGACTTTCCAGCACAACAGTCACGGCATTGTTGTTGTTGGCTTCTTGTCTACATTTACGCCATTCGTCATGGAATTTTGATATTCTATAGGGATGACAGGAAGGCCGAGAAGTATACTCACCTGTAGGCTGTCCAGCCAGAGTTTGAACCCCGACCCAGATATAAACTGCCATCCAGGTGTTTTACAGGCAGGGTGATTTACTCATGTCTGTGCCGTCCCTTTGACATTAAACTGGGTATCCCATCTGTCAGCATTCATTGGCGGATGTTAAATATCCCACGGTGTCCTTCGCGAAGAGTAAGCGAGCTATCGCCGGCACCATGGCCAAATTACAAATTCCTGCCCTAACCAGCAGAAGGCATTGATTGCATCAGCGGCATCGCCGTGCCCACAGCCAATGATGCTACCCCACAGTCAGTGCCACATATGAAGAAGAATATGTTATCTAGCCCTGCCATTCTATCAAATGTTATTCCATCCCATTACACAGCTTTGATGGGTATATCAGTATATCCACTAGTTCTGAATAAAATTAAGTATGGTACAAATGCAATTCTTAACCAGTACAGGCGGTGTTTGAAACTGTCCATCCACTGCTGTAAAAGCTTAAGAGTGCAGGAGACAAAATATGAAAAGTATCAAAACCAGCTATTACTTCTATACATCACTCTTTCATGCTATTACAGTGAAAATAAAAGTATAAACACAATTTTTGTGCCAGCTGTGAGAAACAAAACTAAAGAGCCTCATCAGTGTATCGTTTATTATTTAGACGACGCCATACTCATCTAAGCAATAAACAATTTATTACAAGCACACACAGAATAACAAAAGGCGCTTACAGTAAATACCTGACAGACAACATGACAGAAATAAGCATTGACTAAACAACGACCAACTCTAACAAAGGCAGGAGATAAATATAATCAACGGTCCAATGTGCCTCCTGGCAATCAGAAGCTGTATGATGTCACATGTGCAGCTGTGGAGGCGCTTATGCTGTTGCCAGAGCTCAGTAATACGAGCCTCGTACCATGCGACCGCTGGCTAAATAAATAGCACCGCAAAGTGGGCGTAACCCCTCAGCCCATGCATGGTGGAAACCAATTTCAAAATGGCTGCCGTGGCGGCCATATTGAAAATCGCAGCGCGCCCATTTTCGAAAGGAACCTCCTCCACTCAACCCCAACACACACTGCAAAAATGGATTTAATCGGACAAGCCGTTCTGCTTGACATTGACGGAAACCAATTTCAAGATGGCTGCCATGGCGGCCATATTTAAAATCGCAGCGCGCCCATGAACCTTCCTCAACTCAACCCCAACACACACTGAAAAAATGGATTTAATCGGACAAGCCGTTCTGCTCGAAATTGACAGAAACCATTTGCAAGATGGCTACCGTGGCGGCCATATTGAAAATCGCAGCACGCCCATTTTCGAAAGGAACCTTCCTCTACCCAACCCCAACACACACTGCAAAAATGAATTTAATCGGACAAGCCATTCTGCTCGAAATTGACGGAAACCAATTTCAAGATGGCTGCCGTGGCGGCCATATTGAAAATCGCAACGCGCCCATTTTCGAAAGCAACCTTCCTCTACTCAACTACAACACACACTGCAAAAATGGATTTAATCGGACAAGCCGTTCTCCTTGAAATTGATGGAAACCAAAAGTTGACGGAAGCCCGGACGACAATACCCCTTAGCCCAATTTGGGCTGAGGGGTGAAAACGGCCGCATGACCATGTGCATTACAGATGTGCAGGCTGGCTTGGCGGTGGGGGGGAGAGTCATCGACGGGTCACAAAAGACAATGGGCTCGCTGAGTGCAACTTCATTGGCATAAATTATTTTTGTGTCTCCGAGGAGGTGTATTGGTACGGTGCGAGGTTAATGCTATTGTACGCCTAAGATTCCATACGGAATGTATTGTTTGTAATACATGACTGTAATGTTTATTGAGACAAGAGTTTATTCTAAAAGTTCATTTCTGTAAAAGGTTAACATGCGAAAATGTTGAAGTGAAGTGTTCAACCCGTGTAGAAAGACTGCCAGGGTAGGAGAGATTATTTCTGATTACTTCCGGATACAGAATGGTCCATCAAGGCTTGTAGAGGCGAGGGACTTTCATGAATGTTCTCTCTCCGAGAATATATAAACGGGTAAGCGGATTGAGAAAAGAGAGTAAGAGTGGTCCTGAGTAATTTATGGATTGCTTTGCCATAGTTTTGTGACATCTTCAAAAACTACTTAAAAGTTCCATAACACCCTTTAAAAATATTTCTCCCTGTTCCGAATGAAACGTTGATCATAAATCTTTTTTCTATTTCACTCAAGATTACTCTTCACGACATGAAATGAAATTACACTGCATGGTCAAAAGTATGTGGACACCCAAACATCACACCCCTATGTGCTCGTCGAACATCTCATTCCAAAATCATGAGCATTCATATGGAGTTGATCCCCTTTTGCTGCTACAACAGCCTCCACTCTTCTGGGAAGAATATCCACTAGATGTTGTTACATTGCTGCGGGAATTTGCTTCCATTCAGCCACAAGAGCATTAGTGAGGTCGGTCACTGATGTTGGGCGATTAGGCCTGGCTCGCAATCGGCGTTCCAATTCATCCCAAAGGTGTTCGATGGGGTTGAGATCAGGGCTCTGTGCAGGCCAGTCAAGTTCTTCCACACCGATCTCGCCAAACAATTCCTGGATGGACCTCACTTTGTGCACAGGGGCATTATAATGCTGAAACAGGAAAGGGCCTTCCCCAAACTGTTGCCACAAAGTTGGAAGCACACAATCGTCTAGAATGTCATTGTATGCTGCAGCGTTAAGATTTCCCTTCACTGGAACTCAGGGGCCTAGCCTGAACCATGAAAGACAGCCCCAGACCATTATTCCTCCTCTATCACACTTTACAGTTGGCACTATGCATTTGGGCAGGTAGCGTTCTCCTGGCATCCGCCAACCCCAGATTCGTCCGTCGGACTGTGTGATTCACCACTCCAGAGAACGCGTTTCCACTGCTCCAGAGTCCAATGGCGGCGAGCTTTACACCACTCCAGCCGACGCTTGGCATTGCGCATGGTGATCTTCGGCTTGTGTGTGGCTGCTCGGCCATGAAAACCCATTTCATGAAGCTCCCGACGAACAGTCGTTGTGCTGACGTTGCTTCCAGAGGCAGTTTGGAACTCGGTGGTGAGTGTTGCAACCGAGGACAGGCGATTTTTATGCGCTACGCACTTCAGCACTCGCGGTCCCATTCTGTGAGCATGTGTGGCCTACTACTTCGCTGCAGAGCTGTTGTTGCTCCTAAACGTTTCCACTTCACAATAACAGCACTTACAGTTGACCGGGACAGCTCTAGCAGGGCAGAAATTTGACGAACTGACTTGATGGAAAGGTGGCATCCTATAACGGTGCCACGTTGAAAGTCACTGAGCTCTTCAGTACGGCCATTCTACTGCCAATGTTTGTCTATGGAGATTGCATGGCTGTGTGCTTGATTATATATACCTGTCAGCAATGGGTGTGGCTGAAACAGCCGAATCCACCAATGAGAAGGGGTGTCCGCATACTTTTGGTCATGTAGTGTATATCACGTCTACGTGATTAATTTTTCTAATTAATATTTAATCGAATTAAAAAGTGACAGCCATTGTTTGAAAGCCATTAGTGTTCAAAAGCTACAAATATTTATACTTAGCTCCCTTGTTTAAGCTAAATCATTGCTAAATAATTGCAAATGTATTCATTTATATTACAGGTTTGTCAACAGAATGTAATCCTAAATTACTCAATGAAGAAATCTCAAATAAAATCAAATATAATTCATCAGTAAAGTCAGATATATTTTACCAATCTACCCATTGTGCCTGCCATAAATATATTATCTTGCACTTGAACTGTAATTTAATAATCACATTCATCTCGTCAGTCTTGCTTCTTAATCCATCCTTCCTTACCATAAATCCCACTTAAAAACCTATCCTGTAATCCCACATTTTCTCTCCTGGTTTAGCAACCTATTCCTCCAATGTCTCTTCTTTTTCGTCTTCTTCTTCTTTTACAGTGATTTAAGGTTCATGGAGGAGTTTGTTCATACATCACATTCAGGTAAAGACATTCGTAGACAGCAGTGTACTTTTACTTGAATTACATGGACAATGGACAAACGTATGGCATATGGGATTTGAACCGGAGTTCCCCGCACCTTGTGTCAGAGGTTCAGATGGGAACACGAAGAGGCCAACCCAAACAAGCACATCTTCCTCATATCGATTTGCATTCTCCATTCTGTCACAAATATCTTAAATGTCTTTTATAATTTACAAAGGGAAAATGCCACAACGTGTCTGTCAAACACCTTGCTCATTTCAACATCCCTTACGTCTCACTTTCTCTCCTTATTTATTCACTCAGGTTCCTCCACAGTGTTCACTTTTGGAAGCAGATTCTTCTGTAGAAAGCAGGGCTCGGATATCGGAGGGAATCTTACCCTGGTCCATCGCTGAGCACCACTGCTTGTACTGTGTGCAGAGACAGTCATACGACACGATATGCATATTGCCTAATAGGTATTTTACAAAGGGAAACAAAGTATATAGACCACAAGTACCATGACTGTGTGGGTAAAACCATATAGCAAATTATTATCACGATGAAATTCCTTATTCCTGAAATTATTATTCCTTTCCTGAAAAGTATTTCCTCCAGGAAATTCTTTCCTGAATTTCCTAAAACGATTTGGAAGCCCATGGTAAAAATACCAAAATAGAAGAAACATAGGGGCAATACCCCTGGTGCTCACCTGGTAGCATAAACAGTATACTGCACTGACTAAAGGTATTTTAAACCAATTTCAATGGTTACTAGAAGACAGGGCAGCATGTAGAATCATATTAACATAATCATAAGACTTTAAACAAACAAACAAAATACCTATTTTGGGGGGCAAACCTCCCCCCTCCCCCCCCCCCCCCCCCACCTCTCAGACCCCAATTATTCCAATACCTTGAACAAACTTTGGTACATCACGGATGATGAAGGTTGTGGTAAAGTTTCATCGAAATTGTCTGTGTAGTTTCTGAGAAGAAAGCAAAGACCGATTTGGGGGGGCAAGCCCCTGTAGACCTCCAAAAGGGCAGATTTTTTTTAGTGCCGTGAACAAACTTTGGTACATCACGGGTGATGAAGGTTGTGGTGAAGGTTCATCGAAATAGTGTGTGTAGTTTCAGAGAAAAAAGCCAATTCCTTTTTTGGGGGGGTCAAACCTTGATCCACTTTGACCCCCTGTAGACCCCGATTTTATTTAATGCTATGAACAAACTTTCGTCACAACACAACAAATATCATTTGTACCAAGTTTAGTCACAATCCCATCAGCGGTTTCGGAGAGTTTCAAGTGTTTACGGACCGACTGACTGACTATGCGCCATCGCATAAGCTCACCTGAACTTCGTTCGAGGTGAGCTAATAATAAAAGGCAGCCTTTTATTCTTGCGCTGGATGAAGGAGCTACATTGAGGCAGTATTTTAATTTTCCCATATGTGTGAATTAATTTGAAGCAACTTTAACATAATTTATTGTCTCCGAGGAGCATGCCCATGTTTCAGGGGAGGACAGACAAACAGCATTAGCCTATTAAACAAACTGTATAGAGTAAGTATAGTGAAATTCCAAAATCATCACATTTCTTAACAGCAAATATATCACGGCATATTTCTTAGCAAATAATATACAGTATATATTTGAATTCTGGAGCGATCAAAGCAGCAGTCTGGTACCTTATACACCTCCCAGGTTCAATCGCTGGTCTGATTGAAAAAAATTGTCATTTTCATGTAGGTATGGATCAATTTGAAGAATCTTTTGCTGAAAAGGTTTTTCTCTCCGAGGAGCATTTTCGTGTTTCAGGGTGGGGCAGAGAGACAGACAGCATTGGCTATATATATATATATATATATATATATATATATATATATATATATATATATATATATATATATATATATATATATCTCTCTCTCTAAAAAAAATAATAATAATTTGAATTTTGAATTGAAATTTCATTTCCTGAAAGTTTTCTTTTAACATACCACGAATTTCTTCAGAATTTCATTTAATTAGGCCACATTGTCTTTGTAGGGTTTGTTTGTTTATCAAGTACAGTACTCCTTTTCATGATCCCTATCCACTGATAAATAAATAATAATTTTTCCCCATATAAATCCAGCCTCATTCACTGGAAGTTTGCCAGTCATACAACCATGCATGAAAGTAAACCAGTGTATGCTCGTATTACCGCCATTGATGCAGCGTCTTTTACACTGCCTTAATTAACACTTTAACCTTTTGTTTGTGTCCTTTATGACGTCCCTAAAACAGCAAGTTTCCTGGTTGGAATGATTTTCAATTTTGTTTGAGTGCCAGACATGTAGACAGACTAAAAAAAAAAATGAACATATGTCACCCACAGGGTGAACCGTATCTTGCCAAAATGTGAAAATTCCGTTTTTTCGTCATGACGTCATCAAATGACGTCATAGCGTCAAACTGTTTACAGATCTGGGAAGCACTCATCAAGGGCATTCATATGAGGTATTACTCGATATGGTACCTACGATTTCAAAATTTGACCTTGGGGTCAATAATTTTCGACCTCCAGCGCTAACCATGAAGGTCAAGGCCGATCGCCACCAAAAACTAATCAGCTGAGCGCCGGACCATATACTAGATTCCCATGAAGTTTGGAGACGATCCGATCAAAGTTACTCAAAAAATTAGTGTTTCGTCGACCTCCATGATTGACCACAAAGTGACCTTGACCTTTGACCTTGACCTTCAAAATTTTGTGTGCTGAAGGGTATCTCTATAGGACTCTGATATGCGAAGTTACAGGAGTTTCCAATAATAACTGTGGTCTACAGAGTGATCTAAACGTGAAAAAAAATGATTAACCACAAACAAAAAAACAAACAAACATACAAGCTGACTAATACATCTTGCAAAAACTTCGTTTTGGCAAGATAATGAACATATGTCA
The DNA here is from genome assembly GCF_964187855.1 of Myxine glutinosa. Taxonomy (NCBI): domain Eukaryota; kingdom Metazoa; phylum Chordata; class Myxini; order Myxiniformes; family Myxinidae; genus Myxine; species Myxine glutinosa. The sequence continues at coordinate 47,627,280 of NC_136267.1, forward strand.
CCCACAGGGTGAACCGTATCTTGCCAAAATGTGAAAATTCCGTTTTTTCGTCATGACGTCATCAAATGACGTCATAGCGTCAAACTGTTTACAGATCTGGGAAGCACTCATCAAGGGCATTCATATGAGGTATTACTCGATATGGTACCTACGATTTCAAAATTTGACCTTGGGGTCAATAATTTTCGACCTCCAGCGCTAACCATGAAGGTCAAGGCCGATCGCCACCAAAAACTAATCAGCTGAGCGCCGGACCATATACTAGATTCCCATGAAGTTTGGAGACGATCCGATCAAAGTTACTCAAAAAATTAGTGTTTCGTCGACCTCCATGATTGACCACAAAGTGACCTTGACCTTTGACCTTGACCTTCAAAATTTTGTGTGCTGAAGGGTATCTCTATAGGACTCTGATATGCGAAGTTACAGGAGTTTCCAATAATAACTGTGGTCTACAGAGTGATCTAAACGTGAAAAAAAATGATTAACCACAAACAAAAAAACAAACAAACATACAAGCTGACTAATACATCTTGCAAAAACTTCGTTTTGGCAAGATAAAAAAACACTTTCCTCCTCTGTGCATATGGGCGATCGGGATAAATTCCGTACAATTTGCTAAATTCAGAGCCAAAGCACTGCTAAGCTGCGGGTTCATGTTCCGATTAATGTTCAAAATATTCCATTCAATGGAAATCAAGTAGGTCCTTGATTTATAGACTGAAGTCTGTAAACAGACAGAGTGAACCAATTGATTAATCCAGCTTTGCGCTTCGCGCATGGCAGTAACAGTGGATTGAATCAACAGAACGTTGATCAGAGTATGCTAACTGCCAGGGGAAGGAAGAAGCTTCTCCTTGCTTCCCACGGCGGTCTACATATTTTGTGCACAAGTGGTGGGTGGGGGTTTGAAAAAACAACGAAGAAACTAAAAGGAAGGGTGGAGGATGGGTAAAATAGTTATTTGTCCAGCTATGATTAACCTCATAGCGCACCATCTAGCGCTACCTTGCAATCTACGGTCATGGCTTTCTTCAAGTTCTCCAACACATGCTGCTTCCATCTCCATAACTCACTCACTCAATCTCCAAAGATCATTGCTTATACAATTGTGGTCACCCACACCTGTATGCCCAGGTCACCCGCACCTGCATGCCCAGGTCACCCGCACCTGTATGCCCAGGTCACCCGCACCTGTATGCCCAGGTCACCCGCACCTGCATGCCCAGGTCACCCGCACCTGCATGCCCAGGTCACCCGCACCTGTATGCCCAGGTCACCCGCACCTGTATGCCCAGGTCACCCGCACCTGCATGCCCAGGTCACCCGCACCTGTATGCCCAGGTCACCCGCACCTGTATGCCCAGGTCACCCGCACCTGTATGCCCAGGTCACCCGCACCTGTATGCCCAGGTCACCCACACCTGTATGCCCAGGTCACCCACACACCCGCACCTGTATGCCCAGGTCACCCGCACCTGTATGCCCAGGTCACCCGCACCTGTATGCCCAGGTCACCCGCACCTGTATGCCCAGGTCACCCGCACCTGTATGCCCAGGTCACCCGCACCTGTATGCCCAGGTCACCCGCACCTGTATTACCAGGTTTATTACCAGGTATTACCAGGTCACCCACATCTGTGCAGACGAGGTCCACACACCTATATATCCCAGGTTCACCTGTGTATCCCAGATCCCCACACCCATGCGCCCCAGCTTACCCCTACATGTGTGCATCAGGTCCCTCTACAATCATCGGCGGATCAGAGTATGTACAGCTCCTTGTATATACAGGTCTCACCATTTCCAACTCCTCACGCAGAGCACAGATGGATCGTTCTTTAGCAGACACCATCTCCTCAAGACGTTGGTAGCGCTGTTTCTTGCGTGCCCGACACTCACGTGCACTTTGGCGGCTACGCTCCAGTTTTGCTTTCAAATCGATTTTAACAGGCTTGCGTCCACGTTTTCCAGGTTTCTTTACTTTCCCCCCAGCACCTCCTCCCGATGCAACACCCTGAGAAAAATATCAACAGATGCAAAACATGTAAAAAAAACAAACAAAAAAAACAGGAAAATATCCCTGATATCGTCACGTGTCTGCTGGACATTACGCAATAGTTTTATTTCTCTGCAAGTACTGTACTGTGCATGTCAGATATTGTAACCATGGAAACGAGGCTTGTTGTTGTTTTGAGCATGTCGCGTGACCGTATTCATTCTAGAGCAATTAACTGTCCTGATCATCGACAAGTACAATTGATGTGTCCAAGGTTCACCACGGGATCTTTTATATCCAATGACCGCAGACAGACCGACAGAGCAATGCCAATAGACTTATCGTTCCCTCGGACGGAAGGCTTGTATCCCCGACATAGCACCCGCATCGCGTGGAAAACTGAAGGGTGAAGGTCTCGCAGTCAGATCCGAGGAAGAACAAACAACTCAAGAGAGAATGAAACAAGGGCTTATCGGTGTGTGAACTATCTACCTTTGTTTCATCCATCTAGCTAGGCCGAGGCCGCCAATGGAGAACACCAAGGAAACAAAATGAGCAACGTTCCGGAACCAAAACACTGACGTCATGTGTTGGTCCACTGATTGCAAGGTCTCGATAAATTTTAATAACGTGATTCGTGATCGTGTGGCGTCGCACATTAAAGCCTTGTTTCTCAAGCTTTTCACTGGACGAAAATAAGTAGAGAAAAAAAAAATGTATTTTTGTTACTATACACCGCCTAACGACTTCCGAGTAATAGCTTCAGTTTTAATCATTAATTTTATTTGATGGAAAAAGGTGTAAAAATGGCGCAACTTAATTTTATATTTCTTTAGTTTATACGACTATCCCACCATTAATATAAGCCTACTGTATCTCACTTTTGTCGGCACTTTTTGTTAAAACTCAGCATTTGGTCTTATTCAAGATCCAGGTGTATGCCGGACGGAAATAAGGAATTACAACACACCAGCAGAGTGCACGTATGGGCGATCTTGTTCCAAGCAGGCGACACATTCTTCTGACACACACTTTTTGGGGGGGGGGGGCGGTGTATAGGGAACGGACAGCTCCCTCAATTGCTTACGAAAATTAAAAAAAAAAAAAATTCTGGGTTAGGCCCCATAAAAATTATATTATCTTATCACCTGATCCAGGCTGGAGAAGTGATGAGGGAGGGCGTTTTTTTTTTGTTTGTTTTTACCAAAGCCAAATATCACCCGGTGTTTGCTGGTGCGTTGATGGTCAAGGTCAAATACATAACATTGTGGTAACTGCGCATGCGCATAAAGTAAAAACTATTGATCCGATGACTTCGGAGCGCGAAAGGAATCGTTCGTTGTTATTCGGAAGGAATCGTCCGCTTTTCGAGGAAAGAAAGCCCGAAAAGACGATGAAAAAAAAAAATCGGAATTCTACCAAAAGTGATGCACGCGCGGGTGATAAGATAATGTGGCGGGCACAAGGGACAATAATTCCGCGCACCAGTGGGTGGCGCAAGCGTCCAGGCGGGGAACGAAAACGCATGCCCCGCCTTTCGACCAATCGGCCACGCCCGGGGCAAGGCGTGGCCTCGGGACATATATGCGGGCTCTAAGCTCGAGCCCGCCCAGTGCTGAAGTGCGAGCTTTGAATAAAGACTCTTGTTGTACCAACGCGTTGTGGCCTACCTCTCTGGCAATCGAGTCGTGTGTGCACAGCACTACACTGGTGACCCCGATTGGTTCAGCCGTTGCTGACCCCCGAACGCGCCATGGCTACCAACGCCGTCGCCGTCAAACTCCCCGAGTTTTGGGAAGCGCAAGCCGACGTTTGGTTTGTGCAGGTCGAAGCTCAATTTCAGCTCCGAGGTATCACGGCGGACGAGACCCGGTACTACCACGTGGTCGCTGCCCTCGGGCCCGGCACTGCCGCCCGAGTCGTGTCCATCCTTCGGCGCCCGCCGGGCGACCACAAGTACGAGGCGCTCAAACGTCTCCTCCTCGCCACGTTCGGGCTCACAGAGGTCGAACGTGCCGACCGCCTCCTGGACCTTCCCGCCATCGGCGACACACGACCATCTGTCCGGATGGATTTCATGCTGTCCCTGCTTGGAGACCAGCGCCCGGATTTCTTATTCCGAGCACTTTTCCGACGCCAGCTACCTGCACAGGTGCGCCTCGCGCTGGCCGGTTCCAAACTAACGAAACCCCGCGCCCTGGCTGGAGAGGCCGACAAGTATTTCGCGGCCTGCAACACGCGGTCGGTGTACGGTGCTGCCGTAGTGGCTCCCGGTGCGGAGGCTCCAGCGCCCCCTGCTTCCCTCGTGGCCGCTGCTACGCCCCGCCCACTACCGCCGCCGCCACCACCACCGCCGCCGACACGGCCGCCGTGGGGGCCACCGCCGCAAACCTGGTGCTACTACCATGCCAGGTTCGGCCGCAAGGCTAAAACGTGCCGCCCGCCGTGTTCTTTTGACAGGTCGGGAAACGACCGGCGCTCACTTGCGACCATGAGCGTCGGCCATTCCGGCAGCCTCCTGTTCATCACGGACACCTTGTCCAGGCACCGTTTTCTTTGCGACACAGGAGCGCAGGTAAGCGTCCTCCCTGCCTCCACGTCCGACAAGCAAGCCGCAGGCTGGGGCCCCGCTTTGCTTGCCGCCAACGATACACCCATCCGCACATTCGGGAAGCGTTGCCTCTCACTGCGGTTTGGAGGGCAGCGCTTTCAATGGTCGTTCGTGACCGCCAGCGTGCCAATGGCCCTGCTGGGCATGGACTTCCTATGTGCACATGGGCTGTTGGTCGACGTTAAGCGCAGACGTCTCATCCAGGCCGAAACCTTCAGCTTGCTCGCTTGTTCGCTGAGCGGCTCGTTGAGCGGCTCACTGAGCGGCTCACCGAGCGGCTTGCCAAGCAGCTTGCTGAAGGGTTCCATCCCGGCGAGTTTAGTTTGCACGCTTCCGGCAGCGGACGACTTTACCCGCCTCCTAGCCAGTTTACCGGCCCTCACGCAGCCCACCTTCTCAGCGGTGGCCGTTAAACATGGGGTGGAGCACCATATACCCATGGTCGGGCCGCCGGTCTACGCCCGGGCACGCCGACTCGAACCCACGAAGCTCGCCATGGCGAAAGCGGAGTTCGCCACGCTGGAGCGGCTGGGGATCGTACGGCGCTCCAACAGCACTTGGGCTTCCCCTCTGCACATTGTGCCGAAGCCCGGCGGGGGATGGCAGCCGTGCGGGGACTACCGCCGGCTCAATGATGCCATCACCCCTGACCGCTACCCGGTCCAGCATATCCAGGACTTTTCCACCCGGTTGGCAAACACGACTGTGTTTTCAAGGTGGACCTCATCCGGGGCTACCACCAGGTCCCCGTACAACCGGGCGATGTCCCGAAGACGGCCGTCATCACCCCTTTCGGCCTCTTCGAGTTCCTGCGAATGCCTTTCGGGTTGAAGAATGCGGCCCAGGCGTTCCAACGGCTTATGGACAGCGTCTTGCACGACTTACCTTTCCTCTATGTCTACCTGGACGACATCCTAGTCGTGAGCGCGTCCCGGGAGGAGCACCTACTCCACCTCCGCACGCTTTTCGAACACCTGGGCCAGCATGGCCTAATCATCAACCCCGCAAAGTGCCATTTCGGCGTCGCCACCATCGACTTCTTGGGGCACCGCATCACCAGGCACGGGGCCGTCCCTTTACCGGCCAAGGTGGAGGTGGTCAGGGATTTCCCACGACCCCACACGATCAAGGGGCTCCAGGAGTTCCTGGGCATGGTAAATTTTTGCCACCGCTTCGTGCCCCACGTCGCCCAGCTCCTCCGCTCCCTGCACGAGGCCCTCCGGGGCAAGCCGGGCAAAGGTGACATCGCCTGGTCAGAGCCGATGGCCGTGGCGTTTGTGGGCGCAAAGCTGGCCCTGGCCAACGCCACCATGCAGGCGCACCCGGCACCCGATGCGCCGATCGCCCTCACCACCGACTCGTTGGACCATGCGGTGGGTGCGGTGCACGAGCAGTGGGTGCGTGGTGCTTGGCAACCGCTGGCGTTTTTTAGCCGGCAGCTTGGCCCGCACGAACGCCGCTACAGCACCTTCGACCGCGAGCTGCTCGGGCTCCACCTGGCGGTCCGACACTTCCGCCATCTGCTGGAGGGCCGCCCTTTCACGGCTTTCGTCGACCACAAGCCCCTTGTGTTGGCGATGGCCAAGGTCGCCGAGCCATGGTCGGCACGGCTGCAGCGTCACCTCTCTGCCGTGTTCGAGTATACGACGGACATCCGTCACGTGGCGGGTAAAGACAACCCGGTGGCGGATTGCCTTTCCCGGTCCGTCGCGCACACGGTCCACCTCGGGATCGACTATGCCCGGATGGCGGAGGACCAGACCGCCGACCCCGGCGTCCAGGCCTTGCAGACGGCCGTCACGGGCCTCCGCGTCACCGAGGTGCCGTTCGACGCCACGGGCGCGGCCCTCCTGTGCGACGTCTCCCTCGGCCGGCCTCACCCCATCGTGCCTGCTGGCTGGCAGCGCCCAGTGTTCGACACCATCCATGGCCTGTCCCACCCGGGCACGAAGACCTCCCAGAAGCTCGTCGCGGCGAAGTTAGTCTGGCATGGCCTCAGGAAGGACATGCGCGACTGGGCCAGGACGTGCCTCGCGTGCCAGCGCGCAAAGGTCCACCGCCACACCCAGGCCCCGTTGGCCCCGTTTGTGGTGCCCGAGCGTCGGTTCAACCACGTGCACGTCGACTTGGTGGGACCTCTGCCCCCCTCGCGGGGGTTCACCCACCTCCTCACCATGGTGGACCGCACCACACGGTGGCCGGAGGCCGTCCCATTGGTGGCGACGTCTGCGGCTGATGTGGCGCAAGCCTTCATCGCCACTTGGGTTGCCCGGTTCGGTGCCCCCTCGGACATCTCGTCCGACCGCGGCCCCCAGTTCACCTCGGAGCTCTGGGCCGCGGTGGCGGAAGGGCTCGGCATAAAACTACACCGCACCACGGCCTACCACCCCCAGGCCAATGGCCTGTGCGAGCGCTTTCATCGCTTGATGAAGGCCGCGCTCCGGCCCAGCCTCCTCGACGGCAGCTGGGCCGAAATGCTCCCCTGGGTCCTGCTGGGCCTCAGGACGGCGCCCAAGGACGACCTGCACGCGTCCTCGGCGGAGCTGGTCTTTGGGCAACCACTGCAGGTACCGGGCGAATTTATCCCCGACTCCACGGCTCCTTGGTCCGCGGCGCAACAGCGCTCTGCCCTTCAGGAGACCGCCCGGAGGTTCGCCCCGGTGCCGACGGCACACCACGGTTGCCCGTCTTCCCACGTCGCCCCGGAGCTTCACACGGCGGAGTACGTATTCGTCCGGCACGACGCCCACCGGGCACTGCTACTGCCCCTGTACGACGGGCCCTTCCGCGTGCCGGAGACCGGGGACAAATATTTCACCGTCGACATCGGCGGTGCCCCGGATCGCATCTCTGTGGACCGCCGCAAGCCGGCCCACCTCGATCTGGACCACCCCCCGCAAGCAGCTCTGCCTCCGCGTCGAGGCCGCCCCACGGCGGTCGGACCCCCGGAACCCCCAGCCCCGCCATCTCGCTATCCCCCAGCCCTGCACGCATCGCCAGGGGGCGTTTCGGCCGGGTCATCCGGCTTCCCCGCAAACTCACCCTTCAGGTGCGTGGGAATTCTGGGAGGGCGCGTGTGGCGGGCACAAGGGACAATAATTCCGCGCACCAGTAGGTGGCGCGAGCGTCCAGGCGGGGAAACGAAAACGCATGCCCCGCCTTTCGACCGATCGGCCACGCCCGGGGGCAAGGCGTGGCCTCGGGACATATATGCGGGCTCTAAGCTCGAGCCCGCCCAGTGCTGAAGTGCGAGCTTTGAATAAAGACTCTTGTTGTACCAACGTGTTGTGGCCTACCTCTCTGGCTATCGAGTCGTGTGTGCACAGCACCACAATAATAACTTTTTTTATGGAGCCTTACCCACTTACCTGCATGAAGCAAAAATATATCTACTGCTTATACTTCAAAACACGTCACTGCACTGAAAAACGTGGGGACAGGAATACAATTATATTTGTGATAGAAATATATTTTTATTTCTCTTCATGAATGATCTCTCCGACTCTCTGGAAAATCCTCTCTATCTCTTTGCTGATGACTCCACTATCTGTCGCTCCATTCCTCATCCATCTGATCGGCAGTCTGCAGCCTCCTCACTCTCTGCAGACCTGGACAAAATCACAGACTGGTCAAACAAGTGGAACATGTCTTTCAATCCTGACAAATCTCACACTCTTACTATGTCTCTCTGAAAAGACCGACTGGAAAACCTCCCAGCCACTTTCTCAACAATCCTCTCCAAGAAGTTCTGTCACTCAAGATTTTGGGACTCACTATCTGTCATGATCTTTCCCGGGAAAACCACATTTCCAATCTGGCCTCCAAAGCCAGTTGCCGACTGGGCATTCTTGATGCTTGATGCTTGATGGGCAGCTCAATGGAATACTGCTTTCCTCTGGGGTGGTGCTCCTGCCTCACACCTAGATCGGCTTCACGCTGATGAAACCAAAGCTTACAGGATCATTGGAATCTCCCGCGATGAAGCTGATTGTGAGGGCCTTTCTCTCTCTCACCGCAGGCAGGTTGGTGGTCTTTCTGTCTTCTTCCGACTCCTCTCTGACCTTGCTCCCACTGCTCTGTCTGTGCTCAGTCCCCCAACCCTCTCCCTTCCACAGGTCCCTGTTCTTTACTGTTGTTGTGCTTGTGTGTTGTGCTTCCCTCTCTCCCCCTCTTGTCTCCTGCTCCCTTTATTGTGTGTTTAATGTGTTTGCTCTTACACGAGCCTCGACTTTGTAGACAAATAAAAAATATTGAAAGGGTGGGACTTGTAATACCTTCTTCCACCTGGAGGCGGCGCTACAAGATACACATTTACATATAAAATTTGCATCACCCTGCCTTCTGCAGGGAATGACAACGTTAGAGGTCGAAAGGTATTAAAGGCATTTTGAATTGTAACGGAAGATAATTGGCCGACTGTTCCAGTGGACGCCAATTTCCTTTTCTTCCTTTTTCAGTGAATGAGTGAGGAATGAATGCATCATGATGAGGTGAATTTAATAAGAGGTGCATACGCCAAATTTATTAGGATTAAAGATTGAATGCATTGTGTGAAGAGGATATGTGTGATGAGGAAGAGGAAGCACACCCCCACGTGGGGAGGAATCCCTGTGTTTAGGGCATGTAGATAGAGGGGATTTAGCTGTTTTGGAACATGGGTAGGTCTCTGGATGCCATACCAGTGTTGGTGCTGAGAGTAGTGAGGTGGAATTTGTAATGGGTGTAAAGGTTAATTGATGTGCTTGGGGTGTGGCTCATGGTGAGTAGGTTTTGGCAGAAGGGCACCCTGATCGTGGGTGCGCACTGTCCCGATGAAGGCCATGGAGCCCAGAGGGACAGAGGAATTTTGGGGTAGGTCCTTGTACTCAGGGAGAGGAACAGAGGTGCTACCTGCCAGGCAGTGCACATGTAGGGGCAGCCAGTGAGGGGCCCCCAGAATATGGCATGGAGCAACGCAGTTCATATGGTGGCCCAAGCAGCTCAGAAGTGCCGCATTTGAGAGCAGGAGGTGGCCTGCAGTTGGAGCCACACCACCTCGCCATAAGATTGGGCAGGAGCACAGAAAGAAAATTAGAGGGCTGGACCCGAACTAATGGAGCACCAGGACGAGCGGCGGATCGAACCACTTTAGGTTTACGTTTAAAATGTGTTTTGAAAAATGTCAGGATAGTTAGAGATGCCTCCTCTTCACACCCTTTGTGATGTCTGCAGCCAATGGAAATAACTAGAGTAGGATAATTGGATTTTGTGAGGACTCATGGAATCCCAATTGTTAGTGCAAGGGTAGGCACGCCCCCATCGAGCTACTCCGCCAGCTAAGCAGGTAAGGCCACACCAGCCCCACTTTGAGTCAAGGCAGGTGCCTTGATCTCCTCCCTTTAGACAGTTTGGTATGTTTTCACCCCTGTCTGTTTGTCTGTTTGTTTGTCTGTCTGTGAACAAGATATCTCAAAAAGTTATTGGAATGATTCGTACGAAATTTGGCAGAGAGGTAGTGTTTGTGACAAGGACGAAATGATTAGGTTTTGGTGAAGATCCGTATTCGGATCCGACTAGTATAATTTTAAAGAGATTCTTCACCTTTGGGAGATAGAGCCAAAAACGATACATAGCAGGATATCTCAAAAAGTCGCGGACGGATTTGGACGAAATTTGGTGGAGAGGTTGTGTGTCTGACAAGGACAAATATATTCGATTTTGGTAAAAATCTGAAGATGGATGCGGATACGAGAATTATTTAATTTTCAAGTGATTTTTCACCATTAAGAGATCAGGCGAAAAGCGATTATTGAACATGATATTTTAAAAAGGATATGGACGAGTTATGACTAAACTAAGTGGATGAGTTGGTTCGGTGACAAGAACAACCCGATTCGATTTTGGTTCAGGTCCGAATCCAGACCCAGCCTATCAGTGGGATACAAAACATAAACTGTTTAGCCTGGCGGAGGTATGCACTCTACTGAGTACCATTCAAGTTAATTTATGTTTTAAGTTGTCAATGGTTACTGCTTTTGTCATGAAAACACACTCTTGTAGTTGTGATGTCACGACTTCCTTGAAAAAGAGCTTAGACACAACTTGGTTGAATTTGATTGCAAAGTTCCTTCAAATATGAGCATGAATAAAGTGATCATAAAATATATTTTAATTTTTATTTATATTTATTATTAAGCTATGCTCACCACATTTAGTTCACCTGCACCACGGTGCTAAAGATACAGTATCGGCATTCAAACCAGGGAATCTAACTACAGGATGGGTACAGGTATCAATGCAATGCCCCTAAAGCGCGGCGTTACGCGCGCTGCTTGCGAGCAAGGAGGAAGCGGACAAGCGGTAACTTATAAGCATCTTTATTTCAGGAGCTCACTGTAACACTGGCGCGCTCCGGGCTGCGCGCCCGGTGTATATCATGAGGCCACGCCTACCCCTCGGGCGTGGCCACCGCCCACTTGGTGCGCGGAATGATGTCACCACGCCAGTGGGCTTTTGTGTCCGCCACACGCGCCCCCCCAGAATTCCCGCGCACCTGGACGGCCAGTTTGCGGGGCAGACGAATGACCCGGCCGAAGCGCCCCCTGGCGATCGGCGGCGTCCGGGGTGCAGGAATGCCAGGTGGGATGCCCCTGGCTGCCCCTGGGATGGGTGCAGGACCGGGGGGCGGCGTGGCGGCGGGGCTGGGCGGTGCCGGGGGTCCGCCCGCAGTGGGGCGGCCCCGACGTGGGGGTCGGGCCACTGGCGGTGGATGGTCCACGTCGAGGTGGGCCGGCTTGAGGCGGTCTACCGAAACGCGGTCAGGAGTACCGCCGATGTCCAGGGTGAAGTGCTTCGCCCCGGTCTCCAGCACGCGGAAAGGCCCGTCGTACGGGGGCCGCAGTGGTGTCCGGTGGGCATCGTGGTGGACGAAGACGTACTCCGCCGTGCGAAGCTCCGGGGCGACGTGCGTCGGTGGGTGCCCGTGGCATGCCGTTGGCACTGGGGCGAACCTCTGGGCGGTCTCTTGCAGAGCGAAGCGCTGCTGTGCCGCGGACCATGGTGCCATGGAGTCGGGGAGGAACTCGCCCGGCACCCGCAGCGGTTGCCCGAAGACCAACTCCACCGCGGATGCGCGCAGGTCCTCCTTGGGCGCCGTCCGGAGGCCCAGCAGGACCCAGGGGAGCCTGTCGACCCAGCCGCCGTCGCGGAGGGTGGCCCGGAGCGCGGCCTTCAATGAGCGGTGAAATCGCTCACACAGGCCGTTAGCCTGGGGGTGGTAGGCCGTGGTTCGGTGCAGCTGGACCCCGAGCCCCTGCGCGACCGCCCCCCAGAGCTCCGAGGTGAACTGGGGGCCGCGGTCGGACGAGATGTCTGAGGGGGCGCCGAACCGGGCGACCCAGGTGGCGATGAAAGCCTGCGCGACATCGGCCGCCGTTGTCGACGCCAAGGGCACGGCCTCCGGCCACCGGGTGGTGCGGTCCACCATGGTGAGGACGTAGGTGAAACCCCGTGAGGGGGGCAGAGGTCCCACCAGGTCCACGTGGACGTGGTCAAACCGGCGTTCCGGCACCGTGAACGGGGCCAACGGGGCCTGGGTGTGCCGGTGCACCTTGGCGCGCTGGCGCGCGAGGCACGTCCTGGCCCAGCCGCGGACGGCCTTCCGGAGGCCATGCCAGACGAACTTGTCGGCGATCAGCCTTTGGGAGGCCCTCGCGCCCGGGTGGGACAGGCCGTGGATGGCGTCAAACACCTGGCGCTGCCAGCCCGCGGGCACGATGGGGCGAGGACGCCCGAGGGAGACGTCGCACAAGAGGGCCGCGCCCGCGCCGTCGAACGCCACCTCGGTGACGCGGAGGCCCGTGACGGCGGTCCGCAAGGCCTGGACGTCGGGGTCAGCGGCCTGGTCCGCTGCCATCCGGGCATAGTCGATGCCGAGGTGGACTGCGTGGGTGACGGCCCGGGAAAGGCAATCCGCCACCGGGTTGTCCTTCCCCGCGACGTGCTGGATGTCCATCGTGTACTCGGACACGGCCGAGAGGTGACGCTGCTGCAGGGCCGACCACGGCTCGGTGACCTTGCCCATCGCGAAGATCAGCGGCTTGTGGTCGATGAAGGCAGTGAACTCACGGCCCTCGGGCAGATGGCGGAAGTGCCTGACCGCCAAGTGAAGCCCGAGCAACTCGCGGTCGAAGGTACTGTAACGGCGTTCGGGCGGGCGAAGCTGCCGGCTAAAGAATGCCAGCGGTTGCCAAGCTCCACGCACCCATTGCTCGTGCACCGCGCCCACCGCGTAGTCCGAGGCATCGGTGGTGAGGGCGATCGGTGCATCGGGCGCCGGGTGCGCGAGCATGGTGGCGTTAGCCAAGGCGAGCTTCGCGCCCGTGAACGCCGTGTCCATCTGCTCGGTCCAGGTAACGTCGCCTTTGCCCGGCTTACCTCGGAGAGCTTCGTGCAGGGGGCGCAGGAGCTGGGCGATACGGGGCAGGAACCGATGGTAAAAGTTCACCATGCCCAGGAACTCCTGCAGCCCTCTGATCGTGCGGGGGCGCGGAAACCCCTTCACCGCCTCCACCTTGGCCGGCAGGGGGACAGCTCCGTGCCTGGTGACACGGTGCCCCAGAAAATCGATTATGGTGGCGCCGAAACGGCACTGTGCGGGGTTCACAATCAGACCATGCTGGCCCAGGCGTTCGAAGAGCGTGCAGAGGTGGCGTAGGTGCTCTTCGCGGGACGCGCTGGCGACGAGGATATCGTCCAGGTAGACGTAGACAAAATCCAAGTCACGCAGGATGCTGTCCATCAGTCGCTGGAACGCCTGAGCCGCATTCTTCAGACCGAAGGGCATGCGCAGGAACTCGAAGAGTCCGAATGGCGTGATGACCGCCGTCTTCGGGACGTCCTCCGGCCTGACGGGGACCTGATGGTAGCCGCGTATGAGGTCCACCTTCGAGAAGAAGGACATGCCCGCCAAACGGGCGGAAAAGTCCTGAATGTGGGGGACGGGGTAGCGGTCGGGAGTCGTGGCGTCATTGAGATGGCAATAGTCCCCGCACGGTCGCCATCCCCCGCCGGGCTTCGGCACGATGTGCAGCGGCGACGCCCAAGCGCTCTCTGAGCGCCGAACGATGCCGAGTCGCTCCAGGGTAGCGAAATCCGCTTTTGCCACCGTCAGCTTCGTCGGCTTGAGGCGGTGTGCCCGGGCGTAGACCGGTGGCCCGACGGTGGGGATGTGATGGGCCACCCCGTGCTTGACGGTCCCCGCCGAGAAGGTGGGCCGCATGAGGGCCGGGAAGCCGGCGAGGAGGCGGGTGAATGCGTCCGCTGCCGGAAGCGTACAGACCAACGTGGCCGGAACCGAACCGTTCGGCAAGCCGCTTGGCAAGCCGCTCGTTGAGCTGGGCAACGCACAAGCGAGCGAGCTGAACGTCTCGGCCTGGACAAGACGTCTGCGCTTGACGTCGACCAGGAGCCCATTAGCGCACAGGAAGTCCGCGCCAAGCAGTGCCATGGGCACGTCGGCGGTGACGAACGTCCATTGGAAAACCTGCCCTCCGAACCGCAGAGAGAGGCAGCGTTTTCCGTACGTACGGATGGGCGTCCCGTTCACGGCAAGCAGCGCGGGGCCCCCACCCGCGGCGTGCTTGTCTGACGTGCCGGCGGAAACGACACTCACCTGCGCTCCCGTGTCGCACAGGTAACGGCACCCGGAGAAGGTGTCCGTTATGAACAGCAGGCTGCTCGAATGGCCGGCGCTCATCGCCACTATTGAGCGCCGGCCCAGGCGTTTCCCGACCTGTTGAAGGAGCATGGCGGATGACACTGCCGAGCTTCGTGGCCGAACTTGGCGTGGAACCAGCACCAGGTGGTGGAGCTGGAGGAGCGCGGCTGGCTCCGCCAGGCCGGTGGAGTTGGCGGGTTTCCCCGCAGTGGCGGTTTTCACTGCGGCGGTGGGCGGGGCGTGGCGGCGGTCACGAGGTGCGTATCAGCATGCTGCGTATGCTGTATAAGTTGATGCTGTGGATCAGCAGCATCAGCAGCAGCATCAGCAGCATCAGCCACGAGGGCCGTGACGGCCACGCCGACTCTCGCCCGCGTGTCCGAAGCGGCGAAGTACTTGTCCGCCTCGGCTGCCAATGCTTGGGGTTCTGTTAGCCCGGTCCCGGCCAACGCGAGGCGAACCTGCGCTGGAAGTTGGCGACGGAAAAGCACCCGGAATAGAGAACCGGGGGCTTCGTCGCCCAACAGTGACAGCATATGGTCCATTCGGACCGACGGGCGTGTGTCACCGAGCTCGGGGAGATTCAGGAGGCGGTCGGCCCGTGCGTCGTCCGTGAGGCCGAACGTGGCTAGGAGTAGCCGCTTGAGTGCCTCGTACTTGTGGCCGTCCGGTGGGTGGCGAAGGACGGACACAACTCGAGCGGCTGTGCCGGGCCCGAGGGAGGCAACGACGTGGCAATAGCGCGTGTCATCGCCGGTGAGGCGCCGAAGCTGAAATTGGGCTTCGGCCTGGACGAACCAGACTTCGGCCTGAGCCTCCCAAAATTCGGGAAGTTTGATGAAGTTGGCCATGGCAATGGCGTTGCGTGTGGAAGGATCGCTCCGGCAGATCCAACGTCAAGGGGGTCACCAGTAAAGCGCGGCGTTACGCGCGCTGCTTGCGAGCAAGGAGGAAGCGGACAAGCGGTAACTTATAAGCGTCTTTATTTCAGGAGCTCACTGCAACACTGGCGCGCTCCGGGCTGCGCGCCCGGTGTATATCATGAGGCCACGCCTACCCCTCGGGCGTGGCCACCGCCCACTTGGTGCGCGGAATGATGTCACCACGCCAGTGGGCTTTTGTGTCCGCCACACCCCCAATATAACACTACAAAACGCCTATTTGGAATATCAGTAAATAAAACCTATACTTATCGTCATCTTCATCTTCATAATCATCGTCATCAACATCAAGTGCATCATAATTATCAATTTGCACATCATTGTTATCATTATCAGCATCACTTCCATGATCAAAGAAAACATCATCGACGTCAGAATCATGACGTCCTCCAAGTTTTGTTTGCATAGATTGTGAAGGAAGCGTCTATATATTACACGTGGTGCCTTGTGGAATGGGGAAAATTGGTAAAGAAAATAGACAAGACAGGGAATTTTATTGTGGAATTTTACCGTAACCGAACCCGAATAACGTATCCCACTTCTGACACCATATAAGTTAACCGCTTTATTGTCAGGTCATTAGCTGTGTGGCATGCTCTCGCGAGATCTCTCACGATCCCGTTTGCATCATAAGGCATATGGTAATTCATAAAACACGGAACCAAACACACACAAGGATCAGGAACATGGGATAACATTACTCCATCTTACTGGCAAGTTAGTGTTTTTCCCTCTCCTCATCTCTCTCTCATCTTTTCCTTCTCATCCATTCCCTTTGTTTATTGGGTCCATCTGTTTGTTGCCTTTTTATCCTCTGTCACCTCGCTCTTCCTTGAGCCTCGATTTCATATACAAAAAGTGTGGAGATTGAGGGGTAAGGGAAGAGAAGAGCGTCCGAAGACAAAGGACAAATGGCGATGGAGATTGGAAAGGGATAGGAGTGAAACATGGAAGGGAAGATGAAAATGTGGAAGAGAGAGAGAGGAGGGGGTTGTAAAATTGCCCTTTTTGTGCATAAAATGTAAATGGACTCAGCAAAGGTACTGAACATTTTCCAAACTTTTGCGACTATGAAAACCGAGAAAATATTTTGAAAGCGCTTTATGGAGGTTAGACCTGAAGCGACTTAGACAATTAACTGGTCAACAAATAATGTCATTGGGTTATTCCCCGGTATTTGTAGAGACATACCTGGCAGGCCATTAACATATTAAATACTAGCAGAGGCACCTGCACCTTGTGCAGAAGGAATTTACATTTAGAAAAGGAGAGCTATAGGAGGATGATTTGTAATACTGGCTACCACTGGGTGGCGCGTAACGATACACATTTACATAGAGAGAATTGGGTCTTACCCCAAACCTGAACCACCTACCCTGTAGGTTTGAAAATGTTTTCTTGCATCTCCATTTGTCAAGAGGATTCCAACACTATGCAATATGATTGGGTTACTACCGGTGGGGCCGATTCCATCGATGGATGAACAGACAGACAGAAAATACAACATATATATATATATATATATATATATATATATATATATATATATATATACATACAGACTTGGCATTTAATATGGATTTTTTTTTTTCTTGACTTGGGTTTACTTTCTGAACTCAGTATATCAATCTGGTGAGTTTATTTTACCCTTCGGTGAAGTTTTGTTGAAAGAACCATGTCACTGATTGTCTTTCGCAGCAAGAAATCAATAACAGGATTATATCACAGGTGGCGTGACAAAATGTAAGGACAGGTACATTTGACGATTGGCTTCACAATCGGGTATATAAGGGTTGTTGCGTTCTGTACTAGTGGAAATCAACTGCTGCACATCTACAAAAATTATTGCCGCTTCCTCTGGAGATGGTACGTCAACTTGACAATGGTGTTTGTCATGGAGTGGTGGCTTTACGAAATTCTGGCATGAAACAGCGTGCTATTGCTCGGCAGTATGGCATCACTCAATGTCAGGTGTCAAAGATCCTGAAACGAAATGCTCAGAGGGGTGTCCCTACTCCAATACCGAGGCCAGGACGTCCAAGAAGAACCACAAGGAGAGATGATCGCCAGCTGCACCGGTTAGTCTGCAATGGCCGTACCAAGTCAGCTAATCGGCTTAGGGCTGAGTGGCAGCAACTGACTAATGTGCCTGTATCCAGAAGGCGAGTCAACCAACGACTGGTTGAAGCAGGCTATCGTGCCAGGCGTCCCCTGAGAAAGCCACGCCTGACCAGACAACACAGCCAGCGCCGATTGCAGTGGGCCAGAGAGCACCGTCAATGGCAGCCAGGACACTGGAATCATGTGACCTTCAGTGACGAGTCTAGATTTCTGGTCTATCGTCAAGATGGCCGCATCCGAGTGCGCAGACAAGTGCATGAAGCCCACAATGAAGATTGTATAGTGCCAAGAGTCCAAGCTGGAGGTGGTGGGGTGACCACTTGGGCTGCTTTTCATGCAGGGGGCAAAACTGACCTGGTTATTCTGAATGGAAACCTGAACCAGTTCAAGTACAGGGTCATTCTGGAAGAAACATTGCTTCCATTTGCTTGTGCAGCCTTTCGAGGAAACTTTGTCTTCCAAGATGACAATGCACGGCCTCATTGTGTTCGCATAATCCAACACTTTCTTGCTGACCGCGGTGTAGAGCATATGGAGTGGCCTGCCATGTCCCCGGATATGAATCCGATAGAGAACTTGTGGGCAGAATTAACGTGTCAAAACGACAACTTGGACCAGCAGCCTACCTCTGTGCGTGAATTGCAGCAGACTATTGTCACTGCATGGCAATCGATTCCTGTCCAAACCTTGGCAAATCTCGTGAACAGCATGCCTCGACGTGTACATGCTCTCCTGAATGCTCGTGGGGGTTGCACGAAGTACTGAACTGTAATTTTACTGTCCGTAATCCCAGTCATAATTTAGCTTTTGTTTTTGTTGAAAAAAAAATTGGCTAATGTGCAAAATAAAGAGATACTTCTGGAAAACGTACAGAAGTTTAACACAGTACTGTCCGTGAATTGAGTTCGATATCAGTTTACATCACTTTCAAGGATCAATTTATTTGCTTCGAAATGTCAAATGTGGTTTTTGTTTCTTTTAAAGGTCACATTAACAAAATCTAGAATAATTTCAACATAATTCCAATGAACTTTTGGTTCTAAGTCATCTTGAAAAGTAAGTTCACCCCCACAAAAAAATATTCCATATTAAATGCCAAGTCTGTATATATATATATATATATATATATATATATATATATATATATATATATATATATATATATATACATATATATATATATATATATATATATATATATTGTTGTGGATATGAGAATGGTTTTTTTTTTTTGTTGTTGTTGTGTAAATTGTTGTAAAATATCGCCCTCCTTACTCCAGTGTTGTATAAAGGTCAAAGGGCGTTCCCGTAGTTAATTCCATAACTTGCTATGCATAAACTTGCTATGCAGTCCCGTGCCAGACACCACGGATACACCGCCGAGGGAGGGTTACGCATGTCACCTGGAGGAAGGCATGGAGCGGGTCCATGCCTTCGCCCGCCGCCAGCTCCATCTGGCGGGGGCCAAGATGAAGCGCAGGTACGACGGCCGGAGCCAGGGGAGTCAGTACGCTCCGGGGATGAAGATTTGGTTCTTTAATCCCCGGAGGCGGAAGGGTAGGTGCCCAAAACTCACCTCCCCCTGGCAAGGCCCAGGAGTCGTCCTGTCGCAAATCTGTGACGTGGTCATTAAGATCAAAATGGGGCCACGGGCCCCCCCTCGGATCGTCCATGCCGACCGAATAAGACCTTATGTCGGCGAGCAGGCACCCTCATGGATCGCCTCGGCTCTAGATGCCGAGGCAGGACCCAGTACCTCTTGCGACGGGGGCTCGTAGCGTCAGAGGACTGGGGGGGGGGGGGTGGTAGTGGAAGATACCCGATGTGGTGGGATGGCAACTCTGCCATCTCTCACAGCGGGGGCAAAGGAGCACTAGATTTATGGGGTTGGCAGTGAAAACTAGCCCGGGAGGGTTAGGATATTGTGTGTAGGGACCTA
This sequence comes from Myxine glutinosa, assembly GCF_964187855.1. Taxonomy (NCBI): domain Eukaryota; kingdom Metazoa; phylum Chordata; class Myxini; order Myxiniformes; family Myxinidae; genus Myxine; species Myxine glutinosa. Next base: position 47,646,588 of record NC_136267.1, read on the forward strand.
GAAGATGACCTTAGGTAACGTTAAGGTTAGGTAGTGACAATGATACCTGTAGTGGGGATGCAGGTAGATTAGTTTGGATGACAATGACGTGGTATGTGCTTAGTTTAAAGGAAAGACGGGGGGCACTAAGTTAGCAGGGCAACAGGTAGTTCAGATGATGCCGTGTGAGTGTTGGAGGTGTATTCAAGTGTATTGAGCAGGGTTTGAGTAAATGATTGTGAGTTGTAGTGTGATTGCACAGGTGTGCAACTGAACAGGTGTATGGAGCAGTGTATGAGTGAGTGATAGTGATGTGTATTGTGTTGACCAAATGGTCCAGGAAGGAAGGAGGGTGCAGGTGGCACCAGGTGTGATTGCACAGGTGTGCAACTACAGGTGAATGGAGAATGGTAGTATGGAATAAATGGTCTGGAGTATATGGAGTATTGGAATGGATGGTCGTGGAGTGAGTATGGTGGAAACTGTGGAGTGGAGTGGATGGTGCGAAGGTGTGGATGGGGGAAAGGAGGATGGACCCCATCACGAATACCCGGGGAGGGTAGTGTAAGTGTTAGGTAGAGGGTACAGGTAAATTGTGGTTGGATATTGGCATCTGTGGTGCGTGGTGGAAGAATGGTATTTGGATGGGTGCATTAGTGACGTGGAAATGGCTGGGCGTGTAGCCTGTTAGTGTGTGTAGTTGGTTTGGGCACTCCACCACTGTGAGGATGTCGGCCAGGTGAGGCCGCAGGTGGGCTCTGGGAGCCGGTAGAGTTGTTGTGGATAGGGCCCGAGGATCCGGAGGACGGACCCGGGTAGCCCAGTGCCAGAGGGGTGACAGAGCCAGGAGGGGCCTTCCCCAGTTAGATAGGTTAGGGTGAGGAGCTAGGTAAGCTCGGGAGGCAACTACAGTGGTGGAGGTGTGCAGGTGGGTAGGCCTGCTGGGAGAGCTACACGCCCCAGTCCTGAAATTGTGCAAGGGCACAGGGAGTTGCATCGGGGGAGTGAGACCCCAAATTGAGAAGCACCACAGTTTGGTCAATGGGAATTGGTTTTTAGAACCCATGGTGTAAGTTGGCCAATGGAATGGCAGGGAAAGACCCCGGGTAGTGTAAAGTGTGTTAAAGTCATTTAGAGGATAGTTAGGATTAGGAATCTCCTCGCACCATCTACATCCACTCACCTGAGGTGACGAAACTCCACACCATGCCAGGTTGTTTTTATTATTTTGTTGTGCAAATGTTTGGATTGTGAGACGCATCATGACGTGGGTGTGACATTGTGCTGTTGTTCCATCTCTCCCTCCTTATGAGGATTGATGATGAATTGGGTGATGGCAAATTTTGGTTAGAGGGATTGTGGAGACGAATTTGGTATAGGGGAGATATGGGGAGACGTGACAGTCGTGACGAATTTGTAAAGGTGTAGATTTTGTAAATATGGGGTAAGGGCAAGGGTAGAGTAGGTGACAGGGGGGGTGACGTACGGTAGGGACGAGCTTTCTCACTTCGCTCTCCGTACGAACTTCGCCTTGCATTGCCTTATTGATGTGTACCCTTGTGACCTTACCCCTCGCTCATTTGTCTTTTCCCACTTTTGTCTCCCACATGAGGACTGTGCACCACTGGGCGCCGAGGGGAGCGTGCGGGAGTCCGCCATTGTGCGCCCGGAACTCCCAGAACCAGCTGTCTGCATCGATGCACCACATTATGGACCACATGTCTGTGGCTGAGCACCACTTATGGACCCCATGGGTTGGGGCATGGCCCCTCTGCTGGAACCGGCCCTGAAGGCCCGAAATCTTGCTGGCGGACCTTGGCCACAGGGCACCGATGCCCCACAGGTGAACCATACATAATCGGCCCCTGTGTGCCATAAATAAATAAAAATGGACATGTTGGGTGCATTTTATTTCCACCAATAGGCCGCCAGTAAGAAAATGAAAGAAAGGCAACATCTGGAAGAACAAATAGCCAGCAGAGGGAGCCGAAGAGCAAGAGACCACCAGCAGGGTTTGTCGGTTTATTTTTCATTGAACTGTGGTGACTGTGCACCGATTGGTGCTTGAGGGTGCTTTGGTGCTTTCTGGTGCATCGATGCAGGGCAGACTGTCTCCCCCCCCCCCCCCCCCCAGAAAGAACAATCACAGGTCCTGGGTTGCGTTTTGTAAATAAAGTAACGTCATTGTAAATAATGCTCCCCACCGTCAATGTATAGTTTGAAGACCATTCCGCAATTCGGTTAGCTGTGGGCGTGAATCTGTTAGGCAGGGTGCAATGGAGCAGTGGGACATATTTATTTATGTTTTAAAACTGTCGCACTCAGGGTCAGGTTAAGTGTAGTGGGAACTACACCTACGTGCCACACTAAAAGTTAAAGTAAGAGGCCCGGGACGTGCCTAAGAGGGGGAGGGTGCAGTGTTGTGGATATGAGAATGGTTTGGTTTTTTTGTTGTTGTTGTGTAAATTGTTGTAAAATATCGCCCTCCTTACTCCAGTGTTGTATAAAGGTCAAAGGGCGTTCCCGTAGTTAATTCCATAAAGCATACACGAAGGACACCATATATCCCTCTTCAGTAGTTTATTTCCTTATTCTGTATATTAGGTTAAGGCTTTGTCTTCCATTAACCAATACTCCATTGCACCGAATTCAAATAGATAGATCCCCTTTCATTCCCATTCCCAAAACCTCTACTGCCAACTGCATTTGCCGCCATTACGGCGTGGTCAGCTCGGGGAAGAAGGGCGTGCCCGCCCATCGTCATCAAGGGCGGAGCCAGAGGGCCGTGCCGACCAATCAGGGCCGAGGCGAGCTGACCGATGGACGTGTCCTGGACACCAGCGGCTTGATCGCCTGAGGCGCTATAAAGCGCGCGCGCGAAAGCCGAGAGGTTGTTGTTGGACTAAGCAAGAGAGGGAGAGGTGAATTACAAGAGTTGCGCCAAAGGTTCCAAGAAAGAGTTGCGCCAAAGGTTCCAAGAAAGAGTTGCACCAGAGGTTCCAAGAAAGAGTTGCGCCAAAGGTTCCAAGAAAGAGTTGCGCCAGAGAGGTTCCAAGAAAGAGTTGCGCCAGAGACGGCAGACGAGTCGGGACGAGCCCTCGGAGAAAGAAGGGAGATGCGTCCTGAGGTGAGCCAGAGAACCAGCAGCTTTGGCTCCACAAGCAGCATTGACTCCACCAGGCAGCTTCGACCCGTTACCCCGCGGGAACCAGATTGCGGTGGCATCGGTGGCCGTCGAGGTCCAGCCCGATGTCCCGTGCGGGATTAAGCCCGAACCATCTGCCCCAGCTGAACCTTCCCATTCCTCCTTCCAGCATTCATTCCTGCCATTCCATCCTTCTTGTGTACGTGAGTTTGTTTTGTTTGTCTTGTCCCAGGGAATAAGTTAAGCTTGTATAGTTAAGCTAGTATTTTCACTGTGTCACCTGCTTTTTCCATTTTCCCTGTATATAACCTTGACTGCTCCTTTTGCTTTAGTGTGTGTAAATAATAAATCCTGTTATTCTTCTGTACGTCTTCTTCTTCCTCTTTACATTCGGTCGCTTTAGAGGTTTCCATATTGAATATCTGTGATGCGATTTTGGCCAACGTCCAGGAATCGGGTTAGTCGGGGTAACTGTTCGGGCGCGGCGGCCATCCGCTCGGCCAATCAACATCCTAGCCGCGTCCGTAACAATATATATATACATATATATATGGTTTTGAGATTTGCACATATTGGTCATTAAAGGTTAAAGGGTTGCCCCCCATAGTTAGTCCACGAGCAACACGTAGGCCACCTGTAGTATTAGTTATGTCATAGTATGTGTAAGTATGGGCCATTTCCCCATGTAATACCTGCGTTGTGTAAAGCCATGAGTTTAGGTCCCCTTCATTTTTGTGGCACCCTCCAATTCCACCTCTATGGGCATAATTGATCCCGCACCCCAGTTGGCTGCCCGCAGCATTTGTTCCGCTTTGGCTGCCCGCAGCATTTGTTACGCTTTGGCTGCCCGCAGCATTTTGCTGCCCTTTGCTCGCTCACTCGTCGAGTAACACGAGGTAGGCCTGAGAAGGAGGAGGAGCGCGGGGTCGGGGTGGGGCGGCGTCAAGTCAGCGCATCAGAGGCGATGACGGTAAGAGCCACCAGCCAACCAGGGCTCTAACGGCATGGCGTGACAGGGCGTGGTAAGGAGCGTCTGGTAAGTGCTAGAAGGTTCGTGGGGCATGCCTATAAAGGTTTTTGCACAAAGCCCTTACACAGGACTTATGAGAGGACTGCCCTTAAAGGGACTGCAGAGCTTTCACGGAGAAGAGGGCTCGAAAGGGGAGAGTGCACGTGAGAGGACTTGTTAATCAAGAGGACTGTGAAGAACATGATTCGCATCGCTCACTTTGGAGGCATTGCACTATATCTCGAGTATAACGTACGCGCCAGAGGAAAGGCAGCCAGACACGCTGGTGACAAATAGCGCTTGCTTCAGCCACGCGAGTGAACGCGGCAATAGCCGCCAGTGATAACCGCAAACCGCCAGAGCCCAGACCCTACCGTTCGCCCCGTATTAACTCTTGTGCGCCAAACGACACGCGGAGAGCTCCTGCCCCTCTACTTACCATCTGCCCGGGACGAGCCGGAGACCGGAGGGAGCTGCACGAGAGACACCCCTGGACGTGGTGAACATCATCCTGCAGCTGCAAGCCCCGTGTGAGTGTGTCTGTGTGTGAGATGGTCCCGTTTGTCCTGGGGATTAAGTTAAGACTGTTTTAAGGCTGCACTGTGTCCCCTTTTTCTGGAATCCCTGTATAGTGTAAATAAATCTTGTTATTCCTTTCTTCCCAATTCGATCGCCTTTGTGATTGCTCCATTGGCTAAGCGTGGTACGAATAAGATCGCTAGAACCGGGGTCACCAACTAAATGGCACGGATCACATGTACGCACCGCTCGGCATCTCAGCACGCATGATTCGTGCGGGGCTTATTTCCTCGTTTCCGGGCAGAGCGAGTAATTAGGTAATAGTTATTCTAGTCCTACGACCCTATTTCGTGCTGTCCGGGAAGGACGTCATCGGTCCCGGGTCCCGTCCGCCAGTCAAAGATAAGGGGACTAATCCCCCCTTGGTAAGGGGAGAAGGCCGGCGGCGAGATCCGCAACAATATATATATATATATATATATATATATATATATATATATATATATATATATATATATATATATATATATATATATATATATATAGCCGAAACCCATGGAACATCCACGGAAGGGAGGATGTGGTGTATGAATAGAGTGTACCATTATACCGGCACAAATGCATGCTCTGGATTGTCCACTTAGTGGATGGCTTGCTTTCGCCTTTGCCTGTCCCATCAGTGGATGTCTTGCTTCGCCTTCACCCAGCAGACGCCAATACGATGGCGTCGTATCGGCATTTAATCGGATGCTTTTGGGCCCCAAAGTCGACTAATTCAGATTTTTCGAATATGGCTGTACGTGATAAACAAAGAGGGCGGTTGGAAGAAATTATGGTAAACCCACCTGATGAGGTTAGCGTACACCGCGATCGATGACACCGGCACAAATGCATGCTCAGGATTGTCCACTCAATGGACGGCTTGCTGTCGCCTTCGACTGTCCAATCAGCGGACGGCTTGCTTCGCCTTCACCCAGCAGACGCCAATAAGATGGCGTCGAATCGGCAGTTAATCAGATGCTTTTGGGCCCCAACGTCGGCTAATTCAGATTTTTCGAGTATGGCTGTACGTGATAAACAAAGAGCGCAGTTCGTAGATCGTAAATCCATTAGTGCCGTGGGCATCGGGTCACTGGGTGCGGCGTAAAAGGGATAACAAAGTCGAGTCCTTATGCTATTATTATATAGATATATAGATATATATATACATATATATATAATCGGGAGATTAAATCAGACGCAGACGTAGCTTCAGGACGTCGATCTTTAATTTGACAAGCTTTCGACCAACAACGGTCTTCTTCTTAGTCGACAAAAACAACAGGCATGTACATCAGTCAAGCATGCATAGTGATATGTGTGTAAGATGTGTGATATGTGTAGAAAATGCACACAAAAGGAAGAGCCACGCTAAAGCTCACTCACCGTCCCCAAGTTCACTTCCATTGAACTGCAGCTCCTCCGGCATCCCACTCCTGACACCAATTGTTACGGTTCTCTACGTCGGCCTTCTTCCCCTTATCAAGGGGGGATTAAACCCCTTGTCTTTACTGGCCTGGCAGAACCGAGACTTATTACGTCCCTCCCGGACACACGCGGAGTAGGGTTTTTGGACTACTTTCTCACTCGTACCAAAGTACCCGCGCTGCCCTGGGAGCGATGAAACAAGCCTCGCACGAACCACGTGTGATGTTAGTACGCTGAGCGGATTGCGTACACGTGGTCCGCGCAGTCTTACTCAGTGGAACCCGATTGGAGCGATCTTATTCGTGCCACGCTTAGTCAACTGGAGAAATCACAGAAACGTTCGAATCAAGAAGAAAGGAAGAACAGATGGGTTTAATTATTCCCACACGTATATACAGTTCAAGGACGGAGAGACACAGAGTAGCCTTATACAGTCTTAACTTATCCCTGGGACAATGGGCCCATCTCACACACTCACACAGGGGATTGCAGATGGGCAGGTGTTCCCAAATGCGTCCAGGGATGGTCCTCGGCCAGCTCTCCACTGCCCCCGGCACGTCCCGCAAAGATGGTGCCAGGCGAAGGCAGGGACTCGCAGTGCGTCTCTCGTACAAGCAGATGATCGGAGCGAAACGGTAGAGGGCGGACTTTAGTGCGGCTGGCGGTTACTCAGCCTCGTTCACTCGCGCGGCTGAAATGCGCTATTTCGTTATAAACGCGCCTGGCTGCGCCCGCGTATATGAAGCGACCAACTCCTCTTCTTCAATACACTTGGTGTTGGTTAGCGCGCGTTCTCATGCAATGGTCAAGTTCATCAGGCAGTACAACGTGAGTCCTTTTATCTCTCTCTCTCTCTCGCAGCAAGTCAAGTCCTCTTAGCCCTCCGATGCAAGTCCTCTCTCTCTCCTCTGCAGCAAAGTCCTATCGAGGGCTTTTGCGCAGCGGTTCTTATAGCTACGCCCCCCGAACCTTCTGGAACTCACCAGACTCTTCTCACCACGCCTTCTGATGGCACGCCACCGCCACCAACCTCGAGCTCTGATTGGCAGCTCGTGCTTACCGCCATTGCTTCTGCCGCTCCACCTCGACTCCGCCCCGATCCTTCCTAGGTCTACCTCGTGTTAACTCGGCCAATGATCACCCAATGCTTAACAAACTGGATCGAGGCTAGGGTGGCTGGGAAATCGGTGGCAAGTAGGGCCTATCCTCCTGGCTCCTACTCAACACAGAATTAACACTGGAAGGGAACTAAGCTCACAAATACTAAGACATAACTATACTATTGCGAGGCTACATGTTGCTTGTGTGACTAACTATGGGGGGCAAACGTTAACCTTTATTACACTCACTTGACAGACTCAAAACCGCAACAATACATCTATCTATAATTCCAGTAATCTCTGTGTGTCTGTGTGTGTGTGTTTGTCTGTGACCGCTGTTTCTCGACAACCACGGGTCCGATATACTTGAAACTTGCCAGGTATATTGCTGGGGACCCGAGGATGTGCCTTTTCAAGGTTTGAAATTAATCGGACAAGTGGTTCCCAAGGTATGGTCACCGTACTCGCAAGCCGTTCGCTTTGGCTTTGCGAATGGACCAAACCATTTCATGTAAATAGAGGGGGGGGGGGGGTTCTACCGTACTCGCAAGCCGTTCGCTTTGGCTTTGCGAATGGACCAAACCATTTCATGTAAATAGAGGAGGGGGTTCTGTGGTCGTTACTGCCACGTGGTTTCAAAGTTTTTTTTTGTTGTTGTTGTTTGCACGCATGTTTTTTTGCACCCACGTACGGGCACGCCCTAGTATATACAACAATACATATATATATATATATATATATATATATATATATATATATATATATATAAACATACATATACATATATATTCTTACGTTTATGGGGGGTAGGCAATGCAATACCTTAGTCCAGGTAGAATTGTATAGGATAGTGTGCTCCGAATGTCGCGATGAAGAAGAAGAACCCCCTGTACCTAAGTAGCGACCCGTTAGACAGGATGTCGTGCAAGAGTGTATCTTTGTTCCCACAACAAGGGGTGGGGTTATGTTGATTAGTTAGGGATTAATGGTAAATTCCCTGTATGTAAATGGCCTCTGTGACATTTTTCCTCTGTTCGATATAACAGACACCACACTCGCCATGCATTCCACACCTAAAAACTCCACACCAACACTAAATAAAAGTAGCAGGAAACAGGACATTCAACTAACGCTGATACCACCGACCGGGTGATCACAAAGGCCGGCAAGTGGCCGTAAGGCCACGCCCCGAAGAACCATTGGTCAGGATGGCCATAGAGCGATGAGATGGCACTCGCTGATAGGAGCGTGCATGGACATCAATTGTAAGAGCCTGGGGAACAATAGACTGTGTCCCAGCATTTTCTGCCTCTTGGGTCCCGAGCTGATGAAAAGCGGTCACAGTTCGTCTTCTTCTTGGTTCTGGATTTCATTGGGAACAGGCACATTTTCTTGCTCTTGTGTTGGGACAGGGACATTGGTGTCATGCAGTTGGACATTTGCGCTGCTTGGTCCGGACGATCGGTTCGAGCGGCCGCATTTTCCTTTCCCTAGCTCATTGGTGCTGACGGTGTGACGGCTGTCCTCGCTGAGAGACCACGGTGCTGTGTGGAGCAGACAGCAAGTGGACGGGCGCAGCCTGCTCTCTTCACATTCGGCAGCTGGAGGAACAAACTGCGCACCAAGACATTTCCCCACGCACATACTTCGCGCCAGGGCGTGTGTTTTTCCACGCAGGGACGCGAGACCTTCGACGGCCCCGGACGGTAACAGATGCCAGGCGGAGTGCAGGCAAACACACCTCACAAACACTACGCTTTATTTTCACATCTATTTTATCATCCCCTTGTGTTGTATATGAGTGTTGTATACGAGGGGTGCTCCTTTTAGGAATCTTAGTTTTATCGTGCATTTTCTTGTTTGCTGGCATTCGTTTTATTAAACCTTTTTATTGTACATTTTAATTCCGTGTTGGGTTGAGTTGATTACCAGGGTTGAAGACGTCCAGTGGGGTCCGTGCAGGTAAGAGCTTTGCTACCCTTTGCTGCCCTTCGCTGCCTCATCCCCCGCGCATATTAACTCCGCATTGTTGACTGAACGCCTCGGAGTATTAAGTTCAATCAACTACCCGTTACCTTGGAGGATCTTAATCCCCAGGAACACGACAATATATATATATATATATATATATATATATACTGAACATCAAAATAAACTTATCAAATATTTATAAGGACACTCATTCAAATCCTCCACGCAAAAATGAAAAATATTTGAACACAGAGGTAAAGTTCAGCTATCTTTACTAAACACGTCAATAAACAAGAGGTTGCCTCAATCACAAAAAAGCAAAAAGCATGAACATCAGAAGGGGTGGTGCAACACAAAGGCACGCACCTGAAAACAGTCAAAACAAAATGACACAGGAATGGACACAACACTCCTAACAGTCAAGGACAGAATGACAGCAGTCCTCAATATTGTGTGTGTCCTCCCTGAGCTGTGATGCAGGCTGTACACCTCCGACGCATGCTCTGTACCAGGCGTCTCATGCAGTCCTGGGGAAGTCTATCCTACTCCTCCTACAAGTTGGTTACCCGTGGTCTTCCTCTTCATGGACCATCATTCACAGTTCCAGTTTCACCGTAACGCCTGGCCAGGTTGGAAATTGCAGGCTGTGAGCAACCAAGACGTTGGTCAATTGTTTGCTGGCTTACACCAGCCTCAAGCATTCCAATTGCCCTGAAACGTTGTTCAGATGTCAGGCGTGGCATCTGAATTTTCTTGTTGTTTTCCCTGTCAGAAGCCTCTAAAATGGCTATAGACAGCAGTAAATGAATGTCTAACCACGAGAACTGAAGGATTTCATTATGAGGGTCAATATTTAAAGGGAAAGATCCCTATACAGAACCACTCAAGCATGCCATTGTTGATCAATCAGGTGAATGAAGTGAAGTTCCCGTTTCATAATCAGCCATTACAATTGAAGAAACGTCTTTGTAAAGCTTCACATTTCAAAAAATTAAAGTGATGTTTCTTTTGATGTTCAGTTTATATTTAAACCTGGAAAGTTGGACTCCACCCCCTCATTCCTCTTAATCCCTCCCCCTCCTTCCTTTTAATCTCCATCTGAACCCCACCCTTTCCCTTAACTATCTCCATCATCTCCCATACACCTTTCTTTTTCATCAATCTAGTCTGATGGTTCCTGATGATGTGCCAAAATTGACAAACGAGGTATTTACTCAATGTTTTCTTCCAGTTATGTGACGTCACACATTGTAGAAGTTTAGCTACAAGCCAGAATTTTGAGAGTATTTGACTCACTGACATACATTTTCGTCTTTGGACCAAGATGCATGTGTTTGTTTCATGACCTTAGGGTCAAAGTGCATGTTTTTTATGACCATGTATTTTGGTCTTAGGGTCTAAGTGCATGCATATTGTTTTGACAAGATTTGCATCATCAAGTCGCTTCTTGGTCTTCAGGCTGAAGTATGTTTTTGATTTATCTTAGCGTCTCTTTCATTACTTGGAAAATCAAAGATTTTTCCAGTCTATTGGTTGGCCATGTGCATCATTCTGTCTGTCTGTCTATCTATCGCCTACAGGTCACAATTTTAACCGATCTTCACAAAACTTCACCAGATGGTACATTTGGTCATGTGGAAGAAGCCTATTGATTTTGAGGTCAAAGGTCAAAGGTCATCTTTGCTCAAGTTTCTAAAATTGTCATTTCTCATCCGATTGACTTGGAAATTGAACAGCATTTTCATTTTTGGTCACTAAATTGAAAAACAAACTATTTTTGAGGTCATAGGTCAACTCGAGCTCAAACTTCTAAAATCATCATTTTTCATCTGATTGACTTGAAAATTAAAGAGCAATTGCATAGTGGCTCACTGAAGTGGGAAACCAACTATTTTAAGGGCAAAAGGTCAAAGGTCAACTCATGGTCAAACCTCTAAAATCATCAATTTTCATCTGAAAAATCGTCACCTTCATCCTATTAACTTGAAAATTAAACAGCAATTACATAGTGCATCACTGAATTGGGAAACCAATTATTTTTGAGGTCAAAGGTCAACTCAAGGTCAAACTTCTAATATCAATTTTCATCTGAAAAATCATCAATTTTAATCCGATTGACCCGAGCTTTGATCAATATCGTCAATTTTAATCTTTATGAAATGGACATTTTGATGTATCCATGGCAACTTTTTATTTTGTCGAGGGGTGGATGTTGCAAGTGTTGTGCTCTGCAAGATGTCTTCTTGTTACTTGCGAAAATCCAAGATTTTTCAAGTATATTGCTTGGTCTTGTGCGTTGTTCGTCTGTTTGTCTGAATATCGGTCGCCTACAGGTCACAATTTTCAACCGATCTCCACGAAACTTCACCAAATGGTACAGTTGGTCATAAGCAAGAAGCCTATTGTTTTTGGGGTGTAAAGGTCAATAGGTCAACATAGGCCAAAGGTCACCAACTTTGTCAAATTTCTAAAGTCCTCAATTTCCATCCGATTGATTTGAAATTTGAAGAGGACTTGCATATCTGGTCACTGAATTCAACCACCAATTATATTTTAGGTCAACATCGGCCAAAGGGTCAACATAGACCGAATTTATATAATTCTCAATTTTCATCCGATTGACTTGAAATTTTATGAGGATTTGCATATCTGGTCACTGAATTCAACCACCAATTATATTTAGGCCAGCATAGGCCAAAAGGTCAACATAGACCGAATTTCTATAATCCTCAATTTTCATCTGATTGACTTGAAATTTTCAGAGCATTTGCATATCTGGACCCTAAATTCAACCACCAAGTATTTTTGAGGTCAACATAGGCCAAAAGGTCAACATAGGCCAAATTTTTAAAATCCTCAATTTTCTTCTGATTTACTTGAAATTTTAAGAGGATTTGCGTATCTGGACACTGAATTCAACCACCAAGTATTTTTGAGGTCAACAAATGCCAAAAGGTCAAAATGGGCCACATTTCTAAAATCCTCAATTTTCATCCAATTGACTTGAAATTTGAAGAGGATTTGCATATCTTGTCACTGAATTGAAGCACCAATTATATTTTAGATCAACATAGGCCAAATGGTCAACATAGACTGAATTTCTGTAATCCTCAATTTTCATCCGATTGACTAGAAATTTTCAGAGGATTTGCATATGTGGACCCTGAATTCAACCACCAAGTATGTTTGAGATCAACATATGCCAAAAGGTCAACATAGGCCAAATTCCTAAAATCCTCAATTTTCATCTGATTGACTTGAAATTTTAAGAGAATTTGCATATCTGGATTCTGAATTCAACCACCAACTATTTTTGAAGTCAACATAGGTCAAAAGGTCAACATAGGCTAAATTAATAAAATCCTCAATTTTCATCTGATTGACTTGAAATTTTAAGAGGATTTGCATACAAGGTCACTGAATTCAACCACCAATTATTTTTGAGGTCATCATAGGCCAACAACTTATTTTAGAGATTTCACAAGTATCGTGCTGTGCACGACATATTTCATGTTTATTTATTTATTTCCATTATGGCATTTCTTATAAGAGAAACATCATTAGCAAGGGCCAATGTCTTTGAATGACCATGCATTTTGGTCCTACGCCCAAGATTCATGTGCATCACTTTTGGCAAACACTGTCAAAACTTCCCAGACACCATGTCACTCAATTTTGGCCTTCAGACTAAATATGGACTGTAGATTCAAGATTGACACCTCTGTTCTGTTCTGATTCTTACACCTCTGTTCTGTTCTGTTCTTGCTCTTACACGAGCCTCGATCTTGTATACAAAAAAGATGCATGAAGCTTTAAAGAAAGTTCACTTTATTATTTATTTAGCTTGTTGTAAAGGTGGATAAAGAGACACAAACTTAAAATGCTGACTTCCCACTTCCTTTTCCGATCCCCACCCTCGTCCATATCCTCCAAACACTTGCACATTATGTAGATGCTTCCAATAAAGATTCTCTCAAAGCAAAATGAAATGACAAAAAGAAAAATGAAATAAAACTATAGAGAAGAAGGTGAGATTTTCTATTACTAGGCATTTTGGATTATGTTAACTAAAAGCCAAGATAATGTAATGTAAATGAATCAGTGATAACAAGTGTGCAGATGCTCATGAGTTTGGTGCTGTTGGAACCAGGGCTGAGTGGAGCGTGCACCAGGCCGTGAGCGGAATGCCGGTGATTCAGTGCGACAATGGCAGCATCCTGGCCCACACCATGACTGGGGGAAGGTTGTTGCGATTGGCCCCGTGCTGTGATGGGAGCGTGATCTCTGCAAGGTCATCGCTGCTGCTGGCATGTGCATGTTCCTTGTGCCACACCGTAGCTGCCCCTGAGTGAAGTTCTCACGACCAAGTCGTCCTAAAATGGCACCCGAGCGTGCGTACATGTCACCTATGGAAGCTCGTCGATTTGTGGTGGTGAGTATATACTGGGCGCCACCAGAGCATGGACGACTTGGCAGGACTCTTTCTCGTTTGCCGAAGGCTGCGTCAGCTTGTGCAACTGGGTGTTTGGCTGCTGCAAGTGTGGCCTGCGCAGAGCTGACGGCACGATTAAATTCAGTAGTAGCATCAGTAGACCTTCCACAACTTTGACGCCGACTGCTCGCAACAAACTTAGAACCAACAGCAGCACCTTCAGAAAGCTTACGCGGTAGTGGAGCATGTGCTGAAGTACCTGCCAATGCCTCTCCAGGTGATGCAGCACTGTTCGAACCACGGTTGGTACATACGGCCTGCACAGCCTCCTGGTAGCTCGGCTGGAACTTCAAGATGCTGTGACAAAGGCGAGAAGCATTTAGCACGTCGTGCCGTTTCCCTGTACCCCTTGCTGTTCTGCTACGCCACCCTGGATACCCATGGCCTGCTGCAGCTGTGTTAGCCCTTTGGTTCCCACCCAGACCTGCAATGAATGTATCCATTGCTCCACGTCCAATCCCATAATGAGCTTGCTTTCCATGCTGTTGTGCAACATGCGGCGACAGTATTTGAGGTGACACTGTATCACCTTTGCAAGGGTAGTGAAACTTGCAAGGTTCACGTTTAGGTGAACCTGCTTGAGAGGTTTTGGGGCTGTGGCATGGACTTGCTTTATGAAGCTTCGGACTGCCACAAGGTGGTTGTGCGTTCATCGGAGAAGGAAGATCTTGCTGTGCACTTTTAAATTGATTCTGATGTGCAGGCTTTGGGCTGGAGCTGCCTGGACCAGGTATGGATGCAGGAGATAGGCTGCACGGGGTGGGTTTTGTGCTGGGAAGATCACAAGGTGGAGGGGTCTGAACTCGCTGTGGCTTTGGACTTGAGCAAGGGCTTCCACAAAAACCTTTTGTGTCACTGCTTGTCTCGGGAACATCGCTTACAATAGGAGGAGTGGCCAAGCTGTCAGGGGCTTCAGCCTGCTGGGGTGGTGGACAGCCCACACTCTCTTCGGCAGAGGCAGAAACTTCAGTGCTTTTTAGTGCAATCACGCTGTCTGCACACGCTTTGGCAAAACCCTGTCCAACTCGAGTTCCTTGTGTTGCATATGCTGTAATTCTACATGCTTGCACCCGGTGGCTCTGCTCATCTGTTGTTCGTCTCCCAGAGCCCCCACGCTTCTTGCGTTCGGCCACAAGTGGTGCTGGAGTTTCAGCTGTATCAGCTTGTGTTGTCACTTGCAACTGCTGCATTCGCACTGTTGAGGTCCCCACCTTCACGCCAGATACACCACCACAGACTTCAAGAAGTACTGGGTAGATGGCACAAAGTGCAGAACCCTGGCAGCGTACAACTATCTAGGGAGAGGAGGTTTAACAAGAAAAAAAAAGACATTGCTTAACATGAGAGGTTTGTATATTGGAGAAATATTAGACCACTGGCCGATAGAGCCCTTCAAATTCCAACGGATATGACAAGTTGAGAAGCCTTTATTCCCAGTATTTGTAGTGATATAGTAAGATTCATGAAGGAGCTAGTACATGTCTAATACGGGTAGGATAAGGCATTAGAAGATGTCAGTGTGCCCTTCCATAGGCTGGCATTTGGCAGGATGGCCTAAAGGTATGCACACTCGCCTTTAAGCTGTATAGCCTAGGTTTGAATTGTGGCCCGGCTATAAATGGTCATCCTGATGTTTCACAGGTACTGTGATTCATCAATGTTTGTGCCATCCGTTGGACGGACGTTAAACTGGTGTCCAGTCTGCTGGCATTGATTAGTGGGTGTCAAAGATCCCACGGTGTCCTTCGAGAAGAGTAGGTGAGCTATCGCCAACACCATGAACTAATTCCAAATTCCTGCGCTGACCTTAGTTTAATCTCAGGCCTGCCTAGCCGGTTTGCAAAAGACTTGGGCCAAACTTGCCCCGGCCAACACCACAAGGACGTGGAAATGATTGTGACCGTTAAAGAAGAAGAAGTGTGCCTTTGCATGAATTACAAAGCACTAGAAACACAAACTACATATGGGAGGCTAATATCCCCTCCTTCTGGCAGGGCTCAGTAAACCACTTGCACTGTGGCATTTGTACGGTGAAAAATTGCAAATCTTCACAGTTAATTTATAATAACCTCTACCACCACCACTATTGGGTGGTGCACATTAACATAAATAGATTGCATCCCCAAACCCCATGACTACAAAACATGTTTTATGCCTAAAACCTTTCCGGGCACACTCCAAATAAAACCACCAAATTTCAACTCATTCCGTCCAGCGGTTTAGGAGTGCATACCCGTCAAACACACAAGCCGAAGATTAAATATAGCATGGTCTGTAAATGATGGAGAAATCATTTCAGAAGTTAGTATTTGAAAAATGGATCCCTCAGAGGGGAACATAAATACAACACCCCAAAGAGGACAACTATCGGGGACGCCTCTTTGTGGTGGTTGTACGCCCCAATACAAATCGGGGGCCAAATCTTCCCCGTTCTTCCCTGCTGCCCAGATTCGTCAGGGCAACACAGTCATGGTCAGAGTGCCGATCGGTCCCCATGGACCAGCCCTTTCCCTCTTGTCCCTGTCTCTTGTTTCTCTCTCTCTCTCTCTCTCTGTCTCTGTCTCTGTCTCTGTCTCTGTCTCTCTCTCTCTCTCTCTCTCTCTCTCTCTCTCTCTCTCTCTCTCTCTCTCTCTCTCTCTCTCTCTCTCTCTCTCTCTCTGTCTCTGTCTCTCTCTCTCTCTCTCTCTCTCTCTCTCTCTGTCTGTCTGTCTGTCTCTGTCTCTCTCTGTCTCTGTCTCTCTCTCTCTCTCTCTCTCTCTCTCTCTCTCTCTCTCTCTCTCTCTCTCTCTCTCTCTCTCTCTCTCCTCACTGTCTTGGCCGTGACTTCGTCAAGGTGGAGATACACCATCCTGGATGTGGGGGATTCCTTGGAGATCGTTCAGCTGTTTCCATGCCGCATGATTGTTCAAGAGAACTGTCCGGGGCTATACAACAACAACCCAAAGAGGCCAATCTTGCATTTTCAAAAGGTCTACCTGTACATAATAACAATAATAAACTAGAACGGCACTCAGTAGAGAGCATACCTCTGCCTGGTTGTCCATATCACTCAATTGTGAAGAATCACTTTTAAAATTCTACAAGCTGGATCCGGATCTTCACCAAAATTGAATCGATTTTTCCTTGTCACACACACAACTTGTCCAACACGTTTCGTCCAAATCCATTTATGACTTTTTGAGATATCATGCTATGTATCGTTTTGGACCTATCTCCGAATTGTGAAGTATCACTTGAATAATTAAATAATCCTCATATCCGAATCCATATTCAGATATTTACCAAAATCGAATCGATTCGCCCTTGTCAGACACCCAAACGGTCCACCAAGTTTCGTCCAAATCCGTCCACAACTTTTTGAGATATCCTGCTATGTATCGTTTTTGGCCCAATCTCCCAATGGTGAAGAATCACTTTAAATTCTACTAGCCGAATCCGAATCCGTATCTTCACCAAAATCTAATCATTTCGTCCTTGTGACATACGCTACATCTCTGCCAAATTTCGTCTGAATCCGTCCACAACGTTTTGAGATATTTTGTTCACAATCAAACAGACAAACGGACAGACAGGGGTGAAAACATAACCTCCATCCACTTTTGGTGGCGGAGGTAAATATACCTGCAGGCGATAAGCATCAATGGAGACGTGGAAGGCATGAGAGGTGCGTGGACGACTCAGCAAGAGGCAGAGGGTGTAAAGTGCAAACTCGAACTCAGGACTTGTTCCGACAAACGTGCTACCGAGGGCCGTCACGTGACCACACCATAGAAACTGTAGGTTGATCAACTGGTCCTCCTCGTCCGGCTGTGAAAGGATTTCACGAGGGAAAAGCAACGAAGGAAAAAGGAAAACAACCAAACAGGGTGATTGAAAAGTAAATGAAGGCGAAGTAAGAGTGCGGAGGTTTCAGGTGTGAACAAACCTTTTCACAGTTTTTTTTGCAGCTGGAGTAACTTTGATAAACCACGTTCTGTTGTTTCTCCTGCAGGTAAAACTGGAGCCAATTGTGGAAAGGGATGGCTTCACCTGTCCGGGTCTTTCCAATGAACACGTGCTCAAATGCTGTGGATTCGGACCTGCACAAAGATTCTTTCAGTTGTTTTCAATTGTTGGTTGAACATTTGCTTTGTTCGTTTGCCATATAAAGTTAAAAGGTCATTTACATATCAACATACATGACATGCAAAGGAAAATGTTCAGGCTGTTGTGTATGCTCTGTGTATTTATTGGGGGTGAATAGAATGGGATTAGGGAAGAGGACAACACGGGCAGGGTTTGTTTGTTTGTTGATTGTTTCACACAGTACACAACACAACAACACAACAGGCATTTTAAGGCCATTTTCCCTACTAGAGCGGGGGTTAGCCTTGCGGTCCCCATGACAATCTTCTCCATTTTGCCCTATTTTCTGCATCTCTCCTTGTTAACCCCCTTGCCCGCATTTCTTCTTCCACCATCTTCAGCCAAGTCTTTCTCGGTCTTCCCCGTCCTCTACTTCCTTCTACATTCATTTCCATCACTCTTCTCAACCAGTCACTTCCATCCTTCCTCAACACATGACCAAACCATCTCAACCTGTTCCTCTTCACAGCATCAATCACAGGCTCTATTCCCATCATCTTTCGCAATTCATCATTTGTCTTCCTCTCTCAACGATACTCCGCACATCCACCGAACCATTCGCATTTCCACCCTTTCCAGCCTTCGTTGCTGCTCTACGTTCATTACCCATGTCTCGCTCCCATAAATCATAACACTTCTCACACATGCAGCACACACCTTTCCCTTCAGCTTCAACGACACTCCCCTCCTCGTCAGCACACCACTCAGTTCCCGAAACTTCTTCCATGCACATCTCACACAGTAAAAAGTAGAATTCGAGTAGTGCACAATGCAGCTGTTTGGACAAGTGATAACATTCTGAGGTTTCTCTGCGTGCTTCTCTCAAACCGACATTTTGAGCTTCTGACTTGATTACCTAAGTATCTCACTCTGTTAGTTAAATTTGAAGTGTTGTGTGCATGCGTGTGCACGATTGCACATTTAATGCTTTGGACAGTCTCGGTCTACATGGTATTGTTTGATTTATAATTATGTTCCTGCATTTTTGGTCGACATGAGCTTCACTTTGCTGTTGTTGTTGTTGTTGTTGTTGTTGTTGTTGTTGTTGTTGTTGGGGTTCTTGTTGGGGGTCGATTTTTGAAATGTGCACCCATTGGTGAGAAAGCTGCCGGACCACACCCACATCTGTCACTTGACTCCACCCATCATAGCACCGAGACAAAATTAAAATGGCCACCTGGTTTTCTGGTGGGCCTAACACATTAGGCCATTAGGCCTCTGTAGACTATACACTGCCTGGGTTTGGTGTCCAAATTTCCATTGGCTTTGTTTGGGTCGAGTGTTATTCACGATGAGGGCCCCTGAAAAATCTCATCATATATCGAATAATAGTATGGTTTAATAATCCCGTCAGAATGCACGGTACATCAGATTGCACGGTAATTAAATGTTATGTTATGTTACTGGATCAAGCGTTACGTTACGCAAATGACTTTAAAAAAAAGCGATATGTAATTTCTGAACGGACAGAATATTGGAGTTAAGCAATACTACGTGACCATGTGACGAATCCTAGACTCGTTCTGATATAATTGTGGGGAAGGTGACATGGATAAGAAGTGTCCAGTTAATCTTTTAATAGCACATTAAATGCGCGTTTCCCTATCGCCCTGTTCATCTTTTAATAGCACATTAAATGCGCGTTTCCCAATCGGCCCGTTACCAGATTTTGTCACAGGTTGTGACCACAGTGCGGTCATTCTTGTTTTGGACGGCAAGCAACTGGAAATCCAAAAATGGCTTTGCATCTTTTTTTTTTTACAGGATCTAAGGCTCCTGGTGGAGCTGCCACACACACACACACACACACACTCACGAATACAAGATACACAACACAGGACTGTTAGATGAGACAAACACAACCACTGAGCTTAGAAGAAGTGAAGTCACTTCCGGGGGCACTCGGGTACCAGTCACAACAATTGCATCACTTTTCTCACCGCACTCAGTGGGGGCATTCCCTAAAGGAGGAATTTCCTCCTCCCCATTGGGGCCAACCTATGGGGATTATCCTTGCGCTAGCTTTTCAAATGCTGAACGACAAGCAAGGAAGCAGCACATACCATTTAAAAAAACAAATATTGGTCACAAACTCTAGGAACTCCCTACCCCACCAACTTGAAATGCTGCATGTGCCTCTTTTTGGATTGTATAATGAAAATTACATATCCGACCTTGTGATATATTAATTTTGTTTTCAACAATTTAGTACACCAATGGAGAATGGGGAAAACTTTGATTGTGTGAAAGGAAGAAAGATTGAGGAATGAAAAAGAAACTATGATGGACATTAAACAAGGAGATCATACCGACACCTGGAGTCCCGAT
This sequence comes from Myxine glutinosa, assembly GCF_964187855.1. Classification (NCBI taxonomy): domain Eukaryota; kingdom Metazoa; phylum Chordata; class Myxini; order Myxiniformes; family Myxinidae; genus Myxine; species Myxine glutinosa. Next base: position 47,666,723 of record NC_136267.1, read on the forward strand.
TGCAAAGAGAGAACCAGATTTCTCGAAGTTGCTGCTTGAACTCACATGGGTCACATGGAGAGAGACCACGGCTCACCAGGAAGGCACAGGCAGCCTATTAGAGGAGCCAATATTGATAAACATAACTCCATGCCAAAAGACTAATTAAACAATTCCAATGGACGTTGACACAAATCAACAATGAAGCAGAAAAAACACGAGTATGGAATTATATGAAACAAAAATATATGAAAGTCGGTCAAAGTAGATATAATAACTAAAACAGCACCAGGTGGAGTGCATACCTCCCCAAGGCTGAATAGTTTACGTTTTGTAGCCCACCGATAGGCCGGATCTGGATTCGGACATGAGCCAAAATCGAATCGACTTGTTCTTGTCACCTAACCAAATCATCCACCAAGTTTTGTCAAAACTCGTCCACACCTTTTTGAAATTTCATGCTATATGTTGTTTTTGGCCCCATTTCTCAATGTTGAAGAATCCGTTTAAAAATTCTCGGATCCGGATTCGGATCTTCACCAAAATTCAAATAAGTCTTCCTTGTCACACACCTAGACTCTCCACCAAAGTTCATCCGAATCCGTCCACAACGTTTTGAGATATCATGTTCACAGACAGAGTTGAAAACAAAACCTCCATACACCTCCGGTGGCGGAGGTAACCGAGCTGAACAGTTTACGTTTTCTATCCCACTTCCCACTGATAGGCCAGATCTGAATGTGGACCTCCAAAATCGAATCGGCTTGTTCTTGTCACCTACCCAAATCATCTACCCAAAATTTTTGTCCAAATTCGTCCATAATCTTTTCAGATATCCTGTGCATAGACAGACAAACAAATGGACAGACAGACAGTCCACCTTCGTTGGCAGAGGTAAAAGGTGAAAGGTGTAAAATTTCAGATAAATAAAAGGACATAGTGAACGACATCACCTCCATCACTGGCGTGTCCATGGCTGCATCCAAAAATCCCTCCACAAGGTCTCTCTCTTGCTCTGCTGCACACTGACTTTGTTCATTGCGGCCATTCAAGAACTCCAGGAGAGATATGAATGCTGCATATCAGGGAGAACATACACGATGTCAATAATACATTCACAAGCAAACTAGCACACACATGAAGGTCACCAGTCTGTCATGTTCGTGTCGAATCCTCATCCTAGCATATCCACAAATATCAACATACATCCACAAACATCAACATACATGTTCGTTCTGCAGACTTCAAAGAAGGTCGTAGAAGAATAGGAAGGAAAGAAGAAAGTCTACATGATATGTTCTCGTTTGTTACCTCCGCTACCAAAGGTGGATAGAGGTTATGTTTTCACGCCTGTCTGTCTGTTTGTTTGTCCGTTTGTTTGTGAACAAAATATCTCAAAAGGTTGTGGACGGATTCTGACAAAGTTTGGCAGAGATGTAGCGTATGTGACATGGACGAAATGATTTGATTTTGGTGAAGATCCGGATTCGGATCCGGCTACTAGAATTTTTTAAGTGATTCTTCACCATTGGGAGATGGGGTCAAAACGATACATAGCAGGATATCTCAAAAAGTTGTGGACATATTTGGACAAACCTTGGTGGACAGGTTGGGTGTGGGACAAGGAAGAATCGATTCAATTTTGGTGAATATCTGAATATGGATTCGGATATGAGAGTTATTTAATTATTGGCGCTGAGGAAGCGCCTTTAGCGATTGACTTCCAGCCAGTGTAACGCTAATTCCTGTCACAGGAATTCTGAGATCATATAAGTGGGCGTGGCAGTTCCTGATTGGTTCGTGTTGGGGAACGCCTTCTCGCTGCCGACGTGACGTAAATTCGCGCACGCGCACTGGTGAAGCTTACTCGATCTTACTCGATCCCATATTACATGTACTTTCATTGCATACAAATTATACTTCCTCCTAGAAATTCCATGCCCGAACCTCAGCGCAATCCAAGAGGATTCACTTGTTTTAATTGATTCTTCACCATTGGGAGGTGGGGCCGAAAAGGATACATAGCAGGATATCTCAAAAAGTTATGGATGGATTTGGACGAAACTTGGTGGACATGTTTGCTGTCTGTCACGGAAGAAATTATTCCATTTTGGTGAAGATCTGGATCCGGATTCGAGATTTTTTAAAGTGATTCATCACCATTGAGTGATCGGGACCAAAACGATATCCACTATAGGATATATTTCAAAAAGTTGTGGACATATTATATAGCAAAACTTGGTGGATGAATCGGGTAGATGACAACAACAAGCCGATTACATTTTTGTTTGGAGATCCGGCCTATCAGTGGGATACAAAATATAAACTGTTCAACCTGGTGGAGGTATGCGTTCTACCCAGTACCGTTCTCGTTTGTTTTGTTACTGGTCTTGTTTTGCCAAAAAAAATATATATATATATACATTTTTTTATTTTTTTTTAAGGTAGATAAGGAGACTCAGAAGGAACCAAGAATCAAGGTAAGTTTTATCATTGAGACATTGTAGTCAAAACTCACTGGCATAGGTTTTGATGTTTTGCAACTTCTGTTCATTGACAAAGTGGAAAAGACGCTTGGACGACTTGTCTGCTATTTTATCACCAACCGACTGTGTCGTGTCGTCCTGGAACAACAGCACGGATTAATGGATGATACTAGTACTCGAAAGGTTTCTATAGAACTAGGCCTCCATTTTCAGAGTAGGAGCCATGTCAGAAACAATCTACAGTGGAAATCGTGAGGATGTTTACAGTTAATGGTTAAAGGTATAACAAGAAGCCAGCTACAAACTTAGGTCACAGACTATTTGATCACCCTTTTTATACAGTAGTTGCTCTGAAATATACTGCAATGTAAATAATGAAATGGATTTATGAGTATTTCCCAATAGTTCATGAGATGATAGCACGAGAAGAATGGGTTCACCTGCAGACATATGGCGTAGTCCTTGCATGGTGTTAACCGGTTTTTGTCACATCTCCAGAGTTCATTCAACACATCCGAAGGGTCACAGCATCGCTCGGGTCTAAAGGTGGGCAGAGTGTCGGACTATAGCACACAGACTTAGAAAGTTATTTTATCACCTTACTTGCTTTACAGATACCTATCTCAGGATTGATGAATTTGTTAGGTTTTCATGAATGTTGTCAGATCTGATTCATCTTTATGGTGAATTGCTGAGCTCTTCACCAATCTGATCCATCTCTTTGTTGATTGATTAACTCTAATAAATAACAGTCGTCACTGGAGCCATATTTGGTTTTGCAAATGAGGTTTCCAACTTTAGGTAACAGTGTGCAAGTTGCCCTGTAAGCTTGGTGTTTTAAGGTTTTTATCTTTCTGGTCGAAAATATCGTCCTTGATTTCTGGGAAGGTCAAAAAGATGTAGGACTGAAGATCATAAAAATCCCCGTGTCCAATCCCAATCCTTATCTTGTACTATACAGCAAAGCTAGACAGAGTTAACAACACAATAAATATTTGGTGACAATTCTGCATCAAATACTTTATATTTTATGAATATGAAAGTGCTTCGGGAAGAGTCGGCGAGCTATCACAGGCACGTTGGCCAAATTCAAAATTCCTGCCCTAACCAACATGGAGTCATGCGTCAGAGGTACAGCTGCGCCAATCGCAGCTACATATGGAAGAACCACCTTTAGATGCCATTTTTCCCCGGAGAGCGGGGGTTGGCCTTTTTGGGGCACCATGGTCCCCTTTTTCAAGGAATGTTTTATGGCCGGATGCCCTTCCTGCCGCCAACCCTGTTGATCGCCTTTTGCGACACACAGGGAAATACCAGTGAACTGGTACTCAATTTGCCGACCTCGGAAGGATGACAGGCTGAGTCAATCCCACTGGTGTTAATTCAGTGATAACCGGGATTCGAACCCAGGATCCTAGGATCCCAAGCCGGCACCCTAACCGCTCAGCCAACACCAAGCTGGACGGTGGCAAACTATATATAGTAAGCCAACCAGCTTACTGGACCCATTTCCTGGTTAAGTCCCTTTACGGATCAGGGTAATGTTGACCGCATTGTCTCATTAAGAACATTCTGTTGTGCGATTGCTATGATATAACCAACATAATGAATGCTTGATGATAAGATTAAAACTTTATCGTTTCTCTTTCCACTGCAATGCTGTTCCTGAATTCCAAAGTTCCTGATGAACAGCTCTTTACCCTTCCTTATCTTAGGCTAGATGTTGTACTGGGCTTCTTCCATATTAAGCTTCAATTAGATCATTCTTGGGAAAAATGCCAGGAGCATAAAATGGCCCCTATTTATTGTATGTGCCATGTGGCAAAGTATAGAAAAGAAGGGACATTCCATAGCTTGTAGAAAATGCAACACAATAGAAAATAAGAGACATTCAAAAAAAATCTCGTGTGCATGCTGGACTACCCTTGTGTTCTTAGGAGGAACCAAGTAATGCTATAGAAAAGTTCATATAAAGGAGCGCCAATTTGATTCATACAGTTCAAAAAACTTTACTTACTGATGGGTTTTAACCTATATATGTAGGGCGCCCCTTTATATGAACTTTTCTATGGTCGGCAAAATGAGTACCAGATAATTGGTTATAGAGAGGCATTGCGTCAGCGGCAGACGCGCCCACAGAAATGATGCAACCAGCAGCTGGGTGGCTGCACACGAACCACCCACCACCTTATAGCATCATAAGCTGTTTACAGCTCCTAGCTTTCTTCTTGTTATGTCTTTTGTTATTTTTTCCCCCATCTAATATTACAATTAAACTCAAGATAATTACACTCATTTACTTGTTATAAATTATGCCTCCTCAATTTTAAGTGAAGCATTTGTTTTTCTTCTTTTTTCACAAACAACGTTGTACACCGCTCCTTTCCTATTCCATCTCCAGGCGCTGCACGACGTCATCGCCAGGCACCGAAGAGGGCCCGGCGATGACGCGCGCTAAAAGGGAGTACTTGGTTTTCACTCCAGTTTCTTTCTTTCTTGTTTGTTTGTCCAGGCGATATCTCAGCCATCCTTTGAGCTAGGAAGCTGGAACATTCATTATACAGTACTCTGATTTTGAATCAGATTGCTTTGCTCTGACATACCCAGGGTAATAAATACCCATGAAATAGGGTATTTCAATATCCTTTTTACCTGGGCAACACTGAGGTTAAAGCGCTCTTTGCGCGGGTAAATAATTCCTCCTTCCCCCAAACCACCTAGCCATTTTGGGTTAAAGATCCCAAAATGCGTTGAACGGAGGAGGCGATTTATCACCGACACCCTGAGGAAATTATAAATTCCTGCCTCAACCAGCACCGGTTGAAAGTTTGGGCTAGCTAGCCGGTTTGTGAAAAACCTGGGACAAAACGTCACCAACGGATGACCCCACAATTATATATACATATATATATATATATGAATATATATATGAATATATATGAATATATAAATATATATATATATATATATATATATATATATATATATGTATATATATATATATATATATATATGTATATATATATATATATATATATATATATATATATATATATATATATACATATATATATATATATATATATATATATATATATATATATATATATATATATATATATATATATATATAATTTATATATATATAAAATAATTTTTATATATATATATATATATGTGTATATTTCCATAATGTTAATTTGTGTAAGTTACTACATTTGTCATCGTACATTTATAAGTTTTTATTATCATTACTCTATCCCCCAATGTCTCGCATAAACAATAACTCACCTAGCCATGATCCGTGTGTCCCTGGACCCCGGCTCTCTGATAACAGGTGATCTCGCGTGTTGTCCCCACGGCAGGTTTTTATCTGTGGCCCAGATTAGCCTCAGATGGGCCTCTCTCGCACACCACAAAGCCCTGTGTGCGCACAAGGCGTGACAATTAGAGCGAGGACGCGACATTATGTTCTCTTTTCTCAGGAGCCCACGATCAGGGCACACCCAAACGGGATTAAACCCCACGGAGAAAACTCTTCTTTTTCCATTCCATGAACGACTTTTTCGACACACACGTTATCACGTTATCGACACACACGTTATCACGTTATCAAAATAATAATTTTGTGTTACTTATAAATGAACGAATAACATGATGTTTGCTCTATTTTAATACCTTTATTTGTGTGTAAAGTTTAGGGATAAGTGAACCTTGTGTTTGTCCAAAATCTCGATACTCCCCGATACTCGTAGAGTGGTGTTCGCCTCGTTGCCTCCGTAATGACCGGGAGCATTACCTGCTTTATGGAGTTGTGACCTTCAATTATTATAAACGCTTTCATCATTATGGCTTTGAAACCCTGGCATGAATTTATTTGACTCAGAACTCAGAAAAAATCTTCCAAATGAAAATTCAAATCGGATCAGATCTCTTTGTCGATACAAACGTGAATGCGAGGATGGCATGTGCAGGTAACATCGATAGAGACGGCGTTGAGGAATCCTCGGCTTTTGTCAAAGCCATCACAATCATCACGTGACAAACTGAGCTCAAAAGTCCCCCAAGCCTTGTCATCACGTGCTCAGCCTAATGCGCCCATTATGGAGGAGTTGTCGCTAAAGACAAAGCTGTATTATGGTGACGACAGCCGATAATGGCGCGTCGTTAGGGCAACGGCAGACAAGTTATAGTGTTCGGGCACGCTCAAATCGCATGAAGAATTATTTGGGATTTGACTGCCTGTACACACCCTAAAGTTTGACATGATGGTGCCAATGTAGCACACTTACCTGTGAGCTATCTATTCTGGGTTCGATTCCCAACATGGCTATAAACTATCGGATTTGGGCTTCACGGACAAAGTGCGCCACACCTCGGATGGACGGATGGACACAGTGTTTTTGTCAGTTTATATGTGTGAGTATTAGTTTATAGGTGTGAAAAATCCCACAGTGTTTTTGTCAGTTTATATGTGTGAGTTAAAGCGCGGCGTTACGCGCGCTGCTTGCGAGCAAGGAGGAAGCGGACAAGCGGTAACATATAAACGTCTTTATTGTAAGAGCTCACTGTAACACTGTACCGCTCCGGGCTGGGCGCCCGGTGTATATCATGAGGCCACGCCTACCCCTCGGGCGTGGCCACCGCCCACTTGGTGCGCGGAATGATGTCACCACGCCAGTGGGCTTTTGTGTCCGCCACACGCGCCCCCCCAGAATTCCCGCGCACCTGGAGGGCCAGTTTGCGGGGCAGACGAATGACCCGGCCGAAGTGCCCCCTGGCGATCGGCGGCGTCCGGGGTGCAGGGATGCCAGGTGGGATGCCCCTGGCTGCCCCTGGGATGGGTGCAGGACCGGGGGGTGGCGTGGCGGCGGGGCTGGGCGGTGCCGGGGGTCCGCCCGCAGGAGGGCGGCCCCGACGTGGGGGTCGGGCCACTGGCGGTGGATGGTCCACATCGAGGTGGGCCGGCTTGAGGCGGTCTACTGAAACGCGGTCAGGAGTACCGCTGATGTCCAGGGTGAAGTGCTTCGCCCCGGTCTCCAGCACGCAGAAAGGCCCGTCGTACGGGGGCCGCAGTGGTGTCCGATGGGCATCGTGGCGGACGAAGACGTACTCCGCCGTGCGAAGCTCCGGGGCGACGTGCGTCGGTGGGTGCCCGTGGCATGCCGTTGGCACCGGGGCGAACCTCTGGGAGGTCTCTTGCAGAGCGGAGCGCTGCTGTGCCGCGGACCATGGTGCCGTGGAGTCGGGGAGGAACTCGCCCGGCACCCGCAGCGGTTGCCCGAAGACCAACTCCGCCGCGGATGCGCGCAGGTCCTCCTTGGGCGCCGTCCGGAGGCCCAGCAGGACCCAGGGGAGCCTGTCGACCCAGCCGCCGTCGCGGAGGGTGGCCCGGAGCGCGGCCTTCAATGAGCGGTGAAATCGCTCACACAGGCCGTTAGCCTGGGGGTGGTAGGCCGTGGTTCGGTGCAGCCGGACCCCGAGCCACTGCGCAACCGCCCCCCAGAGCTCCGAGGTGAACTGGGGGCCGCGGTCGGATGAGATGTCTGAGGGGGCGCCGAACCGGGCGACCCAGGTGGCGATGAAAGCCTGCGCGACATCGGCCGCCGTTGTCGACGCCAAGGGCACGGCCTCCGGCCACCGGGTGGTGCGGTCCACCATGGTGAGGACGTAGGTGAAACCCCGCGAGGGGGGCAGAGGTCCCACCAGGTCCACGTGGACGTGGTCAAACCGGCGTTCCGGCACCGTGAACGGGGCCAACGGGGCCTGGGTGTGCCGGTGCACCTTGGGGCGCTGGCATGCGAGGCACGTCCTGGCCCAGCCGCGGACGGCCTTCCGGAGGCCATGCCAGACGAACTTGTCCGCGATCAGCCTTTGGGAGGCCCTCGCGCCCGGGTGGGACAGGCCGTGGATGGCGTCAAACACCTGGCGCTGCCAGCCCGCGGGCACGATGGGGCGAGGACGCCCGAGGGAGACGTCGCACAAGAGGGCCGCGCCCGCGCCGTCGAACGGCACCTCGGTGACGCGGAGGCCCGTGACGGCGGTCCGCAAGGCCTGGATGTCGGGGTCAGCGGCCTGGTCCGCTGCCATCCGGGCATAGCCGATGCCGAGGTGGACTGCGTGGGCGACGGCCCGGGAAAGGCAATCCGCCACTGGGTTGTCCTTCCCCGCGACGTGCTGGATGTCCGTCGTGTACTCGGACACGGCCGAGAGGTGACGCTGATGCCGGGCCGACCACGGCTCGGTGACCTTGCCCATCGCGAAGATCAGCGGCTTGTGGTCGACGAAGGCAGTGAACGCACGGCCCTCGAGCAGATGGCGGAAGTGCCTGACCGCCAAGTGAAGTCCGAGCAACTCGCGGTCGAAGGTACTGTAACAGCGTTCGGGCGGGCGAAGCTGCCGGCTAAAGAACGCCAGCGGTTGCCAAGCTCCACGCACCCATTGCTCGTGCACCGCGCCCACCGCGTAGTCCGAGGCATCGGTGGTGAGGGCGATCGGTGCATCGGGTGCGCGAGCATGGTGGCGTTAGCCAAGGCGAGCTTCGCGCCCGTGAACGCCGTGTCCATCTGCTCGGTCCAGGTAACGTCGCCTTTGCCCGGCTTACCTCGGAGAGCTTCGTGCAGGGGGCGCAGGAGCTGGGCGATACGGGGCAGGAACCGATGGTAAAAGTTCACCATGCCCAGGAACTCCTGCAGCCCTCTGATCGTGCGGGGGCGCGGAAACCCCTTCACTGCCTCCACCTTGGCCGGCAGGGGGACGGCTCCGTGCCTGGTGACACGGTGCCCCAGAAAATCGATTGTGGCGGCGCCGAACTGGCACTTTGCGGGGTTCACAATCAGGCCATGCTGGCCCAGGCGTTCGAAGAGCGTGCGGAGGTGGCGTAGGTGCTCTTCGCGGGACGCGCTGGCGATGAGGATATCGTCCAGGTAGACGTAGACAAAATCCAAGTTGCGCAGGACGCTGTCCATCAGTCGCTGGAACGCCTGAGCCGCATTCTTCAGACCGAAGGGCATGCGCAGGAACTCGAAGAGTCCGAATGGCGTGATGACCGCCATCTTCGGGACGTCCTCTGGCCTGACGGGGACCTGATGGTAGCCGCGTATGAGGTCCACCTTCGAGAAGAAGGACCTGCCCGCCAAACGGGCGGAAAAGTCCTGAATGTGGGGGACGGGGTAGCGGTCGGGAGTCATGGCGTCATTGAGACGGTGATAGTCCCCGCACGGTCGCCATCCCCCGCCGGGCTTCGGCACGATGTGCAGCGGCGACGCCCAAGCGCTCTCTGAGCGCCGAACGATGCCGAGTCGCTCCAGGGTAGCGAACGCCACTTTTGCCACCGCCAGCTTCGTCGGCTCGAGGCGGCGTGCCCGGGCGTAGACCGGTGGCCCGACGGTGGGGATGTGATGGGCCACCCCGTGCTTGACGGCCCCCGCCGCGAAGGTGGGCCGCGTGAGGGCCGGGAAGCCGGCGAGGAGGCGGGTGAATGCGTCCGCTGCCGGAAGCGTACAGACCAACGTGGCCGGAACCGAACCGTTCGGCAAGCCGCTTGGCAAGCCGCTCGTTGAGCTGGGCAACGCACAAGCGAGCGAGCTGAACGTCTCGGCCTGGACAAGACGTCTGCGCTTGACGTCGACCAGGAGCCCATTAGCGCACAGGAAGTCCGCGCCAAGCAGTGCCATGGGCACGTCGGCGGTGACGAACGTCCATCGGAAAACCTGCCCTCCAAACCGCAGAGAGAGGCAGCGTTTTCCGTACGTACGGATGGGCGTCCCGTTCGCGGCAAGCAGCGCGGGGCCCCCACCCGTGGCGTGCTTGTCTGACGTGCCGGCGGGAATGACACTCACCTGCGCTCCCGTGTCGCACAGGTAACGGCGCCCGGAGAAGGTGTCCGTTATGAACAGCAGGCTGCTCGAACGGCCGGCGCTCATCGCCACTATTGAGCGCCGGCCCGGGCGTTTCCCGACCCGTTGAAGGAGCACGGCGGATGACACTGCCGAGCTTCGTGGCCGAACTTGGCGTGGAACCAGCACCAGGTGGTGGAGCTGGAGGAGCGCGGCTGGCTCCGCCAGGCCGGTGTAGTTGGTGGGTTTCCCCGCGGTGGCGGTTTTCGCTGCGGTGGTGGGCGGGGCGTGGCGGCGTTCACGAGGTGCGTATCAGCATGCCGCGTATGCTGTAGAAGCTGATGCTGTGGAACAGCAGCATCGTCAGCCTCGAGGACCGTGACGGCCACGCCGACTCTCGCCCGTGTGTCCGAAGCGGCGAAGTACCTGTCCGCCTCGGCTGCCAATGCTCGGGGTTCCGTTAGCCCGGTCCCGGCCAACGCGAGGCGAACCTGCGCTGGAAGTTGGCGCCGGAAAAGCGCCCGGAATAGCGAACCGGGGGCTTCGTCGCCCAACAGTGACAGCATATGGTCCATTCGGACCGACGGGCGCGTCTCACCGAGCTTGGGGAGATCCAGGAGGCGGTCGGCCCGTGCGTCGTCCATGAGGCCGAACGTGGCTAGGAGTAGCCGCTTGAGTGCCTCGTACTTGTGGCCGTCCGGTGGGTGGCGAAGGACGGACACAACTCGAGCGGCTGTGCCGGGCCCGAGGGAGGCGACGACGTGGCAATAGCGCGTGTCATCGCCGGTGAGGCGCCGAAGCTGAAATTGGGCTTCGGCCTGGACGAACCAGACTTCGGCCTGAGCCTCCCAAAATTCCGGAAGTTTGACGAAGTTGGCCATGGCAATGGCGTCGCGTGTGGAAGGATCGCTCCGGCAGATCCAACGTCGAGGGTCACCAGTAAAGCGCGGCGTTACGCGCGCTGCTTGCGAGCAAGGAGGAAGCGGACAAGCGGTAACATATAAACGTCTTTATTGTAAGAGCTCACTGTAACACTGTACCGCTCCGGGCTGGGCGCCCGGTGTATATCATGAGGCCACGCCTACCCCTCGGGCGTGGCCACCGCCCACTTGGTGCGCGGAATGATGTCACCACGCCAGTGGGCTTTTGTGTCCGCCACAGAGTATTAGTTTATAGGTGTGAAAAATCCCACAGTGTTTTTGTCAGTTTATAGGTGTGAGTATTAGTTTATAGGTGTGAAAAATCCCACAGTGTTTTTGGCAAAGAGTCGACAAATTATTGCTTTCTCCTTAAATGAATAACAAATGAATAACAAGTGTGTGTGTGTGTGTCTGTTTGTGTGTGTGTGTGTGTGTGTGTGTGTGTGTATGTGTGTGTGTATGTGTGTATGTATGTGTGCGTGTGTGTATGTGTGTGTGTGTGTGTGTGTGTGTGTGTGTGACTGTAGGTGTGTGTGTGTGTGTGACTGTATGTGTGTGTGTGACTGTTTGTGTGTGTGTGCCTGTTTATGTGTGTGTGTGTGTGTGTGTGTGTGTGTGTGTGTGTATGTGACTGTTTGTGTGTGTGTGTGACTTTGTGTGTGTGTGTGACTGTTTGTGTGTGTGTGTGTGTGTGTGTGTGTGTGTGTGACTGTGTGTGTGTGTGTGTGTGTGTGTGTGTGACTGTGTGTGTGACTGTGACTGTTTGTGTGTGTGTGACTGTTTGTGTGTGTGTGTGTGTGTGTGTGTGTGACTGTGTGTGTGTGTGTGTGTGTGTGTGTGTGACTGTGTGCGTGACTGTGTGTGTGTGTGACTGTTTGTGTGTGTGTGTGACTGTTTGTGTGTGTGTGTGTGTGTGTGTGTGTGACTGTGTGTGTGTGTGTGTGTGTGTGTGACTGTGTGTGTGACTGTGTGTGTGTGTGTGTGTGTGACTGTTTGTGTGTGTGTGTGACTGTGTGTGTGTGTGACTGTGTGTGTGTGTGACTGTGTGTGTGTGACTGTGTGAGAGAGATTGCAGAAAGGATCTTCGTCAAACCTTCAGAGGTTCATCAATGAGTGCTTGGGAGTGTTTTAGGCAAAAAAGGGAAAAAAAATTGGAAAGAAAAAGTTCTTTTTTGGGATTTAAAAAAAATCGCTCTATAGTGCCGAAGACTTTTTGATTATTGACAGTTATATAGAAGTGCACATTCGCATAAATAAATAGAAAGCAATCACCAGACATTTGAACACAAATAATCAAACAATACCGGAAGTGGTCGAAGTTGGGGTAAGGCTTCTTCTTCTTTCTGATGTCATCATACTTAACTCAGAAACGTGATGATGAACGGCACCTTCTCCAGCATATATTCAACGAAAAGTTAAAATGATGATTTGACATTTGTGATGGATTCTGATTTGGATGTAATTGCTTTTCCATTATATTTGCCCTCATTTCAAAGATGTTAATGTTTCTTTTTTCGCTTGAACAACACCGGGTACTCCAGCTATAAGCGCTTTTATACTTTAGTTGGGGTACACATACAAATACATCTTTGTCTGGGGGGTAACATAGGCGATGTGGCCGTGGCCTCATGCGGGGGCCTGTGGCCTGTGGGGCTGGGGGAGGGGCGTCCATTCTCTATGTAAATGTATACAGTGTAGCGCCACCTGGTGATGGTGGCAGAGGGTATTAGAATTTCCTTTTTCCTTTATTATATTTCCCAATATCTTTTATTACAATAGGGTATTTCAATATCCTTTTTACTTGGGCAATACTGAGGTTAAAGCGCTCTTTGCACGGGTAAATATTTCCTCCTTCCCTTCCACCCCTCCCCCAAATCGGAGGGGCCTGTCAAAGCCACCTGTCACCCTGAAAGATGTACATGTAGTACTTGCCGTACCTCTCACATAACCCACCACCTCCCCCCCCCCCCCCCCCCGGCAATGTCGGGTACGTACTCCTGCTAGTATCTGATATACCTTAGTGAAAATCCCATATATTATATCTGATATACCCAGGTTCAAATCCCATATATTATATCTGATATACCCAGGTTCAAATCCCATATATTATATCTGATATACCCAGGTTCAAATCCCTCATATTATATCTGATATACACAGGATTTAAATCCCATATGTTATATCTGATATACCCAGGTTCAAATCCCATATATTATATCTGATATACTTAAGTTAAAATCCCATATATTTATATCTGATATACCCAGGTTCAAATACCATATATTATATCTGATATACCCAGGTTCAAATCCCATATGTTATATCTGATATACCCAGGTTCAAATCCCATATATTATATCTGATATACTTAAGTTAAAATCCCATATATTTATATCTGATATACCCAGGTTCAAATACCATATATACTCAAAGGCAAAAGTTATTGTGACACACAAACAACAAACAGAATCAGTGTTAAACTTTTACTGCCACGAATGAAATGTTATTACATGGAAAGACAAATGTTTCAAGGTATGGTAACGATCAACAGTCCATAAGAACAGGGCACCTGGCATATGCAAATGAGCCACAACACAAGAGGGGGTTCACAAGCAAGTTCACACAGTCAGTAGCGAGTGTGTCCACCTTGTGCATTGATGCAGGCCTGGCACCTTCGCCTCATTGAGGCCACTAAACGTCGCTGAAAGTCCTTGGGAAGATCATTCCATATCCGAGGAAGGATTTGGTGGAGTTCCTGCAGCGTTTTTGGAGGATTCGGATGACGTCGTAAACGTCGCTCCATTTCATCCCAGACGTGTTCAATGGGTGACAAATCAGGGGATCTTGCAGGCCAGGGTAACACATTAACATTGTTCTGATTAAGATACTGCTGTACAACTCGAGCAACGTGTGGTCTGGCATTATCGTGTTGAAACGTCACTCTAGGGCCGTCCTGTTGCAAAAACGGTAAAGCGGCCATTTGCAAAATCTCGTCTCGGTACCTCACAGCATTCAAGTTCCCCTCAATCACAATCATTGGCGTTCTTGCTGCAGCTGTTATCCCACCCCAGATCATAACGCCCCCACCTCCAAAACGATCCCCTTCCAGAACACATGGCCTGATGTAACGTTCACCTGTGCACCTGTAGACACGTGTCCTACCGTCAGCTTGGCGAAGCTATGCCAAATGGTGTTTCTATGGACGTTGAATCGACGAGCAACATCACGCTGCGAGGTACCAGACTGAAGCATACCTATAGCTCTCCATCTGTCATTTTCCCCGAGGCGTGGCATGTCGAACTTGTTCCAGAACGATGAATAGAGGTGTTTTTCTGACTTCTGCACTTCTTAAGACTGCATTGAGTGGAAATGATAAGCGTCTGGTTGTCTGTCCTTTTAAAGTGAACATTGCTGGCCATTTTTCTCGAATATGTCATGCTTCTTGCAAATTTCATGCAATTCGAACAACAACTGCTTGGTTGCGTTTCTTCGACCATTTTAACACACTCTTTCTCTGGTTCAAATCCAAAAATTCATTCACAAGATTACCAATGAAAAAATTCCATGTCACAATAACTTTTGCCTCTGAGTATATTATATCTGATATACCCAGGTTCAAATCCCATATATTATATCTGATATACTTAAGTTGAAATCCCATATATTATATCTGATATACCCAGGTTCAAATCCCATTTATTATATCTAATATACTTAAGTTAAAATCCCATATATTATATCTGATATACCCAGGTTCAAATCCCATATAAAAAGCCCAATATTTTTGTGTTTCAGCGTGGATACCGATATGATTGATGAGATGATGAGCTCTGAACATCAAATATTATATCAGATATGAAAAATAGCTGTTACAATGATCGCTAAGATAGCTGAAAGAGTCATGTGACCTTTTAAATGTGCTAATCGCTAATTATTCAAAAAAACTAAAATGGTACATGCACATGCAACCACCTATGCAAAGCTTAAAGGTAATTTTACTGCTCATCTAATGACATAACTCTCAAGGGTGAATGAAATAAAGTTTGTAGAAAAAAGTTTACCACCTGAGCTAGCTTCTCAAAATATACACCCTGTGAAAAGTTTAAACAAGCGATTTTGATCCGTATACCGATATAGTTGTTTGGAGAGTGCGTTCCGATTGTCTGACAACAAAACAGATTTTGAATATCTTTTTCATATGGTCAACTATATGTGTGCTGCTCTCGAGTTGGGACACCAAACAATGTATTATATTCTCGCCCTTGATGGAAAAAAACATTCAATATTGTCTACCCAAAAGCATTATGATACGTAATGTTCAATTTTCTTGATATTTCTGTTCAATATTTTGCAGCTTGATAAATAAAACGTTTGTCTCTAAATATGTGTTTAATTGTGGAAGTCCAATAGATGCAAGTTAGATTCCAGGCTACGCCGGGTACCTTTGTGGGAGGAGGGAGGGAAAGGGTGGAGGTGGGAGTCAGGAGAGGAATGAGTGCTGTGTGAGTCAGGATGGAGGGGAGGAGCTGGGAGGAGGGAGGGAAGGGTGGGAGAGAGACCCAGCATTGCCAGATACCTTTGCTTCCCTCTCCGCCCCCTCCCTCGCCATTCCCACCCCCTGTCCTAGGTCCCACCCTTCCTCACCCCACCCCTCCTTGTTCCGCCTCCCTCCTCTCTCCCCTTCCCCCTCTCTCTCTCTCTCTCTCTCTTCTCTTTCTCTCCCTCCTCCCTCCTCTTCCCCTCCCTCCTCTTTCCCTTCCTCTCTCTCTTCTCTTTCTCTTCCCCTCCCTCCTCTTTCCCTTCCTCTCTCTCTTCTCTTTCTCTTCCCCCCTTCCCTCCTCTCTCTCTTATCTTTCTCTCCCCCCCTCAATCCTCTCTCCCCTCCTCTCTCTCTATCTCTTCCTCTCCCCCCTCCCTCCTCTCTCCCCTCCTCTCTCTCTCTCTTCTCTTTCTCAAAAGCTCTCTCTCTCTCATCTCTTTCTCTTCCCCCCTTCCCTCCTCTCTCTCTTCTCTTTCTCCCCCCCCCTCCATCCCCTCTCCCCTCCTCTCTCTCTCCCCCCCCTCCCACTTAGTGTTCCCATCAGCGAAGCGACGGATGGTATTTTCTAATATATAATAGTGGACAGAAGAAACACAAACAACAAGCACAACCACAATAACAACAATTGTCCGTTATAAATGATCCTTTATCGCACGTTTTATTTCATTTACATCCTCATTGAGGATTCACAGATAGACATGCAATAAATAGTCTGTGAAGTACAACATGCTGTCTGTCGATGAAACCCATCAGCCAAGGGGCAGGTCGGCACGCCTAAAGGTAATAATAATAATTGTTGTTTTTACACTATTGTTGAACCAATTAGTGAGTAACTCACAACTCCGTATAAGACGTGTCCAGTGATCATCGTTTCACTTCATCCCAACGTGTCTCGGAACCTTTGAACGATCGATCGCCATGGCTGGAATGTAAGGACCACTGGGACTCCTCTCCTTGTGAGATAACTAGACCTCTTCGCCATGTGTCTGCATATGGGGCGAATTGTAGACTTTAAAGTTTGATGGTTTATCGTTACTGAGGACCTCAAGGTTTTCTGTTTCAAGGGTCCGATTGAGACCTTTCCTGCTCGATGGGGCTATAAATATATTTATTACGTACGCAGATATGGTTGACTGTTTCAACCTCCCCAGTGTATTCTCCATGCAGACCACCCTGTATGTTATTCCTCTCTCCTCCCTCATGTTGACATATTGAACTTGTTTTCTGGGTGACTTGGTTGACAAAAATGTTGATGGCTGCGATTTTAACATTTTGTCCACCTCCGTGTTATCCCGCTGCAGCGTGGGCTGTGAAAAGTCGTTCAACCCAGTTGACTTCGTCATCCTCGACAAGACCATCTTGGGGATCGAGGGTCCGCCCTGCGGCATTGGCCAGTCCGGGCCGTGCTGCGCCCCCTGCTTCGGTCCCTGTCATGGCGGACAGCGGCAACACCCGCCATGCGGCCCCCGGGGATTGTGTGGGTCGTTCGGAAGAGCCCCGGGCATGAGTGCGGGGTCACGCCGACCTGCGTGCCACAGACCCTGCGCATTCTGAACACCCGCAGTGGCGTAGCTCGAGTACCGACCGCCGGACGTGACGTAACGGAGATGGGGAAACCGGTAGCGGTAAAATTATCCCGAGTTCATGAACACACGACACAGTTTCCTCATTAATTTCTTCAATGCACTTGATTCCGAAGTGCTCCGATTATTAATCCGCCAATCAAAGTTCACCACCCACACAGATATACATCGGCAGGCCTGTATAGGCCTACCTCATCACTAAGGACACATAGCATAGCTGTGAGCCATCATTATTAAAACAGCATCTACCAAGTTATGAACAAACAATTCGACATCACTCGGATCACCAGCATGGCAAAATACTTCAATCAATTAGGCTCTCGCATAGATTGTATGAAATGGAACATAAACGGTACCGTAGGCCTAAAACGAGGACAAAAATTCAATGACCACAGTGATAGGAGGTCTTTACTAGGGAAATGTCGATGTGGGAGAGAGGATGGCTCGAGCAGATGATCGAGCAGTCCTTTGGGATGGAAAGATATTTACATTTACAAGATGTGAGGTATACCGTAAATTATCACGCGTAGGCCCAAAACTGGAGAGATCTCTTCATATGTAATAATGGAAGAAAACACACCTTAAGGCTCAAGAGGAAGTCTGGGCGGGACGCGCGGGCTCAGCATTTTCAGCTTCAGTCTTGGTCACCTGTTTCTGCCCTTCGGGAACTTTAGACAAGTTCAGCTGAAAATGGTGGTCGGTCCATGACTTGGCCTGTGTACACAGTGACAGACAGACAGGATAATACAATGGCGTACAGAGGCCTGTATAGACGTTGACAGATAGACAGGACAGGAAAATGGTGAACAGAGGCCTGTATAGACAGTGACAGATAGACAGGATAAGAAAATGGCGAACAGAAGCCTGTATAGACAGTGACAGATAGACAGGATAGGAAAATGGTGAACAGGGGCCTGAATAGACAGTGACAGATAGACAGGATAAAAAAATGGCAAACAGAGGCCTGTATAGACAGTGACAGAAAGACAGGATAGGAAAATGGCGTACAGAGGCCTGAATAGTCAGTGACAGATAGACAGGATAGGAAAATGGCGTACAGAGGCCTGAATAGACATTAACAGATAGACAGGATAGGAAAATGGCGAACAGAGGCCTGAATAGACAGTGACAGATAGACAGCAGGATAGGAAAATGGCGAATAGAGGCCTGTATAGACAGTGACAGATAGACAGGATAGGACAATGGCAAACAGAGGCCTGTATAGACAGTGACAGATAGACAGGATAGGAAAATGGTGTACAGAGGCCTGAATAGACAGTGACAGATAGACAGGATAAAAAAATGGCGAACAGAGGCCTGTATAGACAGTGACAGATAGACAGGATAGGACAATGGCAAACAGAGGCCTGTATAGACAGTGACAGATAGACAGGATAGGAAAATGGTGTACAGAGGCCTGAATAGACAGTGACAGATAGACAGGATAAAAAAATGGCAAACAGAGGCCTGTATAGACAGTGACAGACAGACAGGATAGGAAAATGGTGAACAGAGGCCTGAATAGACAGTGACAGAAAGACAGGATAGGAAAATGGCGTACAGAGGCCTGAATAGACAGTGACAGATAGACAGGATAGGAAAATGGCGTACAGAGGCCTGAATAGACATTGACAGATAGACAGGATAGGAAAATGGCGAACAGAGGCCTGAATAGACAGTGACAGATGGACAGGATAGGAAAATGACATACAGAGACCTGTATAGAGGACAGTGACAGACAGGATAAGAAAATGGAATACAGAGACAGGACAGATAAAGTGATAAGGGAAAGATGTTTTTCCTTGATGAATCAAGTTAGTCGTGCTGTAGAAATCCATCAAATCCCCACACAAATTATAGTGTTTAGTTGTTTTGGCATGTAATCAGTTCCATATTGTCATTTTATATACTCTGACCTTATCTACATACATGTACATGCATTGCAAGAACCTAACAACCCATAGGAGACTAATTTGCAGGTAGAAGTTAATTGTGATAGAATCGACTTCAGTATACTTAAGCTGTGATTTGAATGTTCTATCATCACCAAAGTGTATTATCATTATCATTATCATTGTACAAGAAACCTGGATAAATAACGGATCCTCCACTCATTGTCTTTAGTTGAAGCAAACATTCTTTGAAATAAAAACAACAATGCAACAACAACATTTTCGTTTCTTTTATTGCATGCACAACTGAAGTCGTAGAATCATGTGGCTGCTGGTTGCATCATTTCTGGAAGTGCAGCAGTGCCTCTGATGCAGTGCCCCCCTGTACCCAGTGAGCTGGTACTCATTTTGCCAACCTCAGAAGAATGACAGGCCGAGTAAACCCACCTTGTGTTATTCACGGCACGACAGGAGCTCAAACTCAAGACCCGATGATCTTAAGCCAACCACCTTAACCGTTAAGCCACCACCTGGCTAGCCAGTAGAGCAAGGTGGAGGTAAAATGCCCCCCTCCCATTCCTTCGTGCACAATCTCCTCGGTCCTGGAGTACGTTTGGTATCCTTATACTGGAGAATGGTGTCGCAGGTACAGCATGTTTTGTTGTGTATTTTCTTTATGCTCGAGGGTTTTCTTGCTGGTGCAGATCGATTCATTCCACCTGGATCACTCTACCTGGATCAGTCCACGCATCACTGATGGACAAACTGACTTTTGAAAACACTTCATCAATATTAACTTACACATGTATCAACTGTGCACACTTACAGAAACATTTCCAAACGTGTACAACCATAGGAAAAGTATTTACACCTTTTTAACAAACAGCCTATGGGCACGTGCCCCTACCTGCAGCACCGTTTCATCGAGGCAGGTGTATAATGAGCGGCCACGTGAAGTCGATATCGTTATTTGAAGACTTATTGGTTTGTAATTGGCAATTATCACGACAACACTTAATATCTAAAACGTGGATGTGAAAATCCCTGAGTCTGCTGCCGGCCCACGTGCCTCCAGGTGTAACGATGAGGTTAATTTTGATTGCGTCATTCCGTCTGTTTATCTGTGCTTCCCATCATTACATCCTCTTCACCATCGACAGCAGAAATCGCTTATTTTTCCACATTCATTGCGAACATAGAGCCTTGTTTAAGTGAATCTCGAATGCGGTAACTCATTTCAAAGTTAAACTTCAAAGGTAAATACTCAGCTGTGCTTTAAATTTGAACGAGCAATGTTCAATGCCAAACCAACAGTATAGTTCGAGGACTCCCATCGTTAGAAACGGGGCTGTGCAAGATGTGAAACCGAGGTGTTGGAAATCCACCAAAAAAACAAATAATATGAGAAAATTCCATTTAAGCAAAGAAAACAAAAACATATAGAACAAGAAAAAGAGCAATCAGAGATTACAAACCCTCGCCAGGATGTATTTTCAGTGGTTTCTAAGGTTTTTGTGTGAAAACAAATATGGCGGCCGAACCACGTGACCGATGACGTCATCATTTAAATTTTTTCCTCCACCAATTTATGCCTACATGACGCTCAAGAAATTTCATCTTGATAGGATGAAGTTTTGTACTTGTAGGGGCCTCCATTATGACGTCATAATGGAGGCACCTATGACATCATCATTAACATATTTTATTCCCGACGGAGAGTTCTTTACAATGAGCTATGTCTCAATTTTTTCTTGTCAGCGCTTTCGGAGATATAGAGGTGCAAAGTTTTTCGGTTTTTCCAAGATGGCGGCAGAACCACGTAACCTATGGCGTCATAGGTATCATTAAAAAAATTATACAGGTGGAGTTGCACCTATGGTGAAATTTCCTGTCAATTGGACCAACGGTTGCAAAGAAAATCATATTTATTCTGTGCGGACAAACAAACAAACAAACTATAACGCCACTCAGTACAGCGCATACTCCCGCCGTGGGTCAAGTTGGAATAGTACGATTTCACAAGAGTTTGAGGGAGTAGTTCAGTGACAACACAAGACAAGACAACACAAGACAGACACTGCACAGATATATATTTAGAATATATAGAAGATAATGTAAAAAAAAAACAAGGCAATTTCACTTACATTTTCGGATTCAGCGTTCAATTCTATATAAGTGAGTGTATTTTGAGGCACGTGTGACTTCAAATAAAATTGTAAGCCAGGAAAAACGTTCGTTTCATTCCTTAGGGATACAACATGTAAAACTGGCCCAAACGTGAAAACAAAACTCGCTCAATTTAAGTCGTACAAGCTAATGCGACCACTCATTCTTCTGGGAAGAATCCCGTGCACATTCTGGTCACACTTATAACTCACCTAAGTCTTTATAAGTTCATCAAATACTGACACCGCGATTGACATTCGCTGAGGTATATGTTGATATCTCTTCTGAGGTAAAAAAATAAAATAAAATAAAAAAAGTATTAAAGCATTATACGTATCAAGCGATACATTTTATGAAACGGGGAAACCCAATACACACTTTTGTGGTTTGAAAATGACAGAATGTCTTTATTAGAAAAAAAAAAAATGAACATTGAAGACGACGCTGCTAAAAAAAATACACCGCTCTAACGCATAACCATGAGTTTAAACTACATTTACAACAAATATGAAAACTATTTTCATATCACAATGGTAATTAAAAACACCTCACAGCCACGTGATTTAAAAACACCTCACCACTCACCACCACATAATTCAAAATACCTCACCACCACGTGATTCAAAACCACCACCACGTTATTAAAAACACTTCACAACCACGGAAACAAAAGTTTCAGGGAGTAGTTCAGTGACAACAGACACTGCCCAGATATGTAGATATATCGATAAATAAACCTTAAAATCGCAGAGCCAGAATTATTTTTTGGTCCTGGAAGCCCATGCGAGGCTTCTTCTTCTTCAGCCTCTCACAACCCTGTGTGAATATGCGATCTTTTAAAAAAAAGTTCGAATTTTGCCAAATCTGATTTATTCGATTGTTAATATACCTCAGCCATTGACAAATCTGGAATTATAATTTTATTTGAGGTTCAAATTAACCCGGGACATTGTGTCAAACGATGCCTGCAAGTCTGTACATGTCATAAATAATTAATCGTCTACAGTGAAAGACTCTTCTTCTTCACGCAATAACAACTTCCATCTTCCAGACCATACATCCAATCATCTTCAAAGTTTTCACACTTGTTACTCTTCATGACTTCTACTACAGTATGAAGTTTCACGTTGATCAATGAAGTGGTTCAAGAGATATAAATGTTTTTATTATTTGCGTTTAATTAACGATATCGGCCAAACCACGTGACCTATCGCAAATTCCAAAACGGTATTTTAGTAGACTGATATGCTGAACAGATTTCTGAAGTTTACCCTCGATTGGATCACAAATGAGGGAGGAGATAGGTTTTAAATGTTTGTGCTTAAAAACGTCATAACTCTGAAACCATGTGATGCATGACGTCATGCCCGCTGACTTTTTTGTTCGACATGGGTATGCGATTCTGCCTGCAAAGTTTGGCCTCGATCTGTTCAGGCGTTTTGGAGAAAATTGGATTTTAGTGTTTTTCACTCAAAACAATATGGCGGCCGAACCACGTGACCTGTGACGTCATAATTACCATTAAAATATTCTGCAGACCGAGTCCCTCCTATGGTAAAAATTTGCTCTCAATCGGTCCAATTATTGCAGAGAAAATGGTTTTTTAAAGGAAAACAGAAAAAAAATTCCCCAAAAAATTCCCCAAAAAACTTCCTGGATCCGGAATAATTTCCTGAGCTTCACCAAAAACTAAGCAATTCTTCCTTATCCCAAGTGCAATCATTCCACCAACTTTCATCCAAATCCGTTCAGAACTTTTCCAGATATCTTGTTCACAAACACACGAACACACACACGCACACACACACACGCACACACACACACACACACACGGACACGATCGAATGCATTACTCCCTGGCGGGAGTAACAAACGGATAAACAAACAGACAAGCAAACAGACAGACGGACTCAAATGCAATACCCTCTCCTCAGGCGAGGGTAACAAGAGCAAACAGAGATTGCAGACTCTCGCCAGGACATGTTTGTGTGGTGTATTTTGTGTGGTGTTTATTAGCTGCTGTGTTTGTGTGGTTTATTGATGACATACATTTATGTTCAATCCAATATGGCTGCCGAAGAACGTGACCGATGATGTCGTCAATTTAACTTTCCTGTACAATCTTTGTGTAAATCACGCTCAATAAATTTCAAACTGATTGGATCAAGCGTTCTACTTGTCTAATTATGACGAAATAATGAAGGTAAAGCGCGGCGTTACGCGCGCTGCTTGTGAGCAAGGAGGAAGCGGACAAGCGGTAACATATGAACGTCTTTATTGTAAGACTACACTGTAACACTGAACTCTTCCGGGCTGGTCGCCCGGTGTATATCCTGAGGCCACGCCTACCCCTCGGGCGTGGCCACCGCCCACTTGGTGCGTGGAATGATGTCACCACGCCAGTGGGCTTTTGTGTCCGCCACACGCGCCCCCCCAGAATTCCCGCGCACCTGGAGGGCCAGTTTGCGGGGCAGACGAATGACCCGGCCGAAGCGCCCCCTGGCGATCGGCGGCGTCTGGGGTGCAGGGATACCAGGTGGGATGCCCCTGGCTGCCCCTGGGATGGGTGCAGGACCGGGGGGCGCCGTGGCGGCGGGGCTGGGCGGTGCCGGGGGTCCGCCCGCAGGAGGGCGGCCCCGACGTGGGGGTCGGGCCACTGGCGGTGGATGGTCCACATTGAGGTGGGCCGGCTTGAGGCGGTCTACCGAAACGCGGTCAGGAGTACCGCCGATGTCCAGGGTGAAGTGCTTCGCCCCGGTCTCCAGCACGCGGAAAGGCCCGTCGTACGGGGGCCGCAGTGGTGTCCGATGGGCATCATGGCGGATGAAGACGTACTCCGCCGTGCGAAGCTCCGGGGCGACGTGCGTCGGTGGGTGCCCGTGGCATGCCGTTGGCACCGGGGCGAACCTCTGGGCGGTCTCTTGCAGAGCGGAGCGCTGCTGTGCCGCGGACCATGGTGCCGTGGAGTCGGGGAGGAACTCGCCCGGCACCCGCAGCGGTTGCCCGAAGACCAACTCCGCCGCGGATGCGCGCAGGTCCTCCTTGGGCGCCGTCCGGAGGCCCAGCAGGACCCAGGGGAGCCTGTCGACCCAGCCGCCGTCGCGGAGGGTGGCCCGGAGCGCGGCCTTCAATGAGCGGTGAAATCGC
Source organism: Myxine glutinosa (assembly GCF_964187855.1). Taxonomy (NCBI): domain Eukaryota; kingdom Metazoa; phylum Chordata; class Myxini; order Myxiniformes; family Myxinidae; genus Myxine; species Myxine glutinosa. Next base: position 47,691,274 of record NC_136267.1, read on the forward strand.
TCACACAGGCCGTTAGCCTGGGGGTGGTAGGCCGTGGTTCGGTGCAGCCGGACCCCGAGCCCCTGCGCAACCGCCCCCCAGAGCTCCGAGGTGAACTGGGGGCCGCGGTCGGATGAGATGTCTGAGGGGGCGCCGAACCGGGCGACCCAGGTGGCGATGAAAGCCTGCGCGACATCGGCCGCCGTTGTCGACGCCAAGGGCACGGCCTCCGGCCACCGGGTGGTGCGGTCCACCATGGTGAGGACGTGGGTGAAACCCCGCGAGGGGGGCAGAGGTCCCACCAGGTCCACGTGGACGTGGTCAAACCGGCGTTCCGGCACCGTGAAACGGGGCCAACGGGGCCTGGGTGTGCCGGTGCACCTTGGCGCGCTGGCACGCGAGGCATGTCCTGGCCCAGCCGCGGACGGCCTTCCGGAGGCCATGCCAGACGAACTTGTCGGCGATCAGCCTTTGGGAGGCCCTCGCGCCCGGGTGGGACAGGCCGTGGATGGCGTCAAACACCTGGCGCTGCCAGCCCGCGGGCACAATGGGGCGAGGACGCCCGAGGGAGACGTCACACAAGAGGGCCGCGCCCGCGCCGTCGAACGGCACCTCGGTGACGCGGAGGCCCGTGACGGCGGTCCGCAAGGCCTGGACGTCGGGGTCAGCGGCCTGGTCCGCTGCCACCCGGGCATAGTCGATGCCGAGGTGGACTGCGTGGGCGACGGCCCGGGAAAGGCAATCCGCCACCGGGTTGTCCTTCCCCGCGACGTGCTGGATGTCCGTCGTGTACTCGGACACGGCCGAGAGGTGACGCTGCTGCCGGGCCGACCACGGCTCGGTGACCTTGCCCATCGCGAAGATCAGCGGCTTGTGGTCGACGAAGGCAGTGAACGCCCGGCCCTCGAGCAGATGGCGGAAGTGCCTGACCGCCAAGTGAAGTCCGAGCAACTCGCGGTCGAAGGTACTGTAACGGCGTTCGGGCGGGCGAAGCTGCCGGCTAAAGAACGCCAGCGGTTGCCAAGCTCCACGCACCCATTGCTCGTGCACCGCGCCCACCGCGTAGTCCGAGGCATCGGTGGTGAGGGCGATCGGTGCATCGGGCGCCGGGTGCGCGAGCATGGTGGCGTTAGCCAAGGCGAGCTTCGCGCCCGTGAACGCCGTGTCCATCTGCTCGGTCCAGGTAACGTCGCCTTTGCCCGGCTTACCTCGGAGAGCTTCGTGCAGGGGGCGCAGGAGCTGGGCGATACGGGGCAGGAACCGATGGTAAAAGTTCACCATGCCCAGGAACTCCTGCAGCCCTCTGATCGTGCGGGGGCGCGGAAACCCCTTCACCGCCTCCACCTTGGCCGGCAGGGGGACGGCTCCGTGCCTGGTGACACGGTGCCCCAGAAAATCGATTGTGGCGGCGCCGAACCGGCACTTTGCGGGGTTCACAATCAGGCCATGCTGGCCCAGGCGTTCGAAGAGCGTGCGGAGGTGGCGTAGGTGCTCTTCGCGGGACGCGCTGGCGACGAGGATATCGTCCAGGTAGACGTAGACAAAATCCAAGTCGCGCAGGACGCTGTCCATCAGTCGCTGGAACGCCTGAGCCGCATTCTTCAGACCGAAGGGCATGCGCAGGAACTCGAAGAGTCCGAATGGCGTGATGACCGCCGTCTTCGGGACGTCCTCCGGCCTGACGGGGACCTGATGGTAGCCGCGTATGAGGTCCACCTTCGAGAAGAAGGACCTGCCCGCCAAACGGGTGGAAAAGTCCTGAATGTGGGGGACGGGGTAGCGGTCGGGAGTCGTGGCGTCATTGAGACGGCGATAGTCCCCGCACGGTCGCCATCCCCCGCCGGGCTTCGGCACGATGTGCAGCGGCGACGCCCAAGCGCTCTCTGAGCGCCGAATGATGCCGAGTCGCTCCAGGGTAGCGAACTCCGCTTTTGCCACCGCCAGCTTCGTCGGCTCGAGGCGGCGTGCCCGGGCGTAGACCGGTGGCCCGACGGTGGGGATGTGATGGGCCACCCCGTGCTTGACGGCCCCCGCCGAGAAGGTGGGCCGCGTGAGGGCCGGGAAGCCGGCGAGGAGGCGGGTGAATGCGTCCGCTGCCGGAAGCGTACAGACCAACGTGGCCGGAACCGAATCGTTCGGCAAGCCGCTTGGCAAGCCGCTCGTTGAGCTGGGCAACGCACATGCGAGCGAGCTGAACGTCTCGGCCTGGACAAGCCGTCTGCGCTTGACGTCGACCAGGAGCCCATTAGCGCACAGGAAGTCCGCGCCAAGCAGTGCCATGGGCACGTCGGCGGTGACGAACGTCCATCGGAAAACCTGCCCTCCAAACCGCAGAGAGAGGCAGCGTTTTCCGTACGTACGGATGGGCGTCCCGTTCGCGGCAAGCAGCGCGGGGCCCCCACCCGCGGCGTGCTTGTCTGACGTGCCGGCGGGAATGACACTCACCTGTGCTCCCGTGTCGCACAGGTAACGGCGCCCGGAGAAGGTGTCCGTTATGAACAGCAGGCTGCTCGAACGGCCGGCGCTCATCACCACAATTGAGCGCCGGCCCGGGCGTTTCCCGACCCGTTGAAGGAGCACGGCAGATGACACCGCCGAGCTTCGTGGCCGAACTTGGCGTGGAACCGGCACCAGGTGGTGGAGCTGGAGGAGCGCGGCTGGCTCCGCCAGGCCGGTGGAGTCGACGGGTTTCCCCGCGGTGGCGGTTTTCGCCGCGGCGGTGGGCGGGGCGTGGCGGCGTTCACGAGGTGCGTATCAGCATGCTGCTGAAACTCAGCGTGCTGTAGAAGATGATGCTGTGGAACAGCAGCGTCGAAGGCCGTGACGGCCACGCCAACGCTCGCCCGCGTGTCCGAAGCGGCGAAGTACTTGTCCGCCTCGGCCGCCAATGCTCGGGGTTCCGTTAGCCCGGTCCCGGCCAACGCGAGGCGAACCTGCGCTGGAAGTTGGCGACGGAAAAGCGCCCGGAATAGCGAACCGGGGGCTTCGTCGCCCAACAGTGACAGCATATGGTCCATTCGGACCGACGGGCACGTCTCACCGAGCTCGGGGAGATCCAGGAGGCGGTCGGCCCGTGCGTCGTCCGTGAGGCTGAACGTGGCTAGGAGTAGCCGCTTGAGTGCCTCGTACTTGTGGCCGTCCGGTGGGTGGCGAAGGACGGACACAACTCGAGCGGCCGTGCCGGGCCCGAGGGAGGCGACGACATGGCAGTAGCGCAGGTCGTCGTTGGTGAGGCGCCGAAGCTGAAATTGGGCTTCGGCTTGAACGAACCAGACCTCGGCCTGGGCCTCCCAAAATTCGGGAAGTTTAATCGCCATTGACTTGTCGTTGGCCATTGCAATGGCGTCGTGTTCGGAAGGATCGCTACGGCAGATCCAACGTCGAGGGTCACCAGTAAAGCGCGGCGTTACGCGCGCTGCTTGTGAGCAAGGAGGAAGCGGACAAGCGGTAACATATGAACGTCTTTATTGTAAGACTACACTGTAACACTGAACTCTTCCGGGCTGGTCGCCCGGTGTATATCCTGAGGCCACGCCTACCCCTCGGGCGTGGCCACCGCCCACTTGGTGCGTGGAATGATGTCACCACGCCAGTGGGCTTTTGTGTCCGCCACAAAGGCACCGATGACATCATCATGAATATATGTTGTTTCACATGGGGAGTACGTGACAATGAGCCAAGTTTCAATTTTTTCCATGGAGCCGTTTTGATGATATAGAGGTTGTTTTTTTTTTTGTTTGTTTTTGTATACAAGATCGAGGCTCGTGAAAGAGCGAACATTAATCACACAGAAAGACAAACAGACACATAAAACAAATAACATCGGGAGCGGTAGACAAGATGGGGAGAGAGGGGGAAGGACACAAACACAACATTTGAGAGCAGGGACCGAGAGACATGGAGACATCGAGAGATCTGTGGGAGGGAGAGGGCTTTGGGGGGGAGGCATGAGAAGGGGGGGGGGTGGGAGAGGTATAAACATATGGACACTGCCAGGATTTCCAGGAAAGAAGTTGGAATTTCAAACAAGGTGGATCTGGGGTGAATTAGTGGGGGTAGAAAAGATTAAGGTTATGGATGGGGGAAGATAAGAGATGGTGGTGAACAGCTGTTTTAAAGACCTGGAGGGAGGAGAGGGATTGAAGGGAGTGTGGGAGTTTGTTCCACAGGCGGGAGAAAAGAGGAATGAAAGAGTGAAGGTGAGCAGAGAGCCGAGATTTCGGCAGTTTAACCATCAGAGGGTTGCTGGCAGATCTTGTGCGACCTGTAGGAATATTTGAGGGACAAAGCACAGAGAGAGCTGGGGGAGCAAGGCCGGAGAGGATTCGGTAGAAGACAGAAAGACCACCTACCTGCCTGCGGTGAGTGAGTGAAAGGCCCTCAGAGATAGCTTCATCGCGGGAGATTCCAATGATTTTGAAAGCTTTGGATTCAACAGCGTGAAGCCGAGCCAGGTGTGAGGCAGGAGCACCAGCCCATAGGGGAGAACAGTATTCCATTGAGCTGCGGATGAAAGCCTTGTATGTGGTGAGGAGCTCAGGTGTGCCGAGGAAGGACTTCGCACGATGGAGGATGCCCAGTCGGCGACTGGCTTTAGAGGCCAGCTTGGAAATGTGGTTTTCCCAAGAAAGATCATGGCAGATAGTGAGACCCAAAAGCTTGAGCGACAGAACTTCTTGGAGAGGATTGTTGAGAAAGTAGATGGGAGGGTTGTCCAGTCGATCTTTTCGGAGAGACATAGTAAGAGAGTGAGATTTGTCAGGATTGAAAGACATGTTCCACTTGTTTGACCAGTCTGTGATTTTGTCCAGGTCTTCAGAGAGTGAGGAGGCTGCAGACTGCCGATCTGAGGGAAGAGGAATGGAGCGGCAGAGAGTGGAGTCATCAGCAAATAGATAGAGAGGATTTTCCAGAGAGTCGGAGAGATCATTGATAAAGACCAGAAAAAGCACAGGGCCCAGCACACTTCCTTGGGGAACTCCAGACTGAACAGGAAGGGGAGATGAGAGAAATCCATTCAGGGCCACACGTTGACTACGACCAGAGAGGAAGTCCGCAAGCCATGCATGGAGATTTCCATGGATACCATAGGAGGAGAGTTTGGTGAGCAGAGCTGGGTGCCAGACCGTATCAAAGGCCCGTGATATGTCAAGGGAGACAGCTCTGATTTCCTGTTTGGCATTGAGGACCTCCATCCATTGTTGAGACAGCAGAAGCAGCATGTCCAGAGTCGAGTGACCTGGTCTGAAACCAAATTGATGATCAGAGATCAAGCCATTGGAGAAGAGGAAAGATTTCATATCCGAAGCAATGATGGATTCCATGACTTTGCTGATAATTGGGAGCAGGCTGATTGGTCTGTAGTTGCAAGGATCTGTTTTTGCACCTTTTTTGTGTAAAGCGGTAATGGTAGCTGATTTCCAGGATGCTGGCAGATGACCTTGAGCAAAAGATAGGGTGAAAAGAACAGAGAGAGGGTGAGATAGAGCGGCAGAGCAAGATTTTAGGACCCGTGGGCTGATGCCGTCTGGTCCAGTTGCAGAATCAGAGTCGAGGTTTGACAAAAACTCCTCCACCTTGTCAGGAGAGAAGGACACAGAGTCCAGGAGCAGTTGGGTTCGACTGGGAAAGGTGGGAACAGAGAGAGATGGGTTTGGGACTAAGGATTTTGAGGCGAACACAGAGTTGAGGCATTCGGCTTTGTCACGTGCGATGTCAACTGTGTGGCCATTTGAGGTAAGGGAGGGGATGGAGGGGGAACAAACACCAGAAACGGATTTGACCAGACACCACCAGGATTTGGAGGAAGGAGACAGGTTTGAGAGTTCATTCTTGAGTGAGGAGAGATAGTGCTTCCTGGCACTCCTGAGGGTAGACACACACTTGTTCCGAGCTTGGTGGAAGGAACTGAGATTGCCTTCAGTTGGATTAGCCTTCCAAGAGGCAAAGGCAAGTTGTTTCAGGGCAACTGCCTCACCACAAGATTCAGTGTACCATGGACGGGAGGAAGGGTAAGACAATTGAAGGCGAGATGGGATAAATCTGTGCATGAGATAGATCAGTTTGCTTTGGAAGAATTCCCAGGAAGAATTGATGTCAGAGGCAGTGGAGATGGGAGACCAATCCAGACGATTGATGGCTGCTTGAAGACCGTCCCAGTCGGCCTGAGTGAAATGCCAGACTCGTCGACGCTGAGGAGGCTCTCTGAGAATGGCCAGAGAGATGTCCACTTTGACAAGCACATGATCAGAAGAACCGATTGGAGCAGAAGAAGAGCAGCAGACATTAGCAGGGAAGTTTGTCATAACCAAGTCTAGAAGAGAAGATACTCCATTGGAGGTGCAAAGTTTTTGGGGTTCTCCAAGATGGCGCTCATACCAGGTGATCGATGACATCATAATTGTGATTAAAAATTATACAGGAGGAGGCACTCCCATACTGAAAATTTATTATCAATCGTTTGCAGAGAAAAGCATACTCACATTCTGTACGGACAAACAAACAGACAAACAAACAGACAAACAAACAGACAGACAGACAGACAGACAAACAAACGGACCCAAATGCAATACCCTCTCCTCTGGCGAGAGTAACTAGACCGACACATGGAGCGTATACCTCCACCAGGCTGAACAGTTTACGTTTTGTATCCCACTCATAGGTTGGTTATGGATTTGACTTGAATCAAAATCTTATTGGCTTGTCCTTGTCACCGAACCCAGCCTGGTGTTGGCTTAGCGATTAGGGTGCCGGCTTGGGATCCTAGGATTCTGGGTTCGTAATCCCAGTCGAATATTGAGTTAAAGCCAGGGGGGTTGACTCAGCCTGTCATCCTTCAGAAGTCGTTACATTGAGTACCAGTTCACTGGTCATTTCCTGTGTGTCGCAAGAGGCGACTAACAGGTTTGGTGGCAGGAAGGGCATCAAACGGTTGCTTCAAAAAGGGGACCATGGTGCCCGTAAAAGGCCAACCCCTGCTCTGTGGGGAAAAATGGCCTCCAAAGGTGGCTCTGACGGTGGTTCTTGTCACCTAACCAACTCATCCAGACAGCCATTGTTGCTCTCCCACTTCTCATTTGCTCCCCAATCTCACGAGAGTTCCCTCGTTCCTCGTCCATCTTCCCCCATTTTTAGTTTTCACCAATTCCCTCATAACTCAGTCCTGTCTCTGGTTCTCAGTGACTCTCTGGCAGTGTACCATGACGCCTCTGTGTGTGTGTGTACAGGACATTCATGGTGAGCAGCAGCTCTTGAAATGTAGGAACATGCTAAATGTTTGATAACCCAGCTAACACACAGACGTTGGCCCAACGATGAGCCGTCAGCCCAAACATTGACAATACAAGCAAAAAAAATCGTCAATACAAGGTGAGGGAGCCTTTACAGATGCAGTGTCCAGGCCCCGAGAGTGTCTTAATCCGGCCCTGACGTACTCCAATTGGCATTGCCTACCCACCGGAAAGGTAACGAGTTTGTAAAAGGGCCAGGACCCTGCCAGGTTTGGCGGTATCAATCAGCATCCCGAGTTGCTTGACAACCCGATGTGCCATGGACTTATCCGCAGCGCGGCGGCTTACAGGGCCGGAGGTCAGGAAGAGTCCAATATGTAAACCAAGCTTTACATATTGATTGCAACTTACACTCACCATCATTTACTACAATACTATAAATTATATTATATTTTAGCAATAGTCGATACTGTACAACTAATTAAATGTGTGTGTGTGTGTGTGTGTGTGTGTGTGTGTGTGTGTGTGTGTATATATGTGTGTGTGTATATGTGTGTGTGTGTGTGTGTGTGTGTGTGTGTCTGTCTATGTGTATGTCTGTGTGTGTGTGTGTGTGTGTGTGTGTATGTGTGTGTATGTATGTATGTGTGTGTGTATGTGTGTTTGTGTGTGTGTGTGTATGTGTGTGCCTGGGTGTGTGTGTGTCTGTGTGTGTGTGTGTATGTGTGTCTGTGTATGTCTGTGTGTATCTGTGTGTGTGTGTGTGTGTGGGCGTGTGTGTGTCTGTGTGTGTGTGTATGTGTGTGTGTCTGTGTATGTCTGTCTGTGTGTGTGTGTGTGTGTGTGTGTAAGTGCATCTGTGTATGTGTATGTTTGTGTGTGTGTCTGTGTGTGTGTGTATGTATGTTTGTCTGTGTGTGTATGTGTGTGTGTGTGTCTGTGTGTGTGTATGTGTGTGTGTGTATGTATGTGTTTGTATGTGTGTTTGTGTGTGTATGTGTGTGTGTGTCTGTGTATGTCTGTGTGTGTATGTGTGTGTGTGTGTGTGTGTGTGTATGTATGTCTGTGTGTGTATGTGTGTGTGGCTGTGTATGTGTATGTTTGTGTGTATGTGTGTGTGTGTTTGTATATTTGTGTATGTGTATGTCTTTGTGTGTATGTGTGTCTGTGTATGTGTATGTCTGTGTGTGTGTGTGTGTGTGTTTGTGTGTGTGTGTGTGTGTGTGTGTGTGTGTACATGTGTGTGTTTGTGTATATGTGTGTGTGTGTGTGTGTGTGTGTGTGTGTGTGTGTGTGTGTAAGTGCGTCTGTGTATGTGTATGTTGTGTTTGTGTTTGTGTGTGTGTGTGTGTGTGTGTGTGTGTATGTGTGTGTGTATGTGTGTGTGTGTGTGTGTGTGTATGTATGTCTGTGTGTGTATGTCTGTGTGTGTATGTGTCTGTGTGTGTTTGGTTGTGTCGTTGATTGTTATCTACATAATTTAGATTTTAGAAGGTGGAACGGAGTCCTCCCCGGAC
>NC_136267.1:47704998-47911998 GCF_964187855.1 Myxine glutinosa
ATAACTTCCTACAACAACCTATAACTTCAAAGGACTTGCAATATCATGTATTATGTAATACAGTTATATCACAAATATAAAGACAATGGTTTTCAATTACCTTTGTTTGTTGCTTTTCTATAATCCTGAGCACTATTTTGAGGCCTTTATTGGATTCCTTGACCCAGAAAACATAGGATTAGCATATTTAATTAAGTTTCTAGGTTGACTAGAAGCCGAGATCGCGAAAAATATGTATTTTATGGCGGCCATTTTCAAAATCCAAAATGGCGGCCATGCAGGTGTCTGTGCAAATGCCAACATTGATTTTCAGATTCTCCATGCTCTGAAGATTCCAAAATTGTACAGGTTTGCTAATCCCAAAATTTTGAAAGAAATTATATTTGTTAACATAGTGAACCTGACTATCTTCATCACCTTCCTGAGTGTCATTTTCGCAAAGGTGTCTACGCAAATGTAAACATTAATTTTTGGATTCCTCATGCTCTGAATATTCCAAAAATGTATAGTTTTGCTAATCTCCAAAAATTTTGAACGAAATTATATTTGTTAACATAGTGAACCTGACTATTACCCGCAACTTTGTTCTGCAAACAAATGAAGAAAAATACAAAAATGTGGTGGTTTGTAACCAATTAACCCATAAGGACAAGATATTTTCTAGTCAATTCTAATTTTCTCAATTTACCCACTTCCGGGTACATGTGTATAAAGTAGATTACCCTGAATTTTGATTTGCCATCCATGTATGTTCTGCCCATCCTTTCCCTGCCCTCAGAATGTGCTGTGCAGGGCCCCGTGCACACGGTAATGACGGATTCATGAACGCCTACGGAAGATCGCCCCAAAGTCCTTCTCCATGCTGCCGTTCCCGGTGCTTTCGCTCCCCGTGTTCCAGCTCTCCGTCCCGTATGTCGCCTTGCTGTCAACCGCCATCTCATACGGCCCGCGGGCAACGCACTGACAACTGCTGCCAGTTATGCGGCCGTCCCGGATGTCGGGGAGAGTGCAAGAAAACCTGCCAGCCCTGCAGGCAACCCAATTGCGAAGTGGAGTGCAAAGAAAGTTGCCGGTTCTGCGGGAAACCCGATTGCCAAGGGGAGTGCAGGAAAGGTTGCCAGTTCTGCGGGAAACCCGACTGCCAAGGGGAGTGCAGGAAAGGTTGCCAGTTCTGCGGGCGACCCGACTGCCAAGGGGAGTGCAGGAAAGGTTGCCAGTTCTGCGGGAAACCCGACTGCCAAGGGCAATGCAGACGTGGTTTCCGCCAGCCGGTGAATATTTGCGCGGAGTGCCGCCAAGGCTTCTCCGCCCAATACGGGAGGCCTGGACGTCAGGGCCGCTGCATGGGCAACTGCTATTAACCTCAATTCCCCATACAACACGCAGCCATTGCTCAGGCAGACACTGATATCAATTTAGTCAAATACAACACATCAAGAAGGATAGAAGACGCATGATTATTGAGATGGCAACAAGGAAAGTGATTTAAATGGTGATGGCAAAGTGATGATGAGGGTGATAACTATACTATGAGACGATACTCGTAATTATCGAGACTGAATGGAGAAGTAATTTGGGAGTAATTGAGAATTTATTTTATTTTGCAGTGTTGGAATTTTTTTTTCCCCTAGAATATTTTTGTGTTTGACTTAATATTTCTAAAACACGTTTTAACTGTAGGCCTAGTTAAATTTCTACAGACATGATAAAATTAGATATCTGTAGCTGGGGCTATCCAGATATCTAGATTGAGAGCTGTGGATATCCACCTAAGGTTTTGTGGATATCCACACCCCCAATTACACCTAAGGTTTACCCTGGGCCCTTGCAAAGGTTTCTAAGATGAATGACCTATCGGGTTCGGCATTGCCCTTCTCCCCCCCCCCCCCCCAGCTCTAGATATCTAATTTTATTTAGATATCTAGATATCTAATTTTATTTAGATATCTAGATATCCTAGATATCTTTAGAGCTGGGGATATCTAGATATCCAGCTCTAGCATTTTCTCTAGAGATGATAAAATTAGATATCTAGAGCTGGGGAGGAGGAGGGCAATACCAATGTTTCCAGGTCTCTCTGTATGTATTTTTTGGTGATGGGATGATGTCTGCCTTCTGTTAATGGGTCTCGCTGTGAAACATTATAATAAAGTGCAAACAAATGAATGACTTGTGACTTTTATTCGCTTTCGTGTGAAATGTAAGCTGAGTGTAACATAGTAACGTCTTAACACCAAAAAGTCAAAGTTCTGGTTGGGAGATGATGCTCTACGACTGGGGATAAAAAGCCAGGAAACCCAGACCCAGGAGGAGGACACTCGGCTCATCATGCCTGTGCCACATTCTCAATGCTGAAACTCAATCTAAACTATAAAGCACTTGCTCGTCCGTGTCTACTTTGTACTCAAAAACGAATCTTGATGAAAACAACAGTTAAAAAAAAAAAAGTACATTTTATTTATCAGTATTTTCCATATTCTCATGATAAACGTTTGGTGAAAACTTTACAGCAAAAGCTGAAATGGCAACACAGATATGGCCTGGATAGACACACTGAAGCTTAAATGGTAAATAAATAAACACGGAAACGAAAAAAAAAAACCCGCCGTCTTGTGCAGCACAGCGGCGGACGTCCTGTTAAGGCCTATTGGTACTTACTGTGGCTTTGCCCTCTGACATTTTGACCCAATTATTAATTAGTCTTCTCCATAGTCTCATAATAAGGGTCTCCATAGTCTCATGGTGCCATTCACACTCCTCGAAGACACTTCACAAAACACTTTTCATCAAGACATCTTCATTTTCATCGCATGGTTCTTTTCGAAAAGAGTAGGCCACTGTGTTCCAGTCACACTGGGCAAATAAATTGTGCTAGAAACGACTCCATCTCCCACTGCGACCCTTTTTTCTACATTTAAGAGCAATTGGCTTATGGAAGAAGAAGATTGATTTGACACTGCTTTCGGGGGTCAACAATTGGGCACAACCACCAAGGGAATGGACGAACAGGAAAAGAAGAGAGAGAGGGGCGGAGGAAACACTGAAGCAAGAAAGTAAGGGGATTGGGTCAGTTAGGGTTAATGGGGGGTTATACATATCATGGGTCACAATGGGGTCAGGATAACCCTCGACAAAAATTTCAATTATCTGTAAATAATTATTAACGGTAAAAAAAATACTACATGTACGCTACAATCGCTACATACAGATATGTACACATAATGTAGTGTACATACTCTATGTATCCGATATCCTGTTCCCTCGATATCGAGCAGCGTTCGGTGGTGACGTCACAATATCCGTACGAGAGTATAATTACTGTTAAAGTTGCAATGTTTAATAACGTATAATCCGTTGCTCATTTATTTGTTCTGAGTGTGTTGTAAATGCACGTGGTTCGGTATTCAGGATTTGCATTGCGTATTTGTTTCCGATTTACAAACAATTACGTTTTGTATTTAATTGAAGACCCTACACGACCCCTGTGCCCGACTCGTGCATGTGCGTCCGGCAGCACGAACACAGACTCGTGCGCTTGTTTACCCTTCGGGACAATTCTTTGGGTTAGCACGATTTAGGATTTTGGGGGATTTTTAGGGGACTAGGGATATATATATCTATATCGATATATAAAGGAGAGGAAACCGAGAACGGAGTAAAAGCAACAAAGACCTTCATCGGCGTCCATAGCAGGATTCAACCAACGCTACACCTGTTTCAATTTCGACATCATCATGGGAAGGTATGTGCGTAAACGTTTCTTCTAAGAGCTTTTATTTACAGGAAATTGTTTAGTAAAGGAAGGTAATAAAGTTTTATGGATTCAATGGATCAATCTCTTTCGTACGTACATTATGGTTATCTCGTTATCGAGGAGCCACGAACTTAATCACATCACGGTGGTTTTATCATAAAAGAATGGATGGAGATTAAGCAGGTAGTTTGAAGCTTTGGTTTTTCTTTTTTCTGACGTCCGGCAGCAACCGATCCTGTTGTGAGAAGCGGTGCACCCGCGAAGCCTGCCTGCACTGTGGCCAGCTCGGCTGCCAAGGGGAGTGCAGGACATGCGGCTGCACACACTGCGGCAGAGTCGGATGTGGTGGCGAGTGCAGGCGGAATAACTCCTGCTCTTACTGCGGTAGAGTCGGATGTGGTGGCGAGTGCAGACAGAATATCTCCTGCTCTTACTGCGGTAGAGTCGGATGTGGTGGCGAGTGCAGGCGGAATATCTCCTGCTCTTACTGCGGTAGAGTCGGCTGTGGTGGCGAGTGCAGGCGGAATATCTCCTGCTCTTACTGCGGTAGAGTCGGATGTGGTGGCGAGTGCAGGCGGAATATCTCCTGCTCTTACTGCGGTAGAGTCGGATGTGGTGGCGAGTGCAGGCGGAATATCTCCTGCTCTTACTGCGGTAGAGTCGGATGTGGTGGCGAGTGCAGGCGGAATATCTCCTGCTCTTACTGCGGCAGAAGCGACTGCCGCGGAGAGTGCAGACGGAATGGCTGCGCATACTGCGGACAGGCCCGTTGCCGTGGAGAGTGCAGACACCGTGCCTGCCATTACTGTGGCCGCTCCGGTTGTTGTGGGCAGTGTAGGCGTCAATGCTGCTCTTACTGTGGTCAAAGCGGTTGTTATGGGCAGTGTAGGCGCTGTTGAATGCAATTGACCTGATTCTTCCTGCTGCAGGTGACATGATTCAGTGCCAATTTGTAAGAAAGGACAACTAAAGTTGTTAATAAACAAACTAAATACTTAACGACGAACGGGCACACCCAAGACCGTTTAGGTCTTGAATGGCTCCGAGTAAAATGGGAAATCATATGAAATGTTCATAAAAATGTTAAGTTGGTGAAGGTGAGTGGGTGATGGGGTCTGGAGACAAAGATTGGTAGGGACAATGGGTGGGATGCTTTCATAATCTGTGACGTATCGAAATAAACTTTTTGAGTTTGATACCAGATCGGTTAGACGACATTGTTGATATTTCTAGAAGTCTCATTTGTACAATGTAAAGTTGATGAAAGAGGCTTATTTGAATATCTCGTTCACATACTGTGAAAGAACCACTTGTTTACCAGTCTCGTGATTGTTTCCGTGATACTGTATCTGTTTCAATTTCCAAGGTGTATACACAATAAATAAATTACAGATTTTTTTTTTTTAAGTCTCTACTCTTTCTGAATGGCCTTCTGAAGAACTTTGACCAAGTGTTGTGTCTAAAATGATGGAAAGAATGAAAAGGGCACACCGGGAATTACAGATTCCTGCCAATCGAATATCAGGTCTGGCCAGCCAGTTCGTGAAGGACTAGAACCCCCTCCTACAAGTAGGTTGGAATAATTGGGGCCATTAAGGGTGTAGTACTGGTGAAAAATTGAGAAAACTACATACGTACCTTTGAGAGGCCTTTACACAAAAACAAAGTCAAGTTAATATCGAATTTTCAGTTTTTCTTGAAAGATATAATCTTGGCTTTAACTCAGACCAGTTTCAACGCTTCTTTGTCATATTACATGCATATAATTTGCATAAATTAGACCGTCAATAAAAAACAAGGAAAAACAAAGTACACATTTCTACTTCTATCTTCTATGTCACCTATCATTCTTTTCACACAAAACTTGGTACATGTATTATACATGTGTTACTCTGAAATTATGTCAAATGTTCACTAATTGGCTAATTATGCCAATTACCAGATAAAACTTGGTTGTCCTTCAATAAATCCACAATGGCTACTCCTATAAACAAAAGCCTTCATCATTTTAAAGGAAATGATATTCTGAATATCCTGTCCAAATTTCAGCCCAAAAGAATGATGCAAATTAAAGTTATAACAAATTTCATGCAAAATATTATATTTCTTGTAAATTGCGTGTAAAGATAACATTAGATATTTTAAAGGAAATACTGAATGAGTTTATACAATACGTATGAATCTAAACCGTAAAAACATAGTTTTTTTTAGAAAAGAGGCATATTGGAAAGTTCACCAGTACTACACCCTTAACGAAGAAGATTATAATAAGAGCTCATTTGTAAAAAATAAAACTTATACCCACTGTGGGTATGAGTGATGGGATGTAGATATGGCACAGGAATGATGCCCTTTTGCTTTTACACTCTACAGCACATTCTAAACCCACTTTGCGGATGTTAGAGTACCAGTTCAATGAGCACAGGAATGGACCATTTGGCCTTCCCTGAAGGGCAAAGAAATACATAACAGATAAGACACGACCTTCACAATATAAGAGGTAGACGTTTCAAAAATCAAAGTTTTAACTTGGGGTTTTAAAGTTTTTGGGGATAAGGGAGAGCAGTTAGGTAGAGATTTAATGATAACACGTGTGGCAAGACATGCACCTATATAAGAATCAGAACATCTCAAAACTAGAAAGTAGAATTTGAAGTGAATGCGTCAATGGATATGCCTTCGTCCAAGTTGGACGTTCATAAATTTCATCAAAAATATAAAACTAGAATATCTTGGTTGGATAAGTGTCCACTCCCCTGAGTTAATACTTGGTGGAAGCATCTTGGACAACAATGACAGCTGTGAGTCTGTTGGGATAGGTCTCCAGCAACTTTGCACACCTTGATTGGGCAATATTTGTGCATTCTTCTTTAAAAAAAACTGTTCAAACTCGGTCAACTTGCGTGGGGAGCGTTGATGGACTGCAATCTTCAAGTCGTGCTACAGATTTTAGATTGGATTTAGGTCGGGGCGCTGACTGGGCAACTCAAGGACACTTATATTTTTGTTCCTTAGCCACTCCAGTGTAGCTTTGGCTTGTGCTTCTGGTCGTTGTCACACTTAAAAGTGACGCTCCGTTCCAATTTCAGCTTTTTTGCAGAGGGCAGCAGGTTTTCCTTTGGGATTTTCTGTATTTTGCTCTATCCATTTTCCTTTTCTACCTGACAAGTGCCCCAGTCCCTGCTGATGAGAAACATCCCCATAACATGATGTTGCCACCACAATGCTTCAGATTCTCCGGAATGGTTTATTTGCATACCTCAAACGGGGCTCCAGGTGTTCTATTTTGAGTAATGGTTTCCTTCTTGCCACCCTACCATACAGGCCAGACTTGTGGAGTGCTTGGGATATTGTTGTCACATGCACACAGTGACCAGTCTTTCTCATAAAGGCCTGTAGCTCTTTCAAAGTTGACATTGGCCTCTGGGTGGCCTCTGATCACTCTCCCCCTTGCTTGGTTATCCAGTTTGGAGGGACGGCCTGATCTAGGCAGGCTATTGGTGGTACCTTATGCCCTCCACTTCTTAATGATTGGCTTGATTGTGCTCCAAGGGATATTCAAGGCCTTTTAAATATTTTTTATACCCATCCCCTGATCTGGGCCTTTCCAGAATTTTATCCCAGAGGTCTTTTGAAAGCTCCTTGGTGTTCATGGTCGAGTCTTTGTTGTGAAATGCACGACTCAGCAAAGAAAACCTACAGGAACAGCTGATTTTATTCTGAAATAATCAGAATCACTACAATTTAACACAGATGGAGGCCAATTAACTTGGTGTGTGATTTTGAAGGTGATTGATTCCACCCAAGCTAATTTACAATTGCTATTATAAGGGGGATAGACACTTATCCAACCATGATATTCTAGTTTTGTATTTTTAATTAATATCCTGAAATTTGTGGAATTTGTTTTTCACTTGGAAGTTATGGGTTATGATGTGTAAATAAAGGTGGAAAAAGTCTGATTTAATACATTTTAATTCCAGGCCAATTAAACAACAAAAGGTGAAAATTTTCAAATGGGGTGTAGACTTTCTATAGGCACTGTTGTTGTTGTTGTTGTTATCGGGCCTTTCTGCCTCTCACTGCAGCCACTGCTGTCTTTGAGCCTCCCACACTCTCAACCTCCCTCTGTTGTCACGAGACGTCAGCTGTTCTTAAGTCACCTCTGCTATAATACATGAACAAGTGTTTTTAACAACCAATTGTGGCTCAAACTGACAGCGGCCCACATTGGCCTGCTTCCTTATCAGTGCCATATAGTTAGGCTTTTTCCTTCTCCCCCACTGCCTTGTGTTCGCTCACACAAACCCCATGCGCAGCGAGTCGACGACACTAAGCGGAGTCGATCTCAACAGAGTACATCCCAAACACCCCAGGACCTGGCATGACTACAACTGACACAGCTCAAATACCTCAACGGAGGTAGCCTCGCTCACTAGGTCTGACCTCGCTCTCAGCAGATTAGCCCACCGTCACACATGTCACAGGCTCGGAGACCTGGCACACCAACTCAGGCATGGCTGCCTGCAATGCACCAAAGCTGGCATCGGGTCGGACACTAACAGACTCAGACATGCCAGAAAAACCCCTGCCAGGTCTAACTGTGCGTCCGTAACCACCGAACCGCAAACCAAGGAGGTTGCTTTGCCATCCATGGAGCCTAACCTCTCAAACTCTCAACCCTCTACCTTACTCCTCTCGTGGACAGTCTCTGAATCAGAGTGACATTCACCCCAACTCAATGCTCCTCCAGCCCATTATTGGTTTTCAAGCATGTCCCCACATTCACATGTGTCAATTTCCTTCTCTCCCTTCGTCCCCATTTGTCATTTATTTTATCCATTCCATTTGTGTCATAAATTGTTCAAGATTTTCTTATAATTTCTCCATTAATAATTAGAATATGACCTGGGCGGACATCGCGCCAGGCTCCTGGCCACCACTCACGCCCATAGGAGAAGAGCTTCGAGTGACAACAGGAGCGAGGAACGTTCCTAACCCCCGGCTCGCCTCCAAGCACATGTTTCTCACCATCTGATATAACATGGACATCAGCCATTTTGTCCATGTTTCCTGTGCACGTCCAAATCTAAAATAAAATAACTCTTTTACACTCAAATTTTGATTTTAAGTTTTCCTTAGGGAGAGTGTTGGTACGAATCCTACACTTCTGATCACCAGATGCCACGTCTGAGGCTCCCATTAAGACAGACACCTCAGCACCGAGTTAGTCTCAAAAGATGGAGAGAACAAAGTTTTTATTTCATTAGCTGATTCGAACATTACCGTTCTCCAAGGAACATTCGATTGTGGCGAAATAATGGCGGCAAACACAGATGGAAATCAAATAGATGGCTCAAACACGTTTTCTTACCTTTTAGAGGATTTATTTGTAAAGTAAACAGGGAAGAGGGTAACAAGACGCTATAAACAAAAACAGAACGAAACAAGCGAGTCAAATGGACACAAATAGGCAAATGGGAATATTCAAACTTATGTACAATTATTGAAAATAAAGCAATTCTGAAACAACTAGGTGCCACAGATCACACTTGTACAACAAAACAATGAAGGTGAGACTTCTATTTCTCTGATGCGCAGGGTGAACAACAACAACAACATGCATTTTAAGGCCATTTTCCCTGCCAGAGCGGGGGTTAGCCTTGCGGTCCCCATGACAATCTTCTCCATTTTGCCCTATTTTCTGCATCTCTCCTTGTTAACCCCCTTGCCCGCATTTCTTCTTCCACCATCTTTAGCCAAGTCTTTCTCGGTCTTCCCCGTCCTCTACTTCCTTCGACATTCATTTCAATCACTCTTCTCAACCAGTCACTTTCATCCTTCCTCAACACATGACCAAACCATCTCAACCTGTTCCTCTTCACAGGATCAATCACAGGCTCTATTCCCATCATCTTTCGCAATTCATCATTTGTCTTCCTCTCTCTCAACGATACTCTGCACATCCACCAAACCATTCACATTTCCACCCTTTCCAGCCTTCGTTGCTGCTTTACATTCATGAACCATGTCTCGCTCCCATAAATCATAACACTTCTCACACATGCAGCATACACTTTTCCCTTCAGCTTCAATGACACCCCATTCCTCATCAGCACGCCACTCAGTTCCCGAAACTCTCTTCCATGCACATCTCACTCGAGCCACCGTTGCAGTGTCTGATCCACCTGCTCCATTCAGCATGGCTCCGAGGTAGCAAAATGTTTTCACACCTTCCAGCTTCACGCCGTCTCCAAGATCCAACTCAACATTTCCTCCATCTGCAGCTCCCTCTGTGCACACCTTACATTTGAATGTAGCTGCCACACTGGTTAATGACCCTCTCAGACCACTACATTTTTGATGAACCCACTCAGCGCACATTGTACATTGAATGGAGTTCACCCCGACACCCTTCCTGCACACAGCACATGGCCACTTCCCAGTTCTTTCCACCTCACCACATGCTTTACCACTTGCCATCACCTTCGTCTTTCCTATATTCACCTTCAGACCTTTTGTCTCCATACATTCCTTCCACTTGTTCATCTTTTCCTTCAGTCCATCCATACTTTCCGCAATCAACACCAGATCATCTGCATACAACAACTCCCACGGTAAACCCTCCTTTACGTTCTGAGCCAGCACCTCCATCACAGCTACAAATAGTAGTGGACTTAGTACCGACCCCTGATGCACTCCCACCTTCACCTCAAACTCACCACTGTTCCCATCCTTCGTCCTTACAGCTGTGCACGCTCTTTTGTACATTGCCATCACTACTCTGATCAACCATTCCTCCACTCCGAACTTCCTCAATGCCCATGTCAATACTTCGCATGGAACCCTATCGAATGCTTTCTCCAGATCAACAAACCCAAGAAACAACTTCTTCCTCTTCTCCATGTACTTCTCCTGCAACTGCCTCACAATAAAGAGCGCGTCTGTCGTTCCTCTTCCTGGCATAAATCCAAACTGCATTTCGTCGATCTTCACCTTCTTCCTTATCCTCCTCTCCAACACCCTTTCCAATACCTTCATTCCATGCTCCAATAACTTTATCGCTCGGTATGAGCCACACTCCAGAGCATCACCTTTCCCCTTGTATAGAGGGACGAGGGTACTCAGTTCCCAATCCACTGGAATGCGGCCTTCTTTCACCACCAGATTACAGACCTCTGTCATTCTCTTCACACCCCAACTACCTGCTGCCTTCAACATATCTCCCACAACTCCCGTCGGCCCTCCGCTTTTCTACTCTTCATTGCTCTTATCGCTTCCTCAACTTCCTTCTCAGTTATCTTCTCTGCCGGTCCTAAAACTGGGTTACTCTCTATGTTGCCATCCCATTCATTCTCTGTATTCAACAGCATTTCCATATATCTTTTCCATCTTCCTTTAATTCCATCTGGGTCCACAACGATTTGTCCCACTTCATCCTTCAAGCAACTCACCCCCATCACATCACACCTCTCTTTCGCTATCTGTTTTGCAATCCTGAATACCGCTCTCTGACCCTCTTACGAATCCAAGCGTTCTCCGAACATTTTCCTCCATGCTTCCTGCGCCTTTGCTACCTCTTTCTTTGCAGCCTTCTTGGCTGCCTTATAACTTTCATGCTCTGCTTTTTCTGCTCCCTTACCCTTCGCCTTCTGCCACTCCTTGAACTTCTTCCTCTTCTCGTCAATCCTCTTTCCAACTTCATCGTCCCACCACCATGTTTCCGAGTGCCTCGGTGGTCCTTTTGTCCATCCACATACCTCACCAACGGCTCCCAACAGACTATCTTTCATTGACATCGAACCACGTTCAAGCTCAACCACATCATCCTCTACCCTACTCAGCCTCTCTTTTAATGCCTCCCTTTCTGTCACCTGTTTCAACCTCCACACCTTCATTCTCGGTTGGTACTTCACCCGCCGAGCTCTCCTCCACCTTTCCCCTTTATGTCGCAGACAACCAAATGGTGCTGTGAAACAGCCTCCTCCCCAGAGATCACCTTTGTGTCCCGGAGGAGCCCCTATCTCGCCTACGCAACATCAGGTAGTCAACGGTTGTCGTCGACCCACCTGACGTGTATGTAACAAGCTTATTATCCCCTTTCTGGAACTGAGTGTTACAAATCAACAAATCAACAACTCCAAAATCCTTTCACCTTCTCCATTTCTCACACCATATCCGTAACCCCCATGAACTCCCTCAAAACCGTCCATACTCCTTCCCACATGTCCATTTAGGTCTCCTCCTACCACAACAACTTCCTCATCTTTCACGTTTTCCATCAGCTTCTCTATCGCCCACCAGAACTTGTCCTTTTCTTCATCGCTCTGACCAACCTGCGGAGCATATCCCGAGATGACGTTCACCAAGAGCTTTCCAATCATCCCACCACCATGTTTCCGAGTGCCTTGGTGGTCCTTTTGTCCATCTACATACCTCACCAACGGCTCCCAACAGACTATCTTTCATTGACATCCAACCACGTTCAAGCTCAACCACATCATCACGTTCTCAATCATCATCATCTCAACATCATCATCATCATCATCATCATCATCTCATCACATCATCTCAACCACGTTCAAGCTATCCCCTCCCCCCAAATGTAAATGAGGGAGAAAGCAATGTAGCAAAGCAATCTTACGTTCATTAGTGTACACAGTATATGGAGATGATCGATCATTCATAGCTGGCAATCAAATGTGCATCAAATCAAACATAAACTGTGATTCACGGTGAACACTGGACTCAAAATAGACCACTTCAGGAACCAGTGCAAGACAAATAGTTCCCAAGAACCAAAACGAGCATGGCGAAAATGGTATTTGGTGTGGAATGCCAGCGACGATCTGACTCCTCAACCGGTCCTCGTGGACTCCTTTGTCCTCTGTCATCTTCCTCCATGCTCCACTAACATAGGGTGATTCCACCCTGGGTCAATCCCAAGAGACAAAGCCACAATTAGTCCCCTCCAAAACTCTGTGATCAATTTGCTTGTCCTTCTTCCACATGAGACTTTTGTTATCTCCTGGCTGAACACCCCAGGCCTCTTCTTCCTCGTCCCCAGGTTGCCTGCTCCTTCCTTCCTCTTGTGAGATCTCTCCTGTTCTTCTCCTTCTGGGTGGAATTCTCTTCTCTCCTCATCCTGCCCATGTCATTAATTCCTGTCATGTCATTAATTGCTCATCCCGCCCATGTCATTAAATGGCGGCAATACAAAAATAAATGCAAATGCCACTTGTCTCCTCAAAGCACATTATGCCACCATGGCTGACACACATTGGGCAGACAGATCATGACAAGACAGATGTGTGTCTCTCTCATGAGAAGTTCTCGACTGTTAGCCCCGCCTACCACATGAGGTGTTCGCGCCCACAAATTAATGTCTAACCTGTCTATAAATTACATAGGCTGCCTCCTCAGCATCATGTATAATAACCGACTTAACCTGACCTGAATAAACGACTTAATCACACGGACCTTACTACACTTACCGCAGTCTAGCTATGGATCCCCCCCCCCCCCTTCCCCGTAACAATATACACACACATATATATATATATACATATATATATATATATATATTGTTACAGACGCGGTTTAGATGTTATGATGGGCCGAGCGGATGGTCCAACCGCGACCGTTACAGGATCCCCAATTGGCCCGATTCCACCCGACGTTGACCAGATCGCACCACAGATATTCAATCGGGAAACCTCTAAAGCGACCGAAAGAGAAGGAAAAAGAGAAGAAGACAGAGTACGGAGGAAGAACAGATTTATTATACACACACAAGCAATGGATGGAAGAAGCAGTCACACAGCGAATCGTTAACTTACACTATTCAATTTACTTAACCCCAGGACAACGATTAGGACAGACGACGTTCACACTTACACGGGGGAAATTGCAGGCAGGGATGGCGGAGGTGGGTTGCTGGAGAGGGAGGCAGGGTCGGAGGTAGCAGCTCTCAATTCCTCGCGTTTTTGGCGGGAAAACCCTCGGTCGCGTATCCGCTGCCGATGCTGTAGACGTCACGCGCTGGCTCGGTCACACCTGCTCCTCTCCTCCTGGTGGAGCCGTCTCCCTCCTCTCAGCGCATCTCTCCAAAGGTTGTTTCCTTTCCAAGTACCTCTCCTTTTTGGCTTGGAGCGTCTCTCCTCTCACAGCTCACAGTTCAGCTCACAGCTCCTCTCGCATGTCACCTCTTCGCTCAACTCCCATCTGGTGAAGCAGTCCCTTCCAGTCGCTTTTATCACTCGGGGCCGAATCAAGCCGCCGGCTGCGAGGGCACGCCTACCTGGTCGCTAACCGCGGTGCTGGTTGGCTGTTAGGGCTGTCCGATTCCTCCTTTGCTCATGACGACGTGCCACGCCTGTGAGTTGGCGGCTCCTACTCCCCCTCTTCTCCGAGATGAGCACATGGGCAATGGCGGCTTGCGGGATTGAACAACACTCGCACCCCTTTTGAAAGGAACTTTGGAGAGCTGAGATGTTTGGGGAAATTGAAAGGGCCTACGCTTATTTTGTTTGATACAATGCAAAGTCAATCTAGTGGGAAACACATATTTAGCCTACATGGAATAAGGAAATAAACTATTTAAAAAGATATATCGTGGCCTGTGTGTAAGTTTCATGGAATTAACTAGGAGGACGGCTGCGACCATTATTTACATTACGAGGGTGTTACACACAACAAAACCATACTTTTCACATCCGTTACACTTCCTCCAAAATTGTTACACTTCTCAAAAACCGTTACACTTCTCAAATTCGTTACACTTCTCAAAACCGTTACACTGCACCCTCCTTTCTTCAGGCCCGTGCTCGGGCCTACAAAACTTTAACTTAGTGTGACACGTAGGTGTAATTCCCTCTACTTTTAACCTGACCCTGAGTGTGACAATCTTAAAACACAAATAAGTATGTCCCCCTATTGCATTGCACCCTGTCTAACAGACTCAAGCCCACAGCTAACCGAATTACGGAATTATTCTCAAACTATACATTTACGGTGGGGAGCATTATTTACAATGACGTTATTTCTTATTTACAACGCAACCCAGGACCTGTGTTTTTTTTCTTTTTTTTCTTTTTAGGGAACAAGAAAAAAAGAAATTCCTGTTGGGAGGGAGGAGACAGCACGCATTGCATCGATGCACCAGTACCAATACCACCAAAGCACCCAAAAGCACCAAAAGCACCACAAGCACCACAAAGCACCAAAAGCACCACAAGCACCACAAAGCACCAAAAGCACCACTCGGTGCGCAGTCACCATGGTTCATAATAAACACAACAAAACAACTGGTGGTGGTCTTCTCTTTCTCTGCTGGGCCGATGTTCTTCCCGAAGTCTTCTGGCTTCATGCGGCCTACTTGGAAATATAAAAAAGCACAAACCGTGTCCATTTTTATTTAGGGCAACAGGGGCCAACTAAGGGTGGTCCACCTGTTTGGTATAGGTGCCACCTTACCGAGGTCTGCAAGCAAAATTCCCTGGCCACTATGGCCGGTCTCCAACAGAGGTGCCCTGCCCCAGAACTTGGGGTCCATCAAGTGGTACTTGGCCGCAGAACAGCGGTCCATAAAGTGGTACATCAACGCAATGCATGCTGGTTCTGGGAATTTCGTGCGCACAATGGCCACCTCACGCACGCTCCCCTCGGCCCCCAATGGCGCACAGGTCATGTGGGAGACAAAAGAGACAATTGAGCGAGGGGTAAGGTCACAAGGGTACACATCAATAAGGCAATGCAAGGCGAAATGCGTACGGAGGGCGAAGTGAGAAAGCTCGTCCCTACCGTACGTCACCCCCCTGTCACCTACACTACCCTTGCCCTTACCCCATATGTACAAAAATCTACCCATTTACAAATTCGTCACTACAATCCCTCTATCCAAAATTTGCCATCACCCAACTCGTCATCAATCCTCATAAGGAGGAAGAGATGGAACATCAAGCACAATGTCACACCCACGTCATGATGCGTCTCACAATCCAAACATTTGCACAGTAAAAAATAATCAAAACATGGCATGGTGTGGAGTTCCTGTCACCTCAGGTGAGTGGATGCAGATGGTGCGAGGAGATCCTTGATCCTATCTATTCTCTAAAGGACTTTAATACACTTTACACTACCCGGGGTCTCTCCCTGCCAATCCATTGGCCAACTTACACTATGGGTTCTAAAAACCAATTCCCATTGACCAAACTGTGGTGCTTCTCAATTTGGGGTCTCACTCCCCCGATTCATCTCCCGGTGCCCTTGCACAATTTCTGGGCTGTGACGTGTAGCTCTCCCAGCAGGTCTACCCACCTGCACACCTCCACCACTGCAGTTGCCACCCGAGCTTACCTAGCTCCTCACCCTAACCTAACTAACTGGGGACAGCCCCTCCTGGCTCTGTCACCCCACTCGGTGCCCTCTGGCACTGGGCTACCCGGGTCCGTCCTCCGGATCCTCGGGCCCCATCCACAACAACTACTACCGGCTCCCAGAGCCCACCTGCGGCCTCACCCGGCCGACATCCTCACAGTGGTGGAGCGCCCAACCAACTACACACACTAACAGGCTACACGCCCAGCCATTTCCACAACACTAATGCACCCATCCAAAGACCATTCTTTCACCCGCACCACAGATGCCAATATCCAACCACAATTTACCTGTACCCTCTACCTAACACTTACACTACCCGCCCCGGGTATCCGTGATGGGGGTCCACTCTTCCCCCATTCACACCTTCGCACTATCCACTCCACTCCACAATTTCCACCATACTCACTCCACGACCATCCATTCCAATACTCCATACCATTTATTCCATACACCTGTCCTCCATTCACCTGTCGTTGCACACCTGTGCCCCCACACCTGGTGCCACCTGCACCCTCCTTTCTTCCTGGACCATTTGGTCATCACAATACACATCATCATCACTCACTCATAGACTGCTCCATACACCTGTTCCGTTGCACACCTGTGCAATCACACCTGTTCAATCCTCAAACACACG
Organism: Myxine glutinosa; assembly: GCF_964187855.1. NCBI lineage: Eukaryota > Metazoa > Chordata > Myxini > Myxiniformes > Myxinidae > Myxine > Myxine glutinosa. Next base: position 47,721,771 of record NC_136267.1, read on the forward strand.
GCATCATCTCATCTAACTACTCCCCTCTGAAACTTGCGCTTCCCAGTCGTCCCTTTAAACTATTGCGCTCCCACGTCATTATCATCCACACTAAACTACCTGCGTCCCCACTACAGGTATCAGTCACTAACTAAACCTTAACGTTACCTAATGTCAATCTCTTCTAGATCCCTATCAATATAACCTAACCCACCCGGGCTAGTTTTCACTGCCATCACCCCATAAACTATAGCGCATTTGCCCCATGTCTGTGAGGGATGGTGGATTTGCCATCCCACCACATCGGGGGTCTCTCACTATAAATTTTGTTCGTCCAAATTCCAACCAATTAAAAATTTTCCATTTACTGCCAATTCTACCCACTATTATAAATTTCGTATCAAATCACTATCACTATCATCATCACAGTCCGCTATACCCTAGCCTCGGTGCGTCGTGACATCATTAAACTCGGCTTCGTAAAGCTGAGCAATGAATTCGGGTGGTTTGGTCGCCTGCAGGTTGAATCCGTCCGGCTTTCGGTTCAAGGGAGGTGGTTTGGTCGGGCCAAGGCTCCACGCACCATCTCGGCGCGGCACCTTGCGGTCCTGGGCCCGATGGCTCAATCTCCCCCGGTCGGAACCCCGTCCCCACGAGGGGGCACCGTACCGCTTCCTCCCACTCGCCCTTGAACCGGACTGGTCGCCTCGCCTGCCAAGGCCCGGACTCGACCGTGCGGGGCGGGGCCAAGCCCGAATCGGCAACGACGCTTCGAAGAGAAGCGACGCAGCATCGATCCGCGCCGGGCCTCGCACCCAACAAAGCACACCGCGCCCCGAGTGCTCGCATCGGCTATCCGTCGCCCTAACCACTAACCCGGTTACCGTCGATGCTTCACTTGCATGCTCACACGCATACGCTACCCCTTTCACCCTCACAAAACCCGGCGTTCCAACGCCGTCCGTACATTCCACCAACGCTCTCCCTGTTACACACCACACCTCTCGCGCACACTCTTGCGCACACTTTGGTCCACACCTCTCCTCCGTTACGTCCTCCGTAACACTCACCATGGGCGTGCACTCTTGCATCCACCCACTAACGCGCTCACATGGGCTCTCCCACACCCGCGCTACCACCAACTCAGGTGTGCTTCCTCGCACACGTTCCACCACCACCTTACTCTCCGTGTCACACTTTGTACACCCCGACGTGCATTCTCGCTCGCACTCGGTATCACACTCGCGCTTCGTAACACGCTCACCCCTTGACGCACACTTTTTTTCCACACGCGTGCCATTTCCACTCACACGGGAGCCTTCACCAACGCCCGGATGCTTCCTCGATCCTAAGCGCGCGACAATTCTTTTGTCGCTAAACATCCTCTTACAAAATCTCCCAGCACAATACACAACAGCACGTCTCACCTTCGGGGTTCTTCTTCCTCCCTGCACCAAAACCTGCAAACTTCCATTTGGATTAAGCACAGCATCGTGATGTGAGCAGGGACATTGCACATATTCCATTTCTCCCTGCAATTCCCGGGCTACCTCCGTCATCTCTTCAATTTCAATGCCCACTTCCGCTTTTTCTGTACTCACCTCGACGACCGTTGGCTTTAATAAAATTCCCTCTACCTCATCGGTCGCCGGCTTTTCCAAACCCCGTGTCGCGATTTCTACCCCCGTCATTGTACCCGCGCTTTCCTCCGCTTCGCTCAACCAGCGCTTTTCGACCCGCGTTACCTCGTCGTGCACCCCTGGGACCCTTTCGCCCACCATGCGATCCATGGTCTCCCCACATTTTTGCATGCGGTCACCCATTCTGTTCGTTATTGCTTCCATTTTGTTTAACAATCGCTCACTATCAGCCCTCCTTCTGTCTTCCATTTTTTCACTATCAGCCCTTATTCTGTTTTCCATTTGTTCCATACTGTCGTTTTCTTTCTGCATTTCCACCATGAATTGGGCCATGGAGGCTTGTATTTGGGCCGCGCTCATTGGTTCTGCGACCGTGGCCCCCTCAACCACGTGCGTGAGAGCGCCATTTTGTGCGTCTGAAACCTCCGCAACTACATTGCCATTTTTCTCCTCCTCCCTTTCCTCCACATCCTCCACATACATTTATTTATACCCCGAGGTCCTGGGTCGATTCCACCCTGTCTATCTCTCCCACCGACATCCGATCGCCTTGATTGTCCATGGCGCGATCTCAAAATTGGGGTTTTATAAAACAAAATAAATTTCGGCAGCTTGTAATTTTGAGCGCGTTAAGCGCGCTTCGGGTCCGATCTCACTCCGACACCAATTGTTACGGCCAATAGTACAATTGGTGTTCCAAAATTTGGGCTAAATAAATTTAGTCCCAGGTCCGAATCCCAACTCCTGACTACCAATTGTTACAGACGCGGTTTAGATGTTATGATGGGCCGAGCGGATGGTCCAACCGCGACCGTTACAGGATCCCCAATTGGCCCGATTCCACCCGACGTTGACCAGATCGCACCACAGATATTCAATCGGGAAACCTCTAAAGCGACCGAAAGAGAAGGAAAAAGAGAAGAAGACAGAGTACGGAGGAAGAACAGATTTATTATACACACACAAGCAATGGATGGAAGAAGCAGTCACACAGCGAATCGTTAACTTACACTATTCAATTTACTTAACCCCAGGACAACGATTAGGACAGACGACGTTCACACTTACACGGGGGAAATTGCAGGCAGGGATGGCGGAGGTGGGTTGCTGGAGAGGGAGGCAGGGTCGGAGGTAGCAGCTCTCAATTCCTCGCGTTTTTGGCGGGAAAACCCTCGGTCGCGTATCCGCTGCCGATGCTGTAGACGTCACGCGCTGGCTCGGTCACACCTGCTCCTCTCCTCCTGGTGGAGCCGATTCCCTCCTCTCAGCGCGTCTCTCCAAAGGTTGTTTCCTTTCCAAGTACCTCTCCTTTTTGGCTTGGAGCGTCTCTCCTCTCACAGCTCACAGTTCAGCTCACAGCTCCTCTCGCATGTCACCTCTTCGCTCATCTCCCATCTGGTGAAGCAGTCCCTTCCACTCGCTTTTATCACTCGGGGCCGAATCAAGCCGCCGGCTGCGAGGGCACGCCTACCGGGTCGCTAACCGCGGTGCTGGTTGGCTGTTAGGGCTGTCCGATTCCTCCTTTGCTCATGACGACGTGCCATGCCTGTGAGTTGGCGGCTCCTACCCCCCCTCTTCTCCGAGATGAGCACATGGGCAATGGCGGCTTGCGGGATTGAACACCACTCGCACCCCTTTTGAAAGGAACTTTGGAGAGCGGAGATGTTTGGGGAAATTGAAAGGGCCTACGCTTATTTTGTTTGATACAATGCAAAGTCAATCTAGTGGGAAACACATATTTAGCCTACATGGAATAAGGAAATAAACTATTTAAAAAGATATATCGTGGCCTGTGTGTAAGTTTCATGGAATTAACTAGGAGGACGGCTGCGACCATTATTTACATTACGAGGGTGTTACACACAACAAAACCATACTTTTCACATTCGTTACACTTCCTCCAAAATTGTTACACTTCTCAAAAACCGTTACACTTCTCAAATTCGTTACACTTCTCAAAACCGTTACAATATACATTATATACATATATATATATATATATATATATATATATATATATATATATATATATATATATATATATGTATATATGTATATATATATATATATATATATGTATATATATATGTATATATATATACAGACTTGGCATTTCATATGGAATTTTATTTTTTCTTGACTTGGGTTTACTTTCTGAACTCAGTATATCAATCTGGTGAGTTTCTTTTACCCTTCGGTGATGTCTTTGTTGAAAGAACCATGTCACTGATTGTCTTTCGCAGCAAGAAGTCAATAACAGGATTATATCACAGGTGGCGTGACAAAATGTAAGGATAGGTACATTTGACGATTGGCTTCACAATCGGGTATATAAGGGTTGTTGCGTTCTGTATTAGTGGAAAACAACTGCTGCATGTCTACAAAAGTTATTGCCGCTTCCTCTGGAGATGGTCCGTCAACTTGACAATGCTGCTTGTCATGGAGTGGTGGCTTTACGAAATTCTGGCATGAAACAGCATGCTATTGCTCGGCAGTATGGCATCACTCAAGGTCAGGTGTCAAAGATCCTGAAACGAAAGGCTCAGAGGGGTGTCCCTACTCCAATACCGAGGCCAGGACGTCCACGCAGAACCACAAGGAGAGATGATCGCCAGCTGCACCGGTTAGTCTGCAAGGGCCGTACCAAGTCAGCTAATCGGCCTAGGGCTGAGTGGCAGCAACTGACAAATGTGCCTGTATCCAGAAGGCTAGTCAACCAACGACTGGTTCAAGCAGGCTATCGTGCCAGGCGTCCCCTGAGAAAGCCATGCCTGACCAGACAACACAGCCAGCGCCGATTGCATTGGGCCAGAGAGCACCGTCAATGGCAGCCAGGACACTGGAATCACATGACGTTCAGTGATGAGTCTAGATTTCTGGTCTATCGTCAAGATGGCCGCGTCTGAGTGCACAGACAAGTGCATGAAGCCCACAACGAAGATTGTGTAGTGCCAAGAGTCCAAGCTGGAGGTGGTGGGGTGACCATTTGGGCTGCTTTTCATGCAGGGGGCAAAACTGACCTGGTTGTTCTGAATGGAAACCTGAACCAGTTCAAGTACAGGGTCATTCTGGAAGAAACATTGCTTCCATTTGCTCGTGCAGCCTTTCGAGGAAACTTTGTCTTCCAAGATGACAATGCACGGCCTCATCGTGCTCGCATGATCCAACACTTTCTTGCTGACCGTGGTGTAGAGCATATGGAGTGGCCTGCCATGTCCCCGGATATGGATCCGATAGAGAACTTGTGGGCAGAATTAACGTGTCAAATCGACAACTTGGACCAGCAGCCTACCTCTGTGCATGAATTGCAGCAGACTATTGTCACTGCATGGCAAGCGATTCCTCTCCAAACCTTGGCAAATCTCGTGAACAGCATGCCTCGATGTGTACGTGCTCTCCTGAATGCTCGTGGGGGTTACACAAAGTACTGAACTGTAATTTTACTGTCCGTAATCCCAGTCATAATTTAGCTTTTGTTTTTGTTGAAATTTTTTTTGGCCAATGTGCAAAATAAAGAGATACTTCTGGAAAACGTACAGAAGTTTAACACAGTACTGTCCGTGAATTGAGTTCGATATCAGTTTACATCACTTTCAAGGATCAATTTATTTGCTTCGAAATGTCAAATGTGGTTTTTGTTTCTTTTAAAGGTCACATTAACAAAATCTAGAATAATTTCAACATAATTCCAATGAACTTTTGGTTCTACGTCATCTTGAAAAGTAAGTTCACCCCCACAAAAAAAATATTCCATATTAAATGCCAAGTCTGTATATATTGTTACGGATCTGGGGTCGGCGCTCCCCTTACCAAGGGGGGTCAATCCCCTTGTCTTTTACACTGGCCGATTCCCCCAGTCCTGGAAGTATGACGTCACTGATGGCCGATGGTACGTAGGGTCGTAAGCCCAATTAGTCTTAATACCTAAGTATTACCACCGGCCGTCAGCGAGGAAATGCTCCCGCTCGTAATTGATTGATTGCGCCGAGTGAAGCGAACTGCGGCGCGAGCCGTTTATCAAGGGACTAAACCCGATTGCGAAGCGTTTGGCCGAAATCGCACCACAGGAACTCAATGGGGAAATCTCTAAAGCGATCGGATGAGAAAGAAGAAATCAAAGAATGGAGGAACAGGTATTTATTAATTATTTACACAAAACCCAAAGAAGAAGAAAAGAAGAACGAAGTAATTTACAGGGAAATGGAAGGAGCAGAAGGACACAGAGCAATTCTTACTTATACAGGCTTGCTTAAACCCCAGGGACAGGACAACACAAACAGACTCACACTAATGGGGAATTGCAGGTAGGATTGGCTGGAGGGATTAGAAGGTTCAGGTGGTCCACAAAACGGGCAACAGGGAGGTCCGAGGATCGCGGCATGACGTCGGGGTTCGCGTGCACGCACTTGTTCTTTTGGAGGTAGGTTCCGGCAGTTGCCGTCAGTGCTGGTTGGTATTGCGAGCAGGGCGTGCCAATTCTCATTCGCCGCAGGACGTTCGCGCCAAGCAAATGAATAAACAATCCTCCCCACTGGTGTTCCTTGCTCATGCACCTCCCTTCACAGAACTTCTCATTGCGTGCTCCCTCACTCCTCTGGCCTCCTCGCTCATCTGGCGGTGGGGGCTGATGCAACGGGTTTTATAACCCCGCCCTCTTGAGCCATACCCACGATCTCCGGTTGGTCGTTCGGGGCTCCACCCTTGATGACGATGGGCGGGCCACGCCCTTCTTCTCCAAGGTGACCGCGTGCGTAATGGAGTCTGAATGCAGTTGGTAATGCAGTTGGCAATGCAGTTGGCAATGCTGTTGGCAATGCAGTTGGCAATGGAGGTTCTGGGGCCATCGAAAGGGGATCTATCTTATTTCATTTGGTGCAGCACAAGGTCAACTAGTGGAGACACAGCCTTACCTGAGACATATAATAAAGAAATAACTATAGAGAGGTTCTTTGGTGGCCTACATGCTTGTACATGGACTAGCTACGGTGCACTCATTTCAATTAACAGCCAATTAAGGGGGAAATGTACACGGGGGGTGATTAGGGATTTTAATACTAAATTTGATAAAGTGAAGGTTCTAAAAACCATAACAATATGTTCGTGCCACCCATTCCCCTCCCCCCAAATGTAAATGAGGAGAAAGCAATGTAGCAAAGCAATCTTACGTTCATTAGTGTACACAGTATATGGAGATGATCGATCATTCATAGCTGGCAATCAAATGTGCATCAAATCAAACTGTGAATTTATGGTTTAATATCGAAGCACAGAAAACTAGAAGAGCACTCAGTAAAGAGCATACCTATGCCAGGCTGAACAGTGTGTTTTGTATCCCACTTATAGGCCAGATCTGAATTCGGACCTAAATCAAAATCGAATCGGCTTGTTCTTGTCACCTACTAAACTGATCCCCCAAGTTTGGTCAAAAGTCATCCACAACTTTTTGAAATATCATACCATGTATTGGTTTTGGCCCTATATCTCAATGGTGAGGAAAAACTTAAAAATTAAATAACTCTGTGATCCTGATGCGTATTCGGATCTTCACCAAAATCGAATCGATTCGTCCTTATCGCACATCCAACCTGCTCACCCAGTTTCGTCCGAATCCGTCCACAACTTTTTGAGATATCGTGCTATATATCGGTGTTTTTGGTAGGTGTTTTTGATGACATGTAGGTGATGAGGTCGGTGTTTTTGGATGAGGTTTTTGGATGACAACCCCACTCTAGGATGAGGAGAGAAGAGAATTCCACCCAGAAGGAGAAGAACAGGAGAGACCTCACAAGAAGGAAGAAGCAAGCAACCTGGAGACAAGGAAGAGAGGCCTGGGGTGTTCAGACAGGAGATCATAAAAGTCTCATGTGGAAGAAGGACAAGCAAATTGATCACGGAGTTTTGGAGGGGACTAATTATGGCTTTTTCTCTTGGGATTGACCCAGGGTGGGATCATCCTGTGTCGGTGGAGCATGGAGGAAGATGACAGAGGACAAAGGAGTCCACGAGGACTGGTTGAGGAGTCGAATCGTCGCTGGCTTTCCACACCAACCACCATATCTGGGTTTCCTTGTACGTATTTTAGTTGGCCCAATATTTTGACCTAATTCTGCTGCTGGGTGCGGGATGTTTATAAATATAGTTGTTTCCCATTATCACTAATCCAGCTAAAACTTTCACATATCCAAATTTGCTATCAAGCAGTTTGATATCAGCCATGTCATGAAAGACCGTATCATTATTGCCACCAAAGCCACGGAAGGTAAGCCCTTTGAGAGTCCTTAATTGTTGCGAATGAGCGTTTTGTAATTATCACAAGACTAAAATCGGTGGAACGCGGAATGGAAATCTCCGGAAAGAGAAACAAACAAAAAAAAAATCATGGGTGATCGGTAATCTCTCATTCAGCAGGTTTGCACGTATAAAAGGACAAAACGACACGATGTGGACATCATCTGCCGAGCTTTCGAACAGCATTCGAATCCTCTCCTGTCTCCTGTCAACTACAAGATCACCATGTCTGGGTAAGAGATCCGACGTTTAAAAAAATAAATCTACAAATGTTTTGTCCGCCGACGAGGATGATAAGACAGTTGATAAGGTACCACACATAAGGTTGCTAAGGTGAGGGCTTGTGTAGTGGCTGTTAGACTAGCTAACTAAATCATAAACTGACTTTGTGGTAGGAAGCAAAGAGTGGATGTGAGTGGGAGAATGTCTCGCTGGTAGGATGCAAGTAGTGGCATTTGGGATATCTCAAGGTTCAGTTATAGGACTGATCCCTGAGGAATCCCACGATAGGACCGTTATTATTAATGAGTGTAAAAAGCCCATCAAAAATGAATCACAGCACAGTTGTTGAAGAATATAACTCACAGGCTTGTGGATTTACTTTTGTTTCATGAAGAAAAGTATAATTATTTTAGGAATATTGTTATTTTCAAAGTGATAACGGAATTTCAAATGACTGAGTAAAATTACTCACTCGCATATATGTTCACGGCGAATAAAAATTACTAACGACTCACCTCTAGCGTTATAGTTGTGAAAACAACTGGAAGGGTCATGCACACAACCCAAATTCAGATGCGGGCAATAAAAGTTTTGGATGGCATAAATTCACCTTTCCTCAGTGGAAACAAAATGGTGAATGGCGCCAACACTGATATTGCGTGTGCTGCCTTTCAGTGACGAACGCAGCATCACTTCTGTGAATGTGAGGTCACCTCCTGTGTGACAGAGAAATAAATACACAGGGCTTTTATATATTTAGATAATTTACATCAATGATTTGGACAGTGAGGTGGAGAGTAGACTTTCTAAATTTGCAGATCACACAAAGCTTGGGGGCAAGGAAGATGTCAGAGAAGTGGGTGGTTTCATAGATTGGGCAAAAAAAAGGAGGATGGAGGGGTCTTACCCAATCTGATGCGATGTTATAATAATACAGTCAAAAAATGTCTGCTTCAATCACATTGCAGTATATCCATATATAATATATCCCATCATTCGAATTGCGTCAGTAATAAGGAAACTACTTATTAGCATCCGCAGAACATAATAAAAATTCTCAAGGTTTTCCAAACAAACAAGCAAACATATGTGCCTTTGCCCCATCGGATATCAATATTGGTGTTTGTACTCAGTGATCTGTTGATCCACTTTGTTTGTTTTCCCTCTCCTACTTGCAGCTGCACCAACTGCAGAATTGTGCCCTCTGCTGAGGAAGTGGCACTGGCTGACAGCTCTACCGCAGAAGTGAGCGCCTGCAAGGCCTCGTGCTTTGACTCCTGCAAGACTCCATTGTACGACCCTTGCAAGACCTCATGCTACAACCCTTGTTATGGCCCGTCCTACAATCCTTGCAAGACCCCTTGCTATACTCCTTGCAAAACCCCTTGCTACACTCCTTGCAAGACCCCTTGCTACACTCCTTGCAAGACTCAGTGCTACACTCCTTGCAAGACCCCGTGCTACACTCCTTGCAAGACCCCGTGCTACACTCCTTGCAAGACCCCATGCTACACTCCTTGCAAGACCCCATGCTACACTCCTTGCAAGACACCGTGCTACACTCCTTGCAAGACCCCGTGCTACACTCCTTGCAAGTCTCCGTGCTACACTCCTCGCAAGAGTCCATGCTACACTCCTTGCAAGACCCCGTGCTACAATCCATGCACGACCCCTTATTCCAGTTCCTGCAAGACCCCATGCCTTCCTTCCTGTGGATACCGCAGCTGCCTTTAAACTTACAGATGCAGGCTCTTTTTTTTCTTCATCCTGCTTTCTGGCTCCTTTTATTTCTCCACCTCTTCATTGCTTTCTCAATGAGCATCCGACGAGTTCTGCATGCATTTGAACGTGAAATGTTTTTTAAAATGCTGTTTGCGAGCATTTCATCAGTGTTTTGCTCGGAATTTTGTATTTGTCATTCCGCGTGATCGATTACATCGCATTGAATCCATCCTGATTTGAGGCGATAAATGATTGGGAAATATAGCTTGGGAATTAATCATAATAACTGTTATATGACTGTGGGCTTGGCATTGGAGTTTCCATGATGACTTAGGATGTATCTTGGCATCGTTGGGCTGCAAATAAAATATTCTGAATTAAGTTCAGCGTGCTTGTCGTTCACTTAATAAGGTCGCAATGGCTCTTTGGGTGATTTTGTTGCTCTTAAGAAGGTTGATAAAATCTTAGTTGAAGGAGAGTTGTCCCAATTTTCTGCGAAGTACATGGCCTATAGAACCAATAAGAGTAGAGAAACAATATGCTTGTGATTTTTTCAAAATAGGGTAAAGATGCAGACTTAAAAACAGTTTCCTTAATAATCAGGGCGCATGTGCAATTCCATGGGACTTTGTGGTGGAAGCAAACTGCTGGCCTAGGCAGCCAAAAGAGACCACAGAAAACAATAAAAAAACTTACTGGCAGTCAGGAAAAATATTCAAAATTATTTGGGAATCTATTGGAGAAAAAATTGTAGAATCGACATTGTGATTGTTTGTATTTGACTGAAAGGACGCCATACATTCTCAAAATCCTCTATATTTTGAACTCAAAATAAAAAACACGTTGTTTGTCATCAATTTAACTACAAATGATTATAACGTTTAAGTTTGAAAAAAAGATCACTGGCTGGCTGATCTCCCAGGCTAACATGATGTGCGGATGGTGCGAGACTATTAATGGAGGAAAAGACAGACACAAACAGATCTGGAAAAGTTCAACAATAAGGGGTTTGTTTATAAAGTGAGTGTGGGCAAAGGGGAGCATGCGGTGCTGTTTAAACACTTTAATGATTAAAAGCTTTCTTTCAACCTTTTGCTTTTTACTCAAATCTACTTTCACCTAATCTTCAAAAAATAATAATAATAAGAATAAATAAAAAGGAGTCCCTCCTACCACACTAACAAAGTGCTTATATACACCTCCACCTTCCTTCGATCTCCGTTACTCTCCTTCTATTCTTCTGTTCCTCCTTCTGCACCTGTTCTGCAATCATCGTCCCCCAGCCTCCCTGCCCGAATTTCAGTGAATATCCAGTCTTCACGGTTTTGTTTTAAAATGTATAAACGTCCTTCTCCCATGTTGCATACTATTACAATTCACTCTTCTTCCTTTTCGCAAGCCTTTCTTCAAATCGCTCTTTCAATCATTCCGATTCAAAAACTTCAATCTCTTACAGTTCTTCCTTTCTCCAATCTCTAAACTCACCTTTTTATCACCCCTTCTCTGACGTTTTCAAATGTATCTCTAACTTGAAAATCTCAAGAACTCCATTTTGTATTGGACCTTTCCCTTCTCACCCATCCCCTTCAAATCTCCCCTCACCCTTCCCCTTCAAAACTCCCCCCACACAACCCCCTTCCCCTTGAAGTCGCCCCTCTCACTCCTCAAAGTTGCATCTTACCTCATCCACAAAGCTGCCTCCTCCCCCCCCCCCCCCCATTTCCTCTCTCTTACAACTCATTCCTCCACCTCCTCCAATCTTCTACATCCCTCTGCTCACTCTCCCCTCCCCCTCATATTACTCACTGTGCCTCATCTCATCACCACCTAGCCTTTGGTCCTCCTCCTCATCCTTTCCTGTCTCCTAGCTCTTCTGCAATCTCTGATACTGTCAACAGCCTTCCCTACCTCCCCCTGTCATCCCTCTTCTTACCATCCTCCTCCCCTCCTCTCTTTTGTACCCAATTCTCCCCTCCCTCTTCCTTAATGGTATGGATCTCAAACACCCAGGGCCTTCGCACAAACCTGACTGATCTCTCCATATAGGTGGCTACTGACAAACCAGACTTAATCTGTTGAACAGAAACTTTCCTCCTTCAAGACATCTCTGATTCCTCAGTATCTCTCCCTGGTTACTCCCTCCTCCGGTTTAATAGACCTGAGCCTCGTCCTGGTGGCGGAGTTGCTCTCTTTATCAAAAACTCTCAAACCTGTCTCCCTCCTCCAAATACTGGTGGTATATGGTCAAATCTGTTTCTGGTTTTTGTTCCCCCTCAATCCCATCCCTTAACTCAAACGGCTACACAGCTGACACCGCACGTGAAAAAGCCGAATGCCTCAACTCTGTGTTTGCCTCAAAATCTTGTGTCCCGAACCCATCTCTCTCTGTACCCACCTTTCCCTTTCGAACCCAGCTGCTCCTGGACTCTGTGTCCTTCTCTCCTGACAAGATGGAGAAGTTTCTGTTAAACCTCGACTCTGATTCTACAACTGGATCAGACGGCATCAGCCCACGGGTCCTAAAATCCTGCTCTGCCGCTCTATCTCACCCTCTCACTGTTCTCTTCACCCTCTCTTTTGCTCAAGGTCATCTGACGTATGCTTGGAAATCAGCAAACATTACCGCTTTACAGAAAAATATGCTAAAACAGATCCTTGCAACTACAGACCAATCAGCCTGCTCTCAATCATCAGCAAGGTCATGGAATCAATTTTTCACATCTGACATCAAATCCTTTCTCTTCTCCAATAGCCTGATCTCGGATCATCAATTTGGATTCAGACCAGGTCATTTTACACTGGACATGCTGCTTCTGCTGTCTCAAAAATCGATGGAGGTCCTCAATGCCAAACAGGAAATCAGAGCCATCTCCCTTGACATATCACGTGCCTTCGATACGTTCTGCCACCCCACTCTGCTCACCAAACTCTCCTACGATGGTATCCATGGAAATCTCCATGAATGGCTTGCAGACTTCCTCTCTGGTCGTAGTCAACGTGTGGCCCTGAATGGATTTCTCTCATCTCCCCTTCCTCTTCAGGCTGGAGTTCCCCAAGGCAGTGTCCTTTAGCTTTAGCTCTTTAGGGCAGCTTTAGGGCCCTGTGCTTTTTGTGGTCTTCATCAATGATCTCTCTGACTCTCTAGAAAATCCTCTCTATCTCTTTGCTGATGACTCCACTCTCTGCCGCTCCATACCTCATCCCTCAGATCTGCAGTCTGCAGCCTCCTCACTCTCTGCAGACCTGGACAAAATAAAAGACTGGTCAAACAAGTGGAACATGTCTTTCAATCCTGACAAATCTCACACTCTCACTATGTCTCTCCGAAAAGACCTACTGGACAACCCTCCCATCTACTTTCTGAATAATCCTCTCCAAGAAGTTCTGTCACTCAAGCTTTTGGGTCTCACTATCTGCCATGATCTTTCCTGGGAAAACCACTTTTTTTTTCTTTTCTTTTTTGCATACAAGATCGAGGCTCGTGAAAGAGCGAACATTAATCACACAGAAAGACAAACAGACACATACAACAAATAACATCGGGAGCGGTAGACAAGATGGGGAGAGAGGGGGAAGGACACACACAAAACATTTGAGAGCAGGGACCGAGAGACATGGAGACATCGACAGATCTGTGGGAGGGAGAGGGCTTTGGGGGGGAGGCATGTGAAGGGGGGGGGGGGGTGGGAGAGGTATAAACATATGGACACTGCCAGGACTTCCAGGAAGGAAGTTGGAATTTCAAACAAGGTGGATCTGGGGTGAATTAGTGGGGGTAGAAAAGATCAAGGTTTTGGATGGGGGAAGATAAGAGATGGTGGAGAACAGCTGTTTTAAAGACCTGGAGGGAGGAGTGGGATTGAAGGGAGTGTGGGAGTTTGTTCCAGAGGCGGGAGAAAAGAGGAATGAAAGAGTGAAGGTGAGCAGAGAGCCGAGATTTCGGCAGTTTAACCATCAGAGGGTTGCTGGCAGATCTTGTGCGACCTGTAGGAATATTTGGGGGACAGAGCACAGAGAGAGCTGGGGGAGCAAGGCCGGAGAGGAGTCGGTAGAAGACAGAAAGACCACCTACCTGCCTGCGGTGAGTGAGTTAAAGGCCCTCATAGATAGCTTCATCGCAGGAGATTCCAATGATTTTGAAAGCTTTGGATTCAACAGCGTGAAGCCGAGCCAGGTGTGAGGCAGGAGCACCAGCCCATAGGGGAGAACAGTATTCCATTGAGCTGCGGATGAAAGCCTTGTATGTGGTGAGGAGCTCAGGTGTGCCGAGGAAGGACTTCACACGACGGAGGATGCCCAGTCGGCGACTGGCTTTGGAGGCCAGCTTGGAAATGTGGTTTTCCCAAGAAAGATCATGGCAGATAGTGAGACCCAAAAGCTTGAGTGACAGAACTTCTTGGAGAGGATTGTTGAGAAAGTAGATGGGAGGGTTGTCCAGTCGATCTTTTCGGAGAGACATAGTAAGAGAGTGAGATTTGTCAGGATTGAAAGACATGTTCCACTTGTTTGACCAGTCTGTGATTTTGTCCAGGTCTTCAGAGAGTGAGGAGGCTGCAGACTGCCGATCTGAGGGAAGAGGAATGGAGCGGCAGAGAGTGGAGTCATCAGCAAAGAGAGAGAGAGGATTTTCCAGAGAGTCGGAGAGATCATTGATAAAGACCAGAAAAAGCACTGGGCCCAGCACACTGCCTTGGGGAACTCCAGCCTGAACAGGAATGGGAGATGAGAGAAATCCATTCAGGGCCACACGTTGACTACGACCAGAGAGGAAGTCCGCAAGCCATGCATGGAGATTTCCATGGATACCATAGGAGGAGAGTTTGGTGAGCAGAGCTGGGTGCCAGACCGTATCGAAGGCACATGATATGTCAAGGGAGACAGCTCTGATTTCCTGTTTGGCATTGAGGACCTCCATCCATTGTTGAGACAGCAGAAGCAGCATGTCCAGAGTAGAGTGACCTGGTCTGAAACCAAATTGATGATCAGAGATCAAGCCATTGGAGAAGAGGAAAGATTTCATATCCGAAGCAATGATGGATTCCATGACTTTGCTGATAATTGGGAGCAGGCTGATTGGTCTGTAGTTGCAAGGATCTGTTTTTTCACCTTTTTTGTGCAAAGCGGTAATGTTAGCTGATTTCCAGGATGCTGGCAGATGACCTTGAGCAAAATATAGGGTGAAAAGAACAGAGAGAGGGTGAGACAGAGCGGCAGAGCAGGATTTTAGGACCCGTGGGCTGATGCCGTCTGGTCCAGTTGCAGAATCAGAGTCGAGGTTTGACAAAAACTCCTCCACCTTGTCAGGAGAGAAGGACACAGAGTCCAGGAGCAGTTGGGTTCGACTGGGAAAGGTGGGAACAGAGAGAGATGGGTTTGGGACTAAGGATTTTGAGGCAAACACAGAGTTGAGGCATTCGGCTTTGTCACGTGCGATGTCAACAGTGTGGCCATTTGAGGTAAGGGAGGGGATGGAGGGGGAACAAACACCAGAAACGGATTTGACCAGACGCCACCAGGATTTGGAGGAAGGAGACAGGTTTGAGAGTTCATTCTTGAGTGAGGAGATATAGTGCTTCCTGTCACTCCTGAGGGTAGACACACACTTGTTCCGAGCTTGGTGGAAGGAACTGAGATTGCCTTCAGTTGGATTAGCCTTCCAAGAGGCAAAGGCAAGTTGTTTCAGGGCAACTGCCTCACCACAAGATTCAGTGTACCATGGACGGGAGGAAGGGTAAGACAACTGAAGGCGAGATGGGATAAATCTGTGCATGAGAGAGATCAGTTTGCTTTGGAAGAATTCCCAGGAAGAATTGATGTCAGAGGCAGTGGAGATGGGAGACCAATCCAGACGATTGATGGCTGCTTGAAGACCGTCCCAGTCGGCCTGAGTGAAATGCCAGACTCGTCGACGCTGAGGAGGCTCTCTGAGAATGGCCAGAGAGATGTCCACTTTGACAAGCACATGATCAGAAGAACCGATTGGAGCAGAAGAAGAGCAGCAGACATTAGCAGGGAAGTTTGTCATAATCAAGTCTAGAAGAGAAGATACTCCATTGGCTGGGATCCGGGTCGGGAAATTGACAGATTGTGTCAATCCCAGTGAGTCACAGAAGTCCTTTGCTGAGGTGCCATGACTGGTGAGAGAGGAACCCACACCCAACCAGGTGGCATGATGACAGTTGAAATCACCACATATGAGGAAGAGAGAGTTGGGATGAGTGGATAGAAGTTGGTCCATGTTGTCAGACAGTGAAATGTAGATGGAGTCATCACTGTTTGGGGGATGGTACAGAACACATATGAACAAAAGGTGGGAGCGGAGAGGAAGCCGTAGCCAGAGGTACTCCTGGGGGTGAGGAGGAAAGAGGGCAGTGCAAGGAGAGTGAGGAAGAGAGTTTTTGATAAAGATAGCCACCCCACCACCAGGCCGAGGCTCAGGTCTATCATACCGGAGGAGGGAGTAACCAGCTGGCCTCCAAAGCCAGTCGCTGACTGGGCATCCTCCGTCATGCGAAGTCCTTCCTTGGCACACCTGAGCTCCTCACCACATACAAGGCTTTCATCCGCAGCTCAAGGGAATACTGCTCTCCCCTCTGGGCTGGTGCTCCTGCCTCACACCTAGCTCGTCTTCACGCTGTTGAAACCAAAGCGTTCAGAATCATTGGAATCTCCCGCGATGAAGCTAACTCCAAGGGCCTCTCACTCACTCACCACAGGCAGGTTGGTGGTCTTTCCGTCTTCTACCGACTCCTCTCTGGCCTTGCCCCCCCAGCTCTCTCTGGGCTCTGTCCCGCAAATATTCCTTCAGATCGCACAAGATCTGCCTTAAACCCTCTTATGGTTAAACTGCCAAAATCAAGACTTTCTGCTCACCTTCACTCTTTCATTCCTCTTTTCTCCCGCCTCTGGAACAAACTCCCTCACTCTCTTCAATCACACTCCACCCTCCAGGTCTTTAAAACAGCTGTTCACCACCATCTCTTATCTTCCCCCATCCAAAACCTTGATCTTTTCTACCCCCGCTAATTTCACCCGAAATCCTACACTTTTTTGAAATACCAACTTCTGTCCTGGAAGTCCTTGGGCTCCTTGTGTTTTATACCTATACCCCCCCCCCCCCCTTCCCACGCCTCCTCCCCCCAAGCCCTCTCCCTCCCACACTTCTCCCTGCTCTCAAATGTTGTGTTTGTGTGCTTCCCCTTCACTCCCCATCTTGTCTTCCGCTCCCTGTTTTTATATATCTCGTTTGTGGTAGGTTGATTTGTTTGTGAAATAAATGTTAGCTCTTCACGAGCCTCGATTCAGTATACAAAAAAAAATGAAAAGAAAAATCAAAAACCACAGTTCGGCTATCTTCTATACTGTACTATAAGAGAGCCGTGTGTGTGTGTGTGTGTGTGTGTGTGTGTGTAAGTGTGTGTAAGTGTGTGTATGAGTGTGTATGTGTATGTATGAGTGCATGTGTGTGTGTGTGTGTGTGTGTGTGTGTGTGTGTGTGTGTGTATGTGTGTGTGTGTCGCCATATTTCTCAGAGATGGATGAATGGATCTTGGTCAAACTTTCAGAGGTTCATCAGTGAGTGTTGGGAAGTGTTTTCGGCAAAAATAAAAATTGAAAATTTTGACCAAAAAAACGTTCGATTTTTTGGGGATTAAAAAAAAAAAACGATCAATAGTGCCTGATCTTTTGTAACTATGTTAAAGGTAATATGACATGATCCTCGGTGTGTGTGTGTGTATGTGTGTGTGTGTGTGTGTAATATATGACTCATTGGGAGTAGGGAAATGTTTTTGGCCCCCACAAAAAAAAAGAAAAAAAAAAAGAAATTGCACCTTTGGCAGCAATTACAGCTGTGAGTCTGTTGGGATAGGTCTCTTCCAACTTTGCACACCTTGATTGGGCAATATTTGCCCATTCTTCTTTACAAAACTGTTCAAACCTGGTCAAGTTGTGTGGAGAGTGTTGCTGGACAGCAATTCTCAAGTCATGCCACAGATTTTCGATTGGATTTAGGTCAGGGCTCCGACTAGGCCACTCAAGGACACTTGTATTTTTGTTCCTTATTCACTCCAGTGTAGCTTTGGCTGTGTGCTTCAGGTCGTTGTCATGCTGAAAGATGAACTTCAGTCCCAATTTCAGCTTTCTTTCAAAGGGTAGCAGATTTTCCTTGAGGATTTTCTGTATTTTGTTCCATCCATTTTCCCTTCTATTCTGACAAGTGCCCCAGTCCTTGCTGGTGAGAAACATCCCCATAACATGATGCTGTCACAACAATGCTTCACAGTCGGGATGGTGTTCTTTGGGTGAAATGCTGTGTTGGGTTTGCACCAATCGGACCCTTTTGCATTTCGGTCAAAAGTTCCGTCTTGGTTTCATCCGACCACAAAACATTTTGCCACATGGCTTCAGAATCTCCGGAATGTTTTTTTTGCATACCTCAAATGGGGCTCCAGGTGTTCTATTTTGTGTAATGGTTTCCTTCTTGCCACCTTACCATACAGGCCAGACTTGTGGAGTGCTTGGGATATTGTTGTCACATGCACACAGTGACCAGTCTTTGCCATAAAGGCCTGTAGCTCTTTCAAAGTTGCCATTAGTTTCTTGGTGGCCTCTCCTCCCTCCTTGCTTGGTCATCCAGCTTGGAGGGACAACCTGATCTAGGCAAGGCCTTTGTGGTACCTTACGCCTTCCGCTTCTTTATGATTGTCTTGACTGTAAAGGATATTCAAGGCCTTTGAAATATTTTTTATACCCATCCCCTGATCTGGGCCTTTCCACAACTTTATCCCAGAGATCTTTTGAAAGCACCTTGGTGCTCCTGGTCGAGTCTTTGCTATGAAATGCACTTCCCAGCAAAGGAAACCTACAGGAACAGCTGATTTTATTCTGAAATAATCAGAATCACGACAATTTAACACAGGTGGAGGCCAATTAACTTGGTGTGGGATTTTGAAGGTGACTGGTTATAGCTGGGCTAATTCCCTCCGCCACCAAAGGTGGATGGACGTTATGTTTTCACCCCTGTCTGTCTGTGTCTCTGTCCGTTTATTTGTGAACAAGATATCTCAAAAAGTTGTGGACGGATTCAGACGAAATTTGGCAGAGAGGTAGCTCCTTGTATGTGACAAGGACGAAATTATTAGATTTTTGGTGAAGATCCGGATTCGGTATTGATTCTGTATTGTGATTTTCTGGTCTACTCTGGGATACAAAACGTAAACTGTCACCTGGCGGAGGTATGCTCTCTACTGAGTCCCGTTCTAGTTTACAATTGCTATTATAAGGGGGGTGGACACTTATCCAACCAAGATAATCTAGTTTTGCATTTTTAAATATTTTTCTGAAATTTGCACAATTTGTTTTTTCACTTGGAAGTTATGTGTACCGATGTGTAAATAAAGGTGGAAAAAGTCTGTTTTAATGCAATTTAATTCCAGGCTATAAGGCAACAATAAGTGATAATTTTGAAAGGGTTGTAGACTTTCTATAGGCACTGGCACTGTATATATATAATTTATCTGATCAATGCTTATGTTTTATGTTGCCCTAGCATATGAGACCCGTCGCTTCGCTG
This sequence comes from Myxine glutinosa, assembly GCF_964187855.1. Taxonomy (NCBI): domain Eukaryota; kingdom Metazoa; phylum Chordata; class Myxini; order Myxiniformes; family Myxinidae; genus Myxine; species Myxine glutinosa. The sequence goes on from NC_136267.1 coordinate 47,741,196, forward strand.
ACAGGAACACCAATCTTTGTGTAATTAAAAAAAAAAAGGTTTTTGTTGTTTGGTGTTAAAAAAAGACATTGAATGAAAGAAATAGGGGGAAATGTATGATTTGTATGATTTGTATTTGTGGAGATTTGGAATCAACACGGTAGATAAAACATCTTTGAAGGGAGAGGGATAAGTGGTCATGTTTACTTCCTGAGAGTGGTTTCATTGAAATCCGATCTCAAGTTAACAAAGAAGGATTCCTGGGAGATCCTGCTCTCTGTGCAGGGATAACCAACGTCACGTGTTGGCATTTGCAGTTGTGTCTATGTACCCATAAATAAATAAAAATATACAGTCACGTGAAAAAGTAAGTACACCCCATGTAAAGTTTTGACTTTTTCAACATATTTCAACATACAGCTATTTGATCTTCATTTCAACAATATTGATAGATAAAGATGATATAATATAACAAATATCATGAAACATTTACATTTTGTAGTCCATTGTATAATTTAAATAAACATAAATGCAAATTTCGCATGTGGAAAAAGTAAGTACACCCTTGGCTCTAATAGGTGGTATTGCCCCCTTTGGCAGAGACAACCTCAAGTTTGCGTTTCTTATAACTCTCTACCAGTCTCTGACATCGACTGGGAGAAATTTTTGCCCACTCCTCCATGCAGAATTCTTTCAGCTGTGTGATGTTTGAGGGGTTTCTTGCATGCACAGCTCGTTTCAAATCCCCCCCCACAACATCTCGATGGGATTTAAATCCGGGCTTTGACTTGGCCATTCCAGAACCCTCCATTTCTTTCTTTTCAGCCATTCCTTGGTGGATTTACTGGTATGTTTAGGGTCATTGTCATGTTGCAAGGTCCACCTTCGGTTGAGCTTCAACTTGCCAACAGATGGCCTCACATTATCCTCAAACACCCTCTGGTACAATGAAGAATTCATAATGGATTCTATGATGGTGAGCTGCCCAGGCCCTGACGCAGCAAAGCTGCCCCAAACCATAATATTTCCACGACCATGCTTTACAGTTGGTATCAGGTTCTTGTGGGCAAATGCTGTCTTTGGTTTTCGCCAAACATGTCTTCTGGTACTGTGGCCAAATATCTCTACCTTTGACTCATCTGTCCAGAGAACATTGTTCCAGAAGTGCTGGTCTTTGCCGAGGTGTTCATTGGCAAACTTTAGTCTTGCCCTGATGTTCTTTCTGGACAGCAAAGGTTTCCTCCTGGCACACCTCCCATGTAGATCAAATTTGTGCAGCCTCTTTCTAATGGTAGACTCGTGCACTTTGACATCAACAGTGGCAAGAGCTACCTGTAGGTCCCGTGATGACATTCTGGGGTTCTTAGAGACTTCTTTCAGCATCTTGCGGTCTGCTCTCGGGCTGAACTTCTTGGGGCGGCCTGGCCTGAACAAGTTGGCAGTTGTTTGGAATCCTCTCCACTTGTAGATGATCTTCCGGACAGTCGAATGATTGATTTCAAATTGTTTAGAGATCTTTTTATATCCCTCCCCTGACTCCTCAGCATCTATAACCTTCTTTCTGAAGGCCTCAGAGAGCTCTTTTGATCGAGGAATGGTGACGCCGCACACTTCAACAACAAAGAGCAAACCAAACTAAATGTCTGAGGTTTAAATAAGACAGGTTCCTCCAAGATCCTCTCTAACGATGTTCTAATCATTTGCACCTGAGCTGGTGCACCTGATTCTAATTTTAGGTATTTGAAGTAGTGATAAATGTAGGGGTGTACTTACTTTTTCCACATGCGAAATTTGCATTTATGTTTATTTAAATTATACAATGGACTACAAAATGTAAATGTTTCATGATATTTGTTATATTATATCACCTTTATCTATCAATATTGTTGAAATGAAGATCAAATAGCTGTATGTTGAAATGTGTTGAAAAAGTCAAAACTTTACATGGGGTGTACTTACTTTTTCACGTGACTGTATATATATATATTTAATTATTTATATATATGTGGATCACAAACACTCCCGGGAGTTACCCAAATCCACCGTAGTTGGATTTATTGAAATCCGTTAATCCGTTCTCAAGTTATAGCATGACAAACAAACAGACAGACAGACACGGCTCCTTTTATAACATAGATGTTTCGGGTTGAAGGTAACCAACCCACTTATTTGGGTCATTCTGTAATTTTGTACCGGTGATTGTAGGACAAGTGTCTTTTCACAGTAATGCTTTTGAAGGAACGTTTTGTCAGTGACATTTCTTCATATTAATTAATTATTATTAATTAATTCCTAAAAATAATCTTCATGGGAGTTTGAAGTAAGTGTGAGTAAAACAAACTTATCTCCATCTTGAAATGAATGATTTTATTAGCGATCATGTATTTAATGGATACATTACTGATAGACTTTTTTAAAGCACAGGTTTGACCCATCACCGCAGCCGCTTCAATCTTATAGGCCGCACAAAGTTAATAAACTGAGGTCGCCAGGTTAAAGTACAAGAAATGCGACCAGCCTCCTAATAGCAGCAGCAACCACCGTGACCCCAGCCGTGACCAAGACCCAACCCATAACCCCCACCAAGGCCCCTCCACCGCATCCGTGGTGGTGATGGTCCACCTTGACGCAGTGCACGTGCTCGTGGCCGTGGCAATGGCCGTGGGAGACGCAACCTCCGTGGTCGTGGCAGCGTTTGTGCCCGTGGCAATGGTCGTGGCAATGACCGTGCCCGTGATCGTGGCAATGACCGTGCTCGTGATCGTGGCAATGACCGTGCCCGTGACAATTGTCGTACTCATGACAGGAGGTGCAGCAACGAGACTTACAACAGCAACCTGCTACCTCTGCACTACCTTCGTCACGGAGTACAGGAGCAGAGGTCGCTGGATGGAAGCTGCCAAAGCTGCAGGTACACTACCGGTCAAAAGCTTTAGAGCACCTCAATTTTTCCTGTTTTTATTGAAAAAGCGCTGAATAGAAAAAATTGAGACATGGCTCATTGTAAAGAACTCTCCATGGGGAATAACATATGTTAATGATGATGTCATAGGGGCCTCCATTAATAGGGGAGAATCAAATTTAAATGGGGAATGTTTGATGAAAGAAGGCCTGGAAGGTTATCGGGGCCGAGTGGATGTCACAATTCACCAGAAGGGGGAAGAATTGGAACTTGTGCTGCACCAGGGTGGTTGTGCAGAGCAACAGGGGGTAACGCTATTGGGGGTCTGTGTGACGGAACCGGGCCGCGTATTTATTGATAAAGGCATGTTGGGGCCAGAATTGATTGGTGATGATTATGTACATGATTTGATCCAGCGGCTGAATATGTGTGACAGTCCCATGGAGGAAAAGGTTGCTCAGGTCCAAAGTAGCCTGGGGGTTGAGGTGAGTCGGTCCGAGGAGGAGGTTAAGGTGATCGAGGGGCCCCTCACCACAAACAACGATTGGTCACCAGAGGCTCCGAAATTGCATACCCAGCAGGGGGAGAGTTTTGGCTCCGAGCTGGATTCGGACAGAGAGGAGTTGGGGGATATAGCCTCGGAGAAACTGGTCCCCGTAGGAAATGTGGAACAGCTGCGGGGAGGGGCAGAAGAACCCGAGAGAGGGGTTGTTACCTGCAGCTGTGATTATTGGACGCATGAGGCCGAAATTTTGAAAAGAAAATCTAAAATAAAATTGAAATGGGAATCTGATTTGGAACAGCCTTGGTGGGAGTTGGTCCCCGGCCTGTGGAATGCAGACCAGGAGAGGTCATTGGGGATGGCCTCGGGGAAAAGTTGCCCTTTTGAAATTTGTTGTTGCCAGCCAGCTGGGGGGCTGTGCTGGCGAGATGTGGACGTGGGGTCCGACCATGGGTGGCATGGTACGACATGGGCCCCACGGGGGTCTGGTGGAGTGTGGCGTCCCTTGTCCATCGGGGCGCCGCCCGAGCGGATGTCTCGGGCCAGCCGGGTTACCGGACCCTGGTGGGGGTTAAGACCTCCAGGGGGTCCGAGGTGGTTTCTCACGGGCCTGGGATGGCATATTATGAGGACCACTAGGGGGAGGTATTGTAGGTCGTGCTTTGGTAGCTGCACCATGGACGGCCAACATGGGCCTAATGTTGTGACCGCCCGAGCAGGCGGCCTGACAGCCTCTCCCTGAGACTCTGGGACAGCCAGCATGTGGTGACCTGCCATGCTGTGCTGGTCTATGGACACGGGTCGAACCGCATGGACAGAAATGATTATAGCCCACCGGACAACCATTGGGGAATCTGTGGAACATGATGGTATGAGAATGATCTTCCACAAATGATTCATTATGATTTGTGGACTCTCGACTTGGGAGAGAGCCATGGAGTGATGAATGGGAATTGGTAACAAGCCGAGCATATGGGCCATGCTCGGCTGGCATGTGTTTGGAAAAGCATCCTTCTTTGGTGAAATTAGTGAGTTGTGAAAAATATTTGGCAGGGGTAATGTCAGGGTTAGATGCAAATTTAAGGGTGAATTTTGTGTGAGGCAATGGTGGACACTGCACAGTGGCACCATTATTGGTCCAGGTGTGCTTACACCAAGGTGTTGGAGGTTGGGATAAAATTGATAGGTTAGCAGGACACAGCCTTCAACTGGCTGCGGGGGCCACTGCGCCGATATTTGGGACGTGGGTTTGTGGGGGTGTGGTTGAATAGTCTGGGGGTCAACGTGGTGCTGTGGGTGTCCGAGGTGTGTGGACCATGTCTTCTGGAAGAGTCTCCTGGTGGAGCATGGCTATCGACTAGACCTTGGCGTGGTCAAGTGTAGGTGGGCACTGGGGGCTGCAGTTGTGTGGACTGGGGTATGTGGGTGGTGCAGGGGATGTGATGTGGATGCCACGCACTGCGACCGCTGCCCCCAGGGCCGAGATTTTTGGAAATGGTAGTGTTGGCAGCAGCTGCTCACAACATTTGCCAGATGGGGCTAGTGCAGCCGTGATCCTCCCAGGTGGGGGCTGAAGGATGGATGGTGGGTTGCACCCTTATGGACACTCATGGGCCATGTTGACGTTTCGGCTGCTCAGCTAGGTCCCGATGGCCCTTGCATGGTAGAGGTGCGGAGCTGTCGTAGCCACATGTAGTAGTGTAGTACAGGTCACCATTGGAGGAAGATCCACATACATGCCAGTACAGTGGGATAAAAGGCAATTTGGAGAATTTGGTAGGCCCAATGGGATAAATTTTGGGATTTTGAGTGGTGGATGGCACTCTTGCGCCTGATCAACTGGCAAATACCTGCACATCAGAGGTGAGTTAAGACTTTGAGGTGTACTGTCCCAGGCTTCAGGACTTGCTTTTTAAATTGGGACATGTAATTTGGAGAAGGGGGCGTGTGAGAGTGATGGCATTGCCGGTGAGGGGATGGGATGTGTGCCACACAGTGTCTTGTGGGTGGCGTTTGTTTATGTGTAGAGGTTTTGTGTTTTCATGTGGTCATGAGGTTGGAAATTGAGTGCGAGTGATGATTATTGTGGTTTGAAATGTGTTGGTTAAATGTGAATGGGATTTCACATGGAAGCAGGCCATGGCAAAAAAACCTTTTTGTGACATCTTCTGGGAAATGTGGTGGAGAATTGAATGGCAGCGGGGGGGGGGGGGGGGGGAATGTTTTTGTGGATTTTGTGGGTGGGTAAGGTGTGTGTGTCCGCAGGTATGGATCGGGCTCTGGAGGAGCGATGACTGCGGCTCCCCTCTGATGACCCCTGGAAGCCAGTGGTGTCTGGAAATTGGAGCCCGTCGGTAGTGGGGTCTGTTTGGGCACCCTGGGGTGAGAGACTCTCGGCGACCCGTGAGGCTGCAAGGAAGCCTGAGGCAATGGAGCCTGGTGTGTGTAGACCCCCACCGGCGGGGTTACAGGTTACAGTGTCACGGGGCCAAGAGGTAAAGGGGGGGGGGGGGGTGGGGTGCGGGCGGAGGAGTTGTAAGTCGGGTGACTTGTTTTTGGGACTGCAGGCACCACAGCCTGAAGGGCCCCCACCATCATACGTGTACGGTACCTCCCCGCTGCCCAGTAGAAACACACACATGTGCATGACACCTATGCCATGGTCCTGCAGGGGGCGTGAAATATGTGCTTTAATGATTTAGTGTTGTGATGATTTTTGGAATGTGTATGAGTGGTTACGGGTTTGTGTTGAATGAATCTGGGCGAAATCTACCGAGCCATGTCACTCACCTGTAACACCAGGACAGGGCCCGTGGAAATTTGGGGGATGTGCTCTGTAGGAAGGGGTTGTATAAATGTTTATTGAAATTTTTCCAAGTTTTGGTTAAGTTTTGTGGTTAAGTTAGGTTTGCGTGTTGTTTTTCTCTTCCTCCCAGGAGCACGAACTTCTAATCATTGTACATATTTGAAATGCATGGTTGTTTAAGGGGGTAGCATGTTAAGGAGGCATAGGGAGGTAGCTTCGGCTCACTTCAAACAGCCCCCCTTATTTATTTAATAGGCTAAGTAAGTGTGAGACAGTAAGTGTTAAGACTGCGAGGGCAGCGCCTGCGGTGAACCTTGCAGGGGCTATGGTTCCAGGTGGGGGGCTGTTATGAATTTTGGGGTATAGTGATATTGTGGCGGACACAAAAGCCCACTGGCGTGGTGACATCATTCCGCGCACCAAGTGGGCGGTGGCCACGCCCGAGGGGTAGGCGTGGCCTCATGATATACACCGGGCGCGCAGCCTGGAGCGGGCCAGTGTTACAGTGAGCTCCTGAAATAAAGACGCTTATAAGTTACCGCTTGTCCGCTTCCTCCTTGCTCGCAAGCAGCGCGCGTAACGCCGCGCTTTACTGGTGACCCCCTCGACGTTGGATCTGCCGGAGCGATCCTTCCACACGCGACGCCATTGCCATGGCCAAATTCATCAAACTTCCCGAATTTTGGGAGGCTCAGGCCGAAGTCTGGTTCGTCCAGGCCGAAGCCCAATTTCAGCTTCGGCGCCTCACCGGCGATGACACGCGCTATTGCCACGTCGTCGCCTCCCTCGGGCCCGGCACGGCCGCTCGAGTTGTGTCCGTCCTTCGCCACCCACCGGACGGCCACAAGTACGAGGCACTCAAGCGGCTACTCCTAGCCATGTTCGGCCTCACAGACGACGCACGGGCCGACGGCCTCCTGGATCTCCCCGAGCTCGGTGAGACGCGCCCGTCGGTCCGAATGGACCATATGCTGTCACTGTTGGGCGACGAAGCCCCCGGTTCTCTATTCCGGGCGCTTTTCCATCGCCAACTTCCAGCGCAGGTTCGCCTCGCGTTGGCCGGGACCGGGCTAACGGAACCCCGAGCATTGGCGGCCGAGGCGGACAAGTACTTCGCCGCTTCGGACACGCGGGCGAGAGTCGGCGTGGCCGTCACGGCCCTCGTGGCTGATGCTGCTGCGATGCTGCTGATCCACAGCATCAGCTTATACAGCATACGCAGCATGCTGATACGCACCTCGTGACCGCCGCCACGCCCCGCCCACCGCCGCGGCGAAAACCGCCACCGCGGGGAAACCCGCCAACTCCACCGGCCTGGCGGAGCCAGCCGCGCTCCTCCAGCTCCACCACCTGGTGCTGGTTCCACGCCAAGTTCGGCCACGAAGCTCGGCAGTGTCATCCGCCATGCTCCTTCAACAGGTCGGGAAACGCCTGGGCCGGCGCTCAATAGTGGCGATGAGCGCCGGCCGTTCGAGCAGCCTGCTGTTCATAACGGACACCTTCTCCGGGCGCCGTTACCTGTGCGACACGGGAGCGCTGGTGAGTGTCATTCCCGCCGGCACGTCAGACAAGCACGCCGCGGGTGGGGGCCCCACGCTGCTTGCCGCGAACGGGACGCCCATCCGTACGTACGGGAAACGCTGCCTCTCTCTGCGGTTCGGAGGGCAGGTTTTCCGATGGACGTTCGTCACCGCCGACGTGCCCATGGCACTGCTTGGCGCGGACTTCCTGTGCGCTAATGGGCTCCTGGTCGACGTCAAGCGCAGACGTCTTGTCCAGGCCGAGACGTTCAGCTCGCTCGCTTGTGCGTTGCCCAGCTCAACGAGCGGCTTGCCAAGCGGCTTGCCGAACGGTTCGGTTCCGGCCACGTTGGTCTGTACGCTTCCGGCAGCGGACGCATTCACCCGCCTCCTCGCCGGCTTCCCGGCCCTCACGTGGCCCACCTTCTCGGCGGGGGCCGTCAAGCACGGGGTGGCCCATCACATCCCCACCGTCGGGCCACCGGTCTACGCCCGGGCACGCCGCCTCGAGCCGACGAAGCTGGCGGTGGCAAAAGCGGCGTTCGCTACCCTGGAGTGACTCGGCATCGTTCGGCGCTCAGAGAGCGCTTGGGCGTCGCCGCTGCACATCGTGCCGAAGCCCGGTGGGGGATGGCGACCGTGCGGGGACTATCGCCGTCTCAATGACGCCACGACTCCCGACCGCTACCCCGTCCCCCACATTCAGGACTTTTCCGCCCGTTTGGCGGGCATGTCCTTCTTCTCGAAGGTGGACCTCATACGCGGCTACCATCAGGTCCCCGTCAGGCCAGAGGACGTCCCAAAGACGGCGGTCATCACGCCATTCGGACTCTTCGAGTTCCTGCGCATGCCCTTCGGTCTGAAGAATGCGGCTCAGGCGTTCCAGCGACTGATGGACAGCGTCCTGCGTGACTTGGATTTTGTCTACGTCTACCTGGACGATATCCTCGTCGCCAGCGCATCCCGCGAAGAGCACCTACGCCACCTCCACACGCTCTTCGAATGCCTGGGCCAGCATGGCCTGATTGTGAACCCCGCAAAGTGCCGGTTCGGCGCCACCATAATCGATTTTCTGGGGCACCGTGTCACCAGGCACGGAGCCGTCCCCCTGCCGGCCAAGGTGGAGGCAGTGAAGGGGTTTCCACGCCCCCGCACGATCAGAGGGCTGCAGGAGTTCCTGGGCATGGTGAACTTTTACCATCGGTTCCTGCCCCGTATCGCCCAGCTCCTGCGCCCCCTGCACGAAGCTCTCCGAGGTAAGCCGGGCAAAGGCGACGTTACCTGGACCGAGCAGATGGACACGGCGTTCACGGGCGCGAAGCTCGCCTTGGCTAACACCACCATGCTCGCGCACCCGGCGCCCGATGCACCGATCGCCCTCACCACCGATGCCTCGGACTACGCGGTGGGCGCGGTGTACGAGCAATGGGTGCGTGGAGCTTGGCAACTGCTGGCGTTCTTTAGCCGGCAGCTTCGCCCCCCGAACGCCGTTACAGTACCTTCGACCGCGAGTTGCTCGGGCTTCACTTGGCGGTCAGGCACTTCCGCCATCTGCTCGAGGGCCGTGTGTTCACTGCCTTCGTCGACCACAAGCCGCTGATCTTAGCGATGGGCAAGGTCACCGAGCCGTGGTCGGCCCGGCAGCAGCGTCACCTCTCGGCCGTGTCCGAGTACACGACGGACATCCAGCACGTCGCGGGGAAGGACAACCCGGTGGCGGATTGCCTTTCCCGGGCCGTCGCCCACGCAGTCCACCTCGGCATCGACTATGCCCGGATGGCAGCGGACCAGGCCGCTGACCCCGACGTCCAGGCCTTGCAGACCGCCGTCACGGGCCTCCGCGTCACCGAGATGGCGTTCGACGGTGCGGGCGCGGCCCTCTTGTGCGACGTCTCCCTCGGGCGTCCTCGCCCCATCGTGCCCGCAGGCTGGCAGCGCCAGGTGTTTGACGCCATCCACGGCCTGTCCCACCCGGGCGCGAGGGCCTCCCAAAGGCTGATCGCTGACAAGTTCGTCTGGCATGGCCTCCGGAAGGCCGTCCGCGGCTGGGCCAGGACGTGCCTCGCGTGCCAGCGCGCCAAGGTGCACCGGCACACCCAGGCACCGTTGGCCCCGTTCACGGTGCCGGAACGCCGGTTTGACCACGTCCACGTGGACCTGGTGGGACCTCTGCCCCCCTCGCGGGGTTTCACCTACGTCCTCACCATGGTGGACCGCACCACCCGGTGGCCGGAGGCCGTGCCCTTGGCATCGACAACGGCGGCCGATGTCGCGCAGACTTTCATCGCCACCTGGGTCGCCCGGTTCGGCGCCCCCTCAGACATCTCGTCCGACCGTGGCCCCCAGTTCACCTCGGAGCTCTGGGGGGCGGTCACGCAGGGGCTCGGGGTCCGGCTGCACCGAACCACCGCCTACCACCCCCAGGCTAACGGCCTGTGTGAGCGATTTCACCGCTCATTGAAGGCCGCGCTCCGGGCCACCCTCCGCGACGGCGGCTGGGTCGACAGGCTCCCCTGGGTCCTGCTGGGCCTCCGGACGGCGCCCAAGGAGGACCTGCGCGCATCCGCGGTGGAGTTGGTCTTCGGGCAACCGCTGCGGGTGCCGGGCGAGTTCCTCCCCGACTCCACGGCACAGCAGCGCTCCGCTCTGCAAGAGACCGCCCAGAGGTTCGCCTGGTGCCAACGGCATGCCACGGGCACCCACCGACGCACGTTGCCCCAGAGCTTCGCACGGCGGAGTACGTCTTCGTCCGCCACGATGCCCACCGGAGACCACTGCGGCCTCCGTACGACCGGCCTTTCCGCGTGCTGGAGACCGGGGCGAAGCACTTCACCCTGGACATCGGCGGTACTCCTGACCGCGTTTCGGTAGACCGCCTCAAGCCGGCCCACCTCGACGTGGACCATCCACCGCCAGTGGCCCGATCCCCACGTCGGGGCCGCCCCCCTGCGGGCGGACCCCCGGCACCGCCCAGCCCCGCCGCCACGCCGCCCCCCGGTCCTGCACCCATCCCAGGGGCAGCCAGGGGCATCCCACCTGGCATCCCTGCACCCCGGACGCCGCCGATCGCCAGGGGGCGCTTCGGCCGGGTCATTCATCTGCCCCGCAAACTGGCCCTCCAGGTGTGCGGGAATTCTGGGGGGGCGCGTGTGGCGGACACAAAAGCCCACTGGCGTTGGTGACATCATTCCACGCACCAAGTGGGCGGTGGCCACGCCCGAGGGGTAGGCATGGCCTCATGATATACACCGGGCGCGCAGCCCGGAGCGGGCCAGTGTTACAGTGAGCTCCTGAAATAAAGACGCTTATAAGTTACCGCTTGTCCGCTTCCTCCTTGCTCGCAAGCAGCGCGCATAATGCCGCGCTTTAATATATAGATTCAGGTAGATCTGTATAGGTAGATGCTCCGATGATCGGGGGTAGAAAGAACCATTTCGATGTACATAAGTAGAGGACCTGTTTAGCTTGGATGTCAGATTAAGCTCGTATATTTGTGGTCATACAAGAATGGCCTTGTGTTAACAAGAATAGGGATTATGTTAAGTCCCCTGTTCGTGAGACCTTGTGATTTATCCTTCGTCCCTTATGGCACTACACCAATAGACACTGGCAGGCCCAAAAGCACCACAGATACTAATTAAATCTCCCCCACAATAAAACTCACCGGAAGTGCAGGCAGGAAGCACCCACGCATTATGCCAACATGGTGATAAAACATTGTTCAGGCTGGTTGAGGCCATGCCAACTCGTGATGGATTGGTTGAGGGGTTTGATGGGGAGTTCACACCAATGGGTGGGAGATGACCAATGAAAGGCCAGAGTAAGGAAGGACTTGTGATTGGCCCGGGGCAGAGCAAGGGGCGACCCGCTGATTGGTAGAAAGAAGCGACGGACTGATTGGCCACCGACCGATGGCATGAGAGAGAAGTGATGCGGCCATTGGTGGAGAACTGAGCCTGTGGTGTTGGCCGGAAAGGATTGGTGGAGAGAGGGGGAGGAAGTCACGAGGGATTGATAAAAAGTGGAGAGAGGCCGACATTTTTCTTCTTTTGTTCTGGACCTTCCCTCTTTCCCTGGACTTGCTCTCTTGTGCTTGGCCCTCACACATTCCTCTGCCATCGACTCTCTCCGCTTGGTTCCAGACATTGGCAAGCGACGGTGTGCGGGACGTGACCTACAGCCGGAACGAGGGGAGCGGCGGATCGTTCACTCACTCATGCGACCTGCCTGGAGGGGGCATGGACGTGCCGCGAGCACACGAGGGAACGGAGGCGTAGCAGTGCGGGATCGGGCGGTACCTGCCAACGCACCGGATGAGCCGACGAGACACAGAGTGGTTGAGCAAAGCCCACACACACACAGCGCTTTATTTTCACATATTCTTGCCTCGTGAGTGTTATAAGTCTGGTGTGGGGACGTCCCAATTTAGGACATTTATTTGAGCGTCGCGTTTTCATTGTTCTCAGGTTCCGTTAAATAAACCTTTTATTTTTGTGCATTGTAAATCCGGTTTTCATATGAGTTACTTTTTGCAGGATTGAAGACTGCTTGGTGGGATCGCGTCAGGTAAAAGCTTCCAGCTTCTTCTTCTTCTTTCTTCCTCCTGCACTTGTATAGTGAAATCCGCTATTTGAACTGAACGCCTTTGGAGTTAAAGCTGGCTTTTGCTATCCGTGATTTCCTGATCTTCACCGAGGGGAATCACGCGACAATATCTTATTCCCCAAGGGCAGTAGTTGACAATGAGCCATGTTTCAATTTTTTTCCATGGAGCTGTTTTGGAGATATAGAGGTGCAACTTTTTTTGATTTTTTCCAAGATGGCGTCTATACCATGTGACCTATGACGTTATAATTATCATTTAAAAAATTATACAGGAGGAGCCGCACATATTCTGAAAATTTTGTGTCCGTTGGTCTAACAGTTGCAGAGGAATTTTTTGTTTTATTCATACTGATCAGATGAAGCATTGTACTTGTCGAATTATGACATCATAATTAAGGCACCAATGACATCACCATCAACATATCTTATTCCCCATGGTGAGTACTTGACAATGAGCCATGTTTCAATTTTTTCCATTGAGCGGTTTGGGAGATATAGAGGTGTAACTTTTTTCCAAGATGGCGTCAGTACCACGTGACCTATGACGTCATAATTATGAATAAAAAAATTATACAGGGGGAGGCACTCCTATGGTAAAATGTCGTGTCAATCGGACCAACGGTTGCCGAGAAAATGAATTTATAAAATACAGACACGGATGGCACTCGGCACACGGCACATGACACACGTACATAACTGAATGCTTAACCCCGCATTTTGCTTCGCCAGCACAGGGTAATTATGCGACGTGGTCATTTACAATGGTGCTTTAAAGTATCAGCGAAGTGTAATTCAGGAATAAAACAATACAAATATATAATTGCACACCAGGGTTATGAATGCTTCTAACATTTCAATTGCAACCTTCCCATGTAAAACTCTATTCCTTGCTCTATATAAGAAAGTAAAACAGCTGAGTTTAATCGCAGTGCTTCTGCAAATCATTGGGTTCCACTTGAGTTTATGATGGCTTTTACAGTCACGTGAAAAAGTAAGTACACCCCATGCAAAGTTTTGACTTTTTCAACATATTTCAACATACAGCTATTTGATCTTCATTTCAACAATATTGATAGATAAAGGTGATATAATATAACAAATATCATGAAATATATACATTTTGTAGTCCATTGTATAATTTAAAATAAACATAAATGAAAATTTCGCATGTGGAAAAAGTAAGTACACCCCTACATTTATCACAACTTCAAATACCTAAAATTAGAATCAGGTGCACCAGCTCAGGTGCAAATGATTAGAACATCGTTAGAGAGGATCTTGGAGGAACCTGTCTTATTTAAAACTCAGACATTTAATTTGGTTTGCTCTTTGTTGTTGAAGTGTGCGACGTCACCATGCCTAGATGAAGAGAGCCCTCTGAGGCTTTCAGAAAGAAGGTTATAGATGCCTACGAGTCTGGGAAGGGATTTAAAAAGATCTCCAAACAATTTGAAATCAATCATATGACTGTCCGGCAGATCATCTACAAGTGGAGAAGATTCCAAACAACTGCCAACTTGTTCAGGCCAGGCTGCCCCAGCAAGTTCAGCCCGAGAGCAGACCGCAAGATGCTGAAATAAATCTCTAAGAACCCCAGAATGTCATCACGGGACCAACAGGTAGCTCTTGCCACTGTTGATGTCAAAGTGCACGAGTCTACCATTAGAAAGAGGCTGCACAAATTTGATCTACATGGGAGGTGTGCCATGAGGAAACCTTTGCTGTCCAGAAAGAACATCAGGGCAAGACTAAAGTTTGCCAATGAACACCGAGGCAAAGACCAGCACTTCTGGAACAATGTGCTCTGGACAGATGAGTCAAAGGTAGAGCTATTTGGCCACAGTACCAGAAGACATGTTTGGCGAAAACGAAAGACAGCATTTGACCACAAGAACCTGATACCAACTGTAAAGCATGGTGGTGGAAATATTATGGTTTGGGGCAGCTTTGCTGCATCAGGGCAGCTCACCATCATAGAATCCACTATGAATTATTCATTGTACCAGAGGGTGCTTGAGGATAATGTGAGGCCATCTGTCGGAAATTTGAAGCTCAACCGAAGGTGGACCTTGCAACATGCCAATGACCCTAAACATACCAGTAAATCCACCAAGGAATGGCTGAAAAGAAAGAAATGGAGGGTTCTGGAATGGCCAAGTCAAAGCCCGGATCTAAATCCCATCGAGGTGTTGTGGGGGGATTTGAAACGAGCTGTGCATGCAAGAAAACCTTCAAACATCGCACAGCTGAAAGAATTCTGCATGGATAAGTGGGCAAATATTTCGCCCAGTCGATGTCAGAGACTGGTAGACAGTTATAAGAAACGCCTACTTGAGGTTGTTTCTGCCAATGGGGGCAATATCACCTATTAGAGCCAAGGGTGTACTTACTTTTTCCACATGCGAAATTTGCATTTATGTTTATTTAAATTATACAATGGACTACAAAATGTAAATGTTTCACGATATTTGTTATATTATATCACCTTTATCTATCAATATTGTTGAAATGAAGATCAATAGCTATATGTTGATATATGTTGAAAAAGTCAAAACTTTAAATGGGGTGTACTTACTTTTTCACGTGACTGCAAATGTCGGCTTTTCAGAAGTTTTTTTCTGTCGAATAAGAGACCACTCCTTTTGCATCTTCAGATACCTAGACTGCCGAAGCAGTTTCTTGGCCATTGGGCACAATCCTGGACAGGTTGCCACTCCGACACAGGATACTCGAATGGCTCATTCATCCCAGTAATCTGGTACTCATTTTGCCGACTTCGGAAGGATGACAGGCTGAGTCAACCAATGTGGTGTTAATTCAACGAAAATTTGTTCATATTGTTGCTATGCATTTACGCAGGTATTATGCATAAAGGTGTGTGCTTTGGGACCTACCACGAGTCCCACGGATTGTTTTCATCCATTTAAATGCTCAATTAGACACCGATGACATTAGTGGCGATTAATCAGAGAAAACAAACGACTGTTTTATTCGCGTAAAAGCGCAATTCGCGTGACCAGGTGCTATTTTGTCCAGATTGCTTTTACCTTGAGAGGTCCTTGAATGTTATTAAGTAATTGGGGTGTTTTGCGATGGTTTCATTGGGTGGAGCAGCGCGATCTCACCGTTTTGATTTATTGC
This sequence comes from Myxine glutinosa, assembly GCF_964187855.1. NCBI lineage: Eukaryota > Metazoa > Chordata > Myxini > Myxiniformes > Myxinidae > Myxine > Myxine glutinosa. The sequence continues at coordinate 47,756,651 of NC_136267.1, forward strand.
CGAAGAACCATTGCCTGAAAGTGCCGAAGACAATTGCATTCACTTGTTAAGAGTCAGACTCCTCCATCTTGAGAGTGACATCGGGATAGCACCATGTTGTGCTCTGGTTTCTGGGGCCTCTAAGGTGGTGACTCCTTACAATTTTAGCCCCCGGTGGACTTAGTCCGAAACGGGAGACTTACGGATTGGGTCTCATCTGTCCGTCAGTCCATCCGCAACCATATCTAGGAGATGTATGGACCGATTTTGTTCATATTTGGCACAAATAGAACATATGATGGTATACATATGCACATCATTTTGTTTCGCGATGAGATCAAATATAACAGACGAGTAGACTGGCGGCCATTTTAGTTGTAAAAAACCCGATGTTGAACACGTCTTAAACCATTTCTCAGAGATGCATCTACTGATGTTGTTCAAACTTGGCACAAAGACAACATATGATGGTATACATATGCACATCATTTTGTTTCGCGATGCGATCAAATATAACAGACAAGTAGACTGGCGGCCATTTTAGTTGTAAGAAAACCCCGATGTTGAACACGTCCTCAACCATTTATCGGAGATGCATTTACTGATGCTGTTCAAACTTGGCACACAGATAATGAATTATGGCTTACATACGCACATTATTTTCTTTCGAGATCATAGCGAAAATGGCCGACTGGCAGCCATTTTGTTACATAAATGTGTTCCCAACCATTTCTGAAACATGCATGGCCCGATTCTGTTCAAACTCGGCAGAAGCACAGTACATGATGGCATACACGTGCACCTCACTTTATTTTGCGATCTGATCAAAGATGGCCGTCTAGTAGACTGGCGGCCATTTTAGTTGTAAAATACCCGATATTGAACACGTCCTCAACCATTTCTCGGACATGCATTTACTAGTCTTGTTCAAATTTGGCACACAGATAATGAATGATGGGCTGCATATGCGAGTCATTCTTTTTCGAGATCAGATCCAATATGGCCGACTGGCAGCCATTTGGTTACTAAAACTTTTCCCCAACCAGTTCTCGGACATGCATGGACCGATTTTGTTCAAACTTGGAGCAAAGACTATACATGAGAGTATACATATGCAGAAGATTTTGTTTTGTAATCTGACCAAAAATGGCCAACTGACGGCCTTTAACTCCATACAGAAAAATTGCTAAAATCACGGGGCTGACAAATTACTAAAATCACGGGGCTGACAAATTACTAAAATCACGGGGCTGACAAATTACTAAAATCACGGCAGAAATGCCTCCAGTGAAGGACTTTGGTCATTTTCACGGATGACATTGTATGTCTTTTTATACTTGTGTCTTCTCTTTGAAGATTTTTAAAGCAAGTTACCAGTACGCCGACGAGCACCGCCATTGTGAAGTCCTGGAAGAAAATTGTGGCGCCTGAGTCCCAGGGAGCTCAAGGCCTCTGATACACTTGTGATGCCTGTGGAAAGACGTATGGAAACATGAGCGGTATCGGTGTGCATCAGACATGGGGTCCATGCATCCTGTCAAGTGGAAATATGAGCGTTATCGGTGTGCATCAGACATGGGTCCATGCATCCTTTCGAGTTCCATGGGAAGCATAAGCACCATAAAGGTGAAACCCCACTGCGTGGAATATGAGGTCTTTGCATTGGTCAAGGGGAAGGCCAGATTGTCACTTAATGTGTGTAAGAACCTTAACGATGCAGTGATAGGAGTGATCCTTGGGCTCACCTAGAAGTATATCAAAGGGTAGAGGATGTCGGCCATTCTTTCAGCAATATAATTGATGTTACTTTTTCGTCTTACAAAAGCCTAGTTGCTATGATGATGTAGGGCTCAAACAAATTTCACCCTGCAACTGTGACACAGCAGAAAAAGTGGTACTGACTCGCAACGGAAAGCATGATGGTAACGGAGAGAGGTATCTAGGTTTTGCCAAGATGAAAAGGTAGCCCATCGCTGGGGAGACCACTGCGAGGGCTGCTACCTTATTATATGGTGTATCATCTCACCTGGTTGGTACCTTCGTCTGGTCTCTATACCCCTTAACCTCTCTAGCCTGAGTGAACCCTACCAGGAGCTCAAGCTTCTGCCAACATAACCATTGGGGTCACAAAGACAAACAAGCTCCCGCATTATACATGCATCTTTATGATAAGCCAAAAAGAGAAACAGATTGTTAAACCTGCAACTATACAAAGGAAAGCAAGCTACTATTGTAAGTTTGGTTTATGTGGTCACACCTAAAGGTGAGGACACTGGAATTCTTGCATGTATTCCAACCCTTCCATGCCTGACACAAATAGCTTGCCATGATTCTATCCGAACACAGCTCGAATAGAGTCAGGCTGGTTTTGCTGTTGCATGATTCTAAGTAGTCAGATTAACATGTCAGCTTTGATGTTAGAGTTCATTAATTAGGGTGGAAGACTGAGTGGGATTGTGAAGAGAAGGATTTTGAAGTACATTGAGATGCTGGTCACTTTTGACTCTATTTCATTGTGTCAGTTTCAAAGTATGATGAAGTCCTTTCTGACTAGACCATTAAGATGTTGTCGGTAGGAAAAGATAAAATGAGATGCACAGATATTTGTGAATAGGAAATAAAGATGCAAGATCAATGGAACATTTTCTGTTTCCTGCAGGTTTATGAAATTTAAAATTTCACCAATATATTGCTTATCAGTATAATGATGCCTTGCTATACAAATTAAAAACAAGAAAGAGCAATCAGAGATTGCAGACCCTCGCCAGGACGTGTTTGTTTGGTGTATTTTGTGTGGTGTGTATTAGCTGTTGTGTTTGGGTGCTTTATTGGCGATGTAGATTTATGTTCAATCCAACATGGCTGCCGAACCACGTGAATGATGACGTCATCAAGTTAATTCTCCCAAACAATGTTTGTGTAGATCACGCACAATACATTTCAAACTGATTGGATCAAGCGTTCTACATGTCTAATTATGACGTCACAATGAAGGCACCGTTGACATCATCATGAATATATGTTGTTCCCCATGGGGAGTGCTTGACAATGAGACATGTTTCAATTTTTTTCCATGGAGCGGTTTCAGAGATATGGAAGTGCAAAGTTTTTCGTTTTTTTCCAAGATGGCGCCCATACCACGTGTCATATGACATTATAATTATCATTAGAAAATGATACAGGGAGACGCGTTTCCATGGTAAAAATTTTCCTGTCAATCAGACCAACAGTTGCAGAGAAAAGCATACTCACGTTCTGTGCGGACAAACAGACAGACGGACAAATGTACCCAAATGCAATACCCAGGGTCGGCGCTACCATTAGGCCAACTAGGCAGCCGCCTCGGGCGCAGACATCAGAGGGGCGCATTACTGAACTTGTAGCAATAGCTCGAAGACTTCCAAAGTCTATGCCGCCACAAGAAGTACTTCTCTTCATACTACAACAAAAACTCCTGGATAATGTGCCAAATGTTTCCGTTGCTTTAAGGATCCTTATCTCACTTCCAGTATCAGTGGCAAGTGGTGAACGTAGTTTCTCAAAGCTCAAAGTTATAAAAACTTACATACACTCTACAATGTTGGAAAAGAGACGACTTGGGTTGGCAACTATATCAATTGAACATGCCCAGGCATCAGCACTTCATCTGGTTGAATTTGTGACAAAATTTGCAAAGGAAAAGGCACGCAAAGTGAGATGTTGATGTGTCTGAAATTGAAACTTTTATGAGACGTTTTTAACTCTGTTTGTCTGTTTTTTTGTTTGTTTCCCTGTCTGACTGTAAGGGAAATATTGTGGTGACATGATGGGTTGGTTACGCCAAGTATCCTTAAATGGTATATATACTTAAAGGTGTGTGAAGTAAAAGGTTTGAATGTTGTGTTGCCAATGGCTGAGGTATGCATTATACCGAGTGCCCTTTAGTTCAAAATGATTTGTGTGCCAAAATATTTTATTTTGTATTTGCGAAAGATAATCAAAGACTGATTATTTAAAATTTTGATTTTGCATATCTAAAACTTATTGCTCAAACCAAAAACTGTTTTGTTTATCTGTAATTTCCATTCACACACTCATAAAGGGACCACTTTCTTTATTTTGCATTGCAAACCACATGTACTGTCATATTTTTTTAAGTGAAAGCCCATTTGCCCCAAAGCGTGGGGTAACAGGGCCACTGCCATATTAATGGATATTGCGCCTTTAATATTGGTGCTGTTGGCATCTTACGGTACTTATTCTTGCAATTTAAAATAAATGTAGCAGTTTCAAGATTTCTGCTTTTTATTTTTTCTACAAAACATCTTTTTAATAATCGAAGTTGGCAAAAAAAAAAATTTGGGGGGGGGGCGGGAGGGGAGGGGATGCAAGTAGCTGGCCTTGCCCTGGGCGCAAAATAGTCTGGTGCCGGCCCTGGCAATACCCTCTCCTCTAGCGAGGTAATGAATGAATGAATGAATGAATGAATGATCGTTTTAAGGCAATTTTCCCCGCTAGAGTGGGGGTTAGCCTTGCAGGCCCCATGACAATCATGGTTCCCTGTTTGAGGCAATGTTTATATGGCCGGATGCCCTTCCTGACGCCAACCCTTGCATCACGCTCTTACGATGCGCAGGGATACGGTGTACCTATTCTAAATCGGGGTACACACCGAGATCATTCATCCCAGCAAGCTGGTACTCAATTTGCCGACCTCGGAAGGATGACAGGCTGAGTCAACCCCCCTGGCGTTAATTCAGCGATCTGACCGGGATTTGAACCCAGGATCCTAGGTATCCCAAGCTGGCACCCTAACCGCTAGGCCAACACCAGGCTTTTCTAGCGAGGGTAACTAGAACGATATTCAGTAGAGAGCATACCTCCGCCAGGCTGAACAGTTTCGTTTTGTATCCCACTGATAGGCTGGATCTAGATTCGGACCTGAAACAAAATCGAATCGGCTTGTTCTTGTCATCTATCGAACTCATCCACCAAGTTTTGTCATAACTCTTCCTTAACTCTTTGAGATATCGCACTATATATAGTTTTGGGCCCTATCACTCAACGGTGAAGAATCAATTTAAAAAAATTCTCTGATCCAGACCGGATCCGGATCTTCACTAAAATTTAATCAATTCTTCCTTGTCACACACCCAACCTGTCCACCAAGTTTCGTCCGAATCCGTCCATAATTTTTTTTTTATATTGTGCTATATATCGGTTTTGACCCTATCTCTCAAAGGTGAAGAGCCACTTAAATACTCTACTAGTCGGATTCGGATCTTCACCAAAATCTAATCAATTAATCCTTGACACACGCTCTCCCCTCTGGGCTGGTGCTCCTGCCTCACACCTAGCTCGTCTTCACGCTGTTGAAACCAAAGCATTCAGAATCATTGGAATCTCCCGCGATGAAGCTAACTCCAAGGGCCTCTCACTCACTCACCGCAGGCAGGTTGGTGGTCTTTCCGTCTTCTACCGACTCTTCTCTGGCCTTGCCCCCCCAGCTCTCTCTGGGCTCTGTCCCGCAAATATTCCTACAGGTCGCACAAGATCTGCCTGCAACCCTCTTATGGTTAAACTGCCAAAATCAAGACTCTCTGCTCACCTTCACTCCTTCAATCCTCTTTTCTCCCGCCTCTGGAACAAACGCCCTCACTCTCTTCAATCCCACTCCACCCTCCAGGTCTTTAAAACGGCTGTTCACCATCATCTCTTATCTTCCCCCATCCAAAACCTTGATCTTTTCTACCCCCGCTAATTTCACCCCAAATCCACTTTTTTGAAATACCAACTTCTGTCCTGGAAGTCCTTGGTGTCCTTGTGTTTTATACTTCTCCCTCCCCCCCCCCCCCCATTCCCACGCCTCCTCCCCCCAAGCCCTCTCCCTTCCACACATCTCCCTGCTCTCAAATGTTGTGTTTGTGTGCTTCCCCTTCTCTCCCCATCTTGTCTTCCGCTCCCTCTTTTTATATATTCTGTTTGTCTGGTTGATTTGTTTGTGAAGTAAATGTTAGCTCTTTCACGAGCCTCGATTCAGTATACAAAAAAAACCAAAAAAAAACCTGCCCACCAAATTTCATTCGAATCCATCCTCAACTCAACTTTTTAAGACATCTTTTTTGATTTTGAAAAACGGGTGAAAACATAACCTCTGTCCACCTTTGTTGGCGTAGGTAGCAATCCGTTTCTGTATTTGGACTTAGCTGGTGTAACAAGTCCATTGCATCCACTTTAGAGTAAGACTCGTCCATCATGAGAATGACATAGGGATAGTGGTCAAAGCTCCAAGTTGTGGTCTGGTTTCTGGGGCCTCTGAGGTGGTGTCCCCTTCTGTTTGCTTTCTTCTCTTTAATGTGTTTTTTTCGTGTTCAAAATATGACATTAAATTGAAATGAAGGAGTTCTTCAATCATGTTTGGTTGGAATCCTTCTTACCGATTGGTTGGACAGCTGCCCTTACTACACCCACAATTCGATGCGTGTATAATAACCGTTTTATGTCCGTGGATGTTACATATAAATAGATGAAACAAAGGGCCAGGAGACGGGTTTCTTCCAAGGGCAGACTATTCAATCCAGAACAGTACAGCATACAACAATTATTACTCCAAAGAGAGCAGAGCACACACTAAGAGTTCAAGTGCAAGGATTTGATATCCCAAGCAATGATGGATTCCATGACTTTGCTGATAATTGGGAGCAGGCTGATTGGTCTGTAGTGGCAAGGATCTGTTTTTGCACATTTTTTGTGTAAAGCGGTAATGTTTGCTGATTTCCAAACCGATGGCAGATGACCTTGAGCAAAAGAGAGGGTGAAGAGAACAGAGAGAGGGTGAGATAGAGCGGAAGAGCAGGATTTTAGGACCCGTGGGCTGATGCCGTCTGGTCCAGTTGCAGAATCAGAGTCGAGGTTTGACAGAAACTTCTCCACCTTTTCAGGAGAAAAAGACACAGAGTCCAGGAGCAGCTGAGTACGACTGGGAAAGGTGGGAACAGAGTGGGATGGGTTTGGGACACAAGATTTTGAGGCAAACACAGAGTTGAGGCATTCAGCTTTTTCACGTGAGGAGTCAGCTGTGTAGCCCTTTGAGGTAAGGGAAGGGATGGAGGGGGAACAAACACCAGAAAGGGATTTGACCAGACGCCACCAGGATTTGGAGGAAGGAGACAGGTTTGAGAGTTCAGTCTTGAGAGTAGAGAGATAGTGCTTCCTGGCTCTCCTGAGGGTAGACACATTTGTTTGTGGAAGGAACTAAGATTACCTTCAGTTGGATTTGCCTTCCAAGAGGCGTAGGCAAATTGTTAACTCCGCATATCACGCGGGATTGTGAGTTGGACCAGGGACCATCACGTGTTGGGAGGTTGTTTGAAGTGGGCAGAGGATTGACGCCTTAGAGTTGGGAGGCAGAGGTTGAGGACTTGGGGTTTGTGAGTAGGGAGAAGGGGAGTTGAGGACTTGAAGTGGTATATTACATTATGTGGAATTTCCACGGGTCTCCGCTGGTCATAGGGCCTGGTGTTGGCTTAGCGGTTAGGGTGCGGCTTGGGATCCTAGGATCCTGGGTTCGAATCCCGGTCGATCGCTTAATTAACGCCAGGGGAGTTGACTCAGCCTGTCATCCCTCTGAGGTTAACAAATTGAGTACCAGCTTACTGGTAATTCCCTGTGTGTCGCAAGAGGTAACCAACAGGGTTGGCGGCAGGAAGGGCATCCGGCCACAAAACATTGCCTCAAAAATGGGACCACGGTGCCCGAAAAAGGCCAACCCCTGCTCTGCAGGGAAAAATGGCCTCTAAAGGTGGTTCTGCTAGTCATAATAATAATGCAAAAAACTTGGATAGTTTTGTTTTTCCTTTTAATGCAAGCAAATCATGAACACAAAGTGCAGAAACAGAAGAGATCAAGTGCTGTTTGTGAAGAACATATGATGGGTGGTATTTATTTGATTAAATGGCAAAACATCAGAAAGCGTGAAGGATCCATGAAGACCACGGATACGTTAAACTCGTTTAGTGGCAGCAACAACCACCACCGTGGCCTCCATGGCCTCCATAACCTCCGTGGCCTCCATAACCGCCGAAGCCACCCCCGAAGCCACCTCCGCCGAAGCCTCCACCGCATCCGTGGTGGTGATGGTCCACCTTGACGCAGTGCACGTGCTCGTGGCCGTGGCAATGGCCGTGGGAGACGCAACCACCATGGTTCATGCAGTGGCCGTGGTCGTGGCAGTGTTTGTGCCCGTGGCCGTGATCGTGGCAGTGGCCGTGCCCGTGTTCGTGGCAATGCTTGTGGCCGTGGCAATGGTCGTGCTTATGGCAGGAGGTGCAGCAACATCCGCAACCGCCGGCTACTTCGGTCGCACCCTCGTCGCGGCGATCCGGGCCCGAGCTCGTTGGCATGTTCGCAAAACTGAAAATAAATTAAAAACAAAAATTACATAAATATATATTTTTGAATTGTCCTGTTGTTCTGTTGCATACCATTCGAGTACACTTTACCTGGCCATTGTTGTTCCAATGCTGAGGTTTTCCTCTTTCCTTGGTGCTGTGGTTGAAGCACCACGACATACCCTTATATATGCAAAGACTTAGGAGGATATTCAACAACAGGGCATTTAAACGATTGCACTTTAATTGGAATTTAATCGAGATTTGTTAATAATCGTCAAATTATTCCTCCTGTTTTTGTTCATGAATCACCTTTTCATAATACATGGTGTGCACACTGAACATCTGATTGTAAAATATTTAAACTCACATGTGTGAACAGTCCATTTTATACAAATATCCACTAGAAAGATCTGAAGTGGTGAATACGGTATGAAGTTAAACGAAGCAAATTGGAACATACAGTATTTGAATATAATATGTCTGGTATAGGTATTAAATAAGACTGATATATACAGTCACGTGAAAAAGTAAGTACACCCCATGTAAAGTTTTGACTTTTTCAACATATTTCAACATACAGCTATTTGATCTTCATTTCAACAATATTGATAGATAAAGGTGATATAATATAACAAATATCATGAAACATTTACATTTTGTAGTCCATTGTATAATTTAAATAAACATCAATGCAAATTTCGCATGTGGAAAAAGTAAGTACACCCTTGGCTCTAATAGGTGGTATTGCTCCCTTTGGCAGAAACAACCTCAAGTAGGCATTTCTTATAACTGTCTACCAGTCTCTGACATCGACTGGGAGAAATTTTTGCCCACTCCTCCATGCAGAATTATTTCAGCTGTGCGATGTTTGAGGGGTTTCTTGCATGCACAGCTCGTTTCAAATTCCCCCCACAACATCTCGATGGGATTTAGATCCGGGCTTTGACTTGGCCATTCCAGAACCCTCCATTTCTTTCTTTTCAGCCATTGGATGGATTTACTGGTATGTTTAGGGTCATTGTCATGTTGCAAGGTCCACCTTCGGTTGAGCTTCAACTTTCCGACAGATTGCCTCACATTATCCTTAAGCACCCTCTGGTACAATGAAGACTTCATAGTGGATTCTATGATGGTGAGCTGCCCAGGCCCTGATGCAGCAAAGCTGCCCCAAACCATAATATTTCCACCATCATGCTTTACAGTTGCACTGGTTTTCCACATGCGAACACTCACGTACAGGTTCCTGTGGTCAAATGCTGTCTTTGGTTTTCGCCAAACATGTCTTCTGGTACTGTGGCCAAATAGCTCTACCTTTGACTCATCTGTCCAGAGCACATTGTTCCAGAAGTGCTGGTCTTTGCCGAGGTGTTCATTGGCAAACTTTAGTCTTGCCCTGATGTTCTTTCTGGACAGTAAAGGTTTCCTCCTGGCACACCTCCCATGTCGACCAAATTTGTGCAGCCTCTTTCTAATGGTAGACTCGTGCACTTTGACATCAACAGTGGCAAGAGCTACCTGTAGGTCCCGTAATGACATTCTGGGGTTCTTCGAGACTTCTTTCAGCATCTTGCGGTCTGCTCTTGGGCTGAACTTGCTGGGGCGGCCTGGCCTGAACAAGTTGGCAGTTGTTTGGATTCTCCTCCACTTGTAGGTGATCTTCCGGACAGTCGAATGAATGATTTCAAATTGTTTAGAGATCTTTTTAAATCCCTTCCCAGACTCGTAGGCATCTGTAACCTTCTTTCTGAAGGCCTCAGAGAGCTCTTTTGATCTAGGCATGGTGACGCCGCACACTTCAACAACAAAGAGCAAACCAAACGAAATGTCTGAGGTTTAAATAAGACAGGTTCCTCCAAGATCCTCTCTAAAAATGTTCTAATCATTTGCACCTGAGCTGGTGCACCTGATTCTAATTTTAGGTATTTGAAGTTGTGATAAAGGTAGGGGTGTACTTACTTTTTCCACATGGGAAATTTGCATTTATGTTTATTTAAATTATACAATGGACTACAAAATGTAAATGTTTCATGATATTTGTTATATTATATCACCTTTATCTATCAATATTGTTGAAATGAAGATCAAATAGCTGTATGTTGAAATATGTAGAAAAAGTCCAAACTTTACATGGGGTGTACTTACTTTTTCACGTGACTGTATATATATATATTTCACGCTACTATATATATATATATATATATATATATATATATATACGTATATATATATATATATATATATATATATATATATATATATATATATATATATATATACACACTGTATATACATATCTGTGCAGTGTCTGTGTTGTCTTGTCCTGTGTTGTCACTGAACTACTTCCTCAAACTTTTGTGAAATCCTACCAAACATCTGGTATGCCCCTACCTCTCCCGTGTGTATGTCCGAAGGGTATTTTTTTTGGAAAAATTAGAAACACATTTTTGTTTTTGTTTTTTGAAATATTTTTTGAAAAAATTTTTTTTTTCAACTTAAGGCTTCAACTTCAATTGTTTATAAAATGTAATATCACGTATATTACAAATACATTTGTGCATTATGATTGTTTGAATTATGATTGGTGTAAACCATGACAAAACAGCAACTCACGTACAGTCATCGATCTATACATCTATATATCTGGGCAGTGTCTGTATTGTCACTGAACTACTCCTGAAACTTATGTTTCCGTGGTTGTGAAGTGTTTTCAATAATGTAGTGGTGGTTTTGAATCATGTGTCGGTGAGGTATTTTCAAATCACGTGGTGGTGAGGTGTTCTTAAATCACGGGGTGATGGGGTGTTTTGAATTACGTGGTGGTGAGGTGTTTTGAATTATGTGTTGGTGAGGTGTTTTGAATTACTGAGTGGTGAGGTGTTTTAAATCACGTGGTGGTGAGGTGCTTTTAAATCACGTGGTGGTGAGGTGTTTTTAAATCATGTGGTGGTGAGGTGTTTTTAAATCACGTGGCAGTGAGGTGTTTTGAATTACATGGTGGTGAGGTGTTTTGAATTACTGAGTGGTGAGGTGTTATAAATCACGTGGTGGTGAGGTGTTTTTAAATCACATGGTGGTGAGGTGTTTTGAATTACGTGATGGTGAGGTGTTTTGAATTAATTGGTGTTGAGGTGTTTTGAATTACGTGATGGTGAGGTGTTTTGAATTAATTGGTGGTGAGGTGTTTTGAATTACTTTGTGGTGAGGTGTTTTGAATTACTTGGTGGTGAGGTGTTTTGAATTACTTGGTTGTGAGGTGTTTTAAATAAGGTGGTGGTGAGGTGTTTTGAATTACTTGGTGGTGAGGTGTTTTAATTATGTGATTGTGAGGTCTTTTAAATTATGTGGTGGTGAGGTGTTTTTAATTACGTGGTGGTGAGGTATTTTGAATTACTTAGTGGTGAGGTGTTTTGAATTAGCTGGTGGTGAGGTGTTTTGAATTATTTGGTGGTGAGGTGTTTTAATTATGTGGTTTTGAAGTATTTTAAATTATGTGGTGGTGAGGTGTTTTGAATTACGTGGTGGTGAGGTGTTTTGAATACATGGTGGTGAGGTGTTTTTAAATCACGTGGTGGTGAGGTGTTTTAAATCACGTGGTGGTAAGGTGTTTTAAATTAGGTGGGGGTGAGGTGTTTTAAATTAGGTGGGTGTGAGGTGTTTTAAATTAGGTGGGGGTGAGGTGTTTTAAATTATGTGGGGGTGAGGTGTTTTAAATCACGTGGTGGTGAGGTGTTTTAAATTAGGTGGGGGTGAGGTGTTTTAAATTACATGGGGTTGAGGTGTTTTTCATTATGTGGTGGTGACGTGTTTTGAATTACGTGGTGGTGAAGTGTTTTGAATTACGTGGTGGTGAAGTGTTTTGAATTATGTTTTGGTGAGGTGTTTTGAATTACGTGGTGGTGAGGTGTTTTGAATTACATGGTGTTGAGGTCTTTTGAATTACATGGTGGTGAGGTGTTTTAAATGATGTGGTGGTGAGGTGTTTTGAATTACATGGTGGTGAGGTGTTTTGAATTACTTGGTGGTGAGGTGTTTTGAATTACGTGGTGGTGAGGTGTTTTGAATTACGTGGTAGTTGAGGTGTTCTGAATTACGTGGTAGTTGAGGTGTTTTGAATTACGTGGTGGTTAGGTGTTTTGAATTACATGGTGGTGAGGTCTGTTGAATTACATGGTGGTGAGGTGTTTTGAATTACGTGGTGGTGAGGTGTTTTGAAATACATGGTGGTGAGGTGTTCTGAATTACCTGGTAGTTGAGGTGTTTTAAATTACGTGGTGGTGAGGTGTTTTGAATTACACGGTGGTGAGGTCTTTTGAATTACGTGGTGGTGAGGTGTTTTGAATTATGTGTTGGTGAGGTGTTTTGAATTACTTGGTGGTGAGGTGTTTTAAATTATGTGGTGGTGAGGTGTTTTGAATTACGTGGTGGTGAGGTGTTTTGAATTACATGGTGGTGAGGTGTTTTGAATTACATGGTGGTGAGGTGTTTTGAATTACGTGGTGGTGAGGTGTTTTGAATTACGTGGTAGTTGAGGTGTTCTGAATTACGTGGTAGTTGAGGTGTTTTGAATTACGTGGTGGTGAGGTGTTTTGAATTACGTGGTGGTTAGGTGTTTTGAATTACATGGTGGTGAGATGTTTTGAATTACATGGTGGTGAGGTGTTTTGAATTACTTGGTGGTGAGGTGTTTTGAATTACATGGTAGTTGAGGTGTTCTGAATTACGTGGTAGTTGAGGTGTTTTGAATTACGTGGTGGTTAGGTGTTTTGAATTACGTGGTGGTGAGGTGTTTTGAATTACGTGGTGGTGAGGTGTTTTGAATTACGTGGTGGTGAGGTGTCGTCCTTCCAAACTTGCAGTCTGCGCCTACCCTCCCGTATGTATGTGCTGAGGGGTTCTTTTTTTTATTTTTGTATATTTTGTCAACCTAAATCTTCAACCGAAATTGCTTATAAAAATCTAATATCACAAACACTACAAATAAATATGTGCAAAATTATTGTTTGTATTATGATTGGTGTAAATCATGACAACACAGCATCTCAGGTACAGTCATTATCCTCAGCTACAATAAGCCCGTTCCTCAGTCACGACGCATGGTGAGACGAGTCAATAATAATAATAATAATGCATTTATTTTATATAGCGCTTTTCAGGAAGCCCAAAGACGCTTTGACAGAGTGCAAAACATAACGCATAGCAAAACATAAAGACAATTGCAAAAAAAAGAAGAATCAATAGGGAAATATTCAAAGCACAAAGGAGGGAGAAGGAGAGGAGATAGTCAGGGGTTAGATGCTGTGGGTTAAATGTTGAATGCAGTGTTGAACAGGTGGGTCTTGAGTGATGTTTTGAATGTGGTGAGTGAGGAGGAGTCTCTGATGGTGTGAGGTAGCGAGTTCCAGAGGGTGGGAGCAGCGATGGAGAAGGCCCTGTCCCCCCAGGATCTAAATTTGGTCCGGATGGGGGGGGGGGTCAGGAGGTTGGTACCAGCAGAGCGGAGGTTGCGGGTGGGAGTGTGTCTGGAGAGGAGGTCAGCCAGGTAGGATGGGGCCAGGTTATGGAGGGCTTTGTAGGTCAAGAGGAGGATTTTGTACTGGATTCTCTGGGAGATGGGGAGCCAGTGAAGCTTGTAAAGGACGGGGGTGATGTGGTCACGGGTCCGGGAATGGGTGAGTAGACGGGCAGCGGAGTTCTGAATGTATTGGAGTTTATTGGTGATTGTTGAGGGTGAACCATAAAGGAGGCTATTGCAGTAGTCCAGACGGGAAGTGATGAAGGCGTGGATGAGGGTTTCTGCAGCCACAGAGGAGAGGGATGGACGGAGACGGGCGATGTTTTTCAGGTGGAAGAAGGCTGTCTTTGTGATCTGTTTAGTGTATTTGTCGAAGGAGAGGGTTTGGTCAAAGATGATGCCAAGATTCCGGATGTGAGGGGAGGTGGACACTGGGAAACCGTCGATGTTGAGGGCAAAGTTATGGGTGGACTTGGTGAGCGTTTTTGGGCCAATGATGATTATTTCAGATTTATCACAGTTAAGTTTGAGGAAGTTGATTTGAAGCCAGGATTTTATTTCAGTGATGCAGTTTGTCAGGATAGAGTGGGTGGCGGTGGAGATGGACTTGGTGGAGATGAAAAGCTGGATGTCATCGGCGAAGCAGTGGAATTGGAGACCATGACGGCGGATTAAGTGACCGAGGGGGGACAGGTAAAGGATAAAGAGGAGGGGGCCAAGAACTGAACCTTGGGGGACACCTTGGGGGAGGGGAGCAGTGGGGGATTTGCAGTTATTGATGGAGATGAACTGACGTCTGTCAGAGAGGTATGATTTAATCCAAGAGAGGGCAGTGCCGGTAATGTTAAAGGTGGTTTCAAGTCGGGTGAGGAGGATGGTGTGATCGATGGTGTCAAAGGCAGCGCTGAGGTCGAGGAGGATGAGAATGTTGAGGTTGCCAGCATCAGAGGAGAGGAGAAGGTCGTTGGTGATTTTGAGGAGAGCAGTTTCAGTACTGTGGTTGGACCGGAATCCGGATTGGAATGTTTCATACAGGTTATTGGCAGAGAGGTGATGCTTGAGTTGAGTGGCTACAGCGCGTTCCAAAACCTTTGACAGAAAGGGTAGGTTGGAGATGGGTCTGAAGTTATTTAGGGTGTCAGGGTTTAGTCCAGGTTTTTTCAGAATGGGGGTAACAGCAGCAATTTTGAGGGATGGTGGGACGATGCCTGTAGACAGGGAGGAGTTTATTGTTGCAATGATAAGTGGAGAAAGAGCAGGAAGGGAGGCCTTGACAAAGCTGGAGGGGATGGGGTCAAGAGTGCAGGTGGCAGTTTTCATTCCGATGAGGAGTTCAGAGAGGTCAGTAGGGGAGACTGGGGAGAATTGAGACAGGGGATGGCAGGATAAGGGGGGGCAGGTGGTTTGAGGGGGAGCGGGTGCGGCGGTGGTCAAGCTGTTGTAGATGTTTTCAATTTTGCGTTGGAAGAATGAAAGGAAGGAGATGCAGTTGTCTATTGTGAATGACTGGGTGGTGGTGTTCAGGGGGCTGAGGAGTTTGTTTATTGTAGAGAAGAGTGCTTTTGGGTTTCCGGAGCCAGAGTGGATAATTTGAGAGTAGTAGGCGGAGCGGGCGCGGGAGAGGGCATCTTTATAGTGTTGTATGTGGTCCTTGTAGGCCTGGGAGTGAACTGTGAGACCTGTTTTATTGCGGAGTCTTTCAAGTTGGCGAGCACGAGTTTTCATTAGGCGGAGCTCAGGGGTAAACCAGGGAGCAGAATGGGTGAAAGAAACTGTTTTGGTTTTTATAGGCGCAATTTGGTCAAGGCAGGAAGAGAGAGTGTGGTTGTAGTAGTCAGTGAGGTCAGAAGGGGTGTGGAGGTCAACGAAGGGAGAAGTGGACATTTTTTCAGAGAGGGTCGATGAGAATGAGGCAGGTGAAAAAGCGTTTAGCTTACGGAAGTTGATAGTGCGATAATGCCTTGGTGCTGGGGTGGGGATGTTGATGGTCAGAGTGATGGCTAGGTGGTCAGAGAGAGTGAGGTCGGAGCCAGAGAGATGGTGCAAAATTAGTCCAGTAGAGCAGACAAGGTCCAAAATGTGACCACGGTTATGGGTAGGAAAGTTGACATGTTGAGTGAGGTTAAAGCAGGTGAGTAAATCAGTGAAGTCAGTGGTTAGCGTGGAGTCAGTGGAGTCCATGTGGATATTGAAATCACCAAGGAGGAGGATTGAGGGGGAGAGGGAACATAGCTGGGTCAGAAAGTAGGAGAAGTCAGACAGGAATGATGGGTGTGGTTTGGGAGGGCGGTAGACAACAGCCATGACTGACTGTGTGTGACCAGAGAGTTTAAAAGCCAGGTGTTCAAATGATGGAGCAGATGAGATGGAGATGAGGTTGGTCTTGATGTCTTGTCGGTGAATAACGGCAATTCCACCACCTCGGCCCTCCGAGCGTGGTTTATTGATGTAAGAATATCCATTGGGTGTGGTGAGGTTGAGCGTGTAGTAGTCCAGTGGTTGTTGCCAGGTCTCAGTGAGACAGAGAAAGTCCAGTTTATTTTCCAGGATGTAGTCGTTCAGGATGAGGCATTTGTTGTTGAGGGACCGGGTATTGAACAGGGTGAGCTTGATGTTGTTTTGTACGGCGGGTATGAATCCAGGTGATTTGGCCAGGGTTCGCAGACAGGAGGTGCGATTTTGTGCGTTGTTGTGACCAGGTGTGTTGGGACGATGAGTGGGAGTGCGCTGAGCCGACCAGAGGATGGGGATGGAGTGACCTGATTGTAAATAAACAAACTTACGACCGGAGCCACGGTGAATGTACCTGGGTCGACGCAGGAGTCCATTCGATCTGATTGCAGAGATGCATGATGGGGTGGAGCGGGTTTTAAGCAGGAGAAGCCTTGCGGCAGAGTACCGCAGAGCCATGCCAGCAGGAGCGAAGGCAAAGCGAGCACGCGGCCAAGGGTGAGGAGGCGAAACAATCGACACAACCAACGGGAGTGGGCCCGAGGAAACAGCGATGGAGCCGAGCAGGTGAAGCCCGGAGCAGCAGAGCAGAGCCGGGACCGCGCAGAGGAAGACTCAATGGCCATAAATCCGCCACGACCACCAGGAAAGCAAGACACGGACAATGGTCCAGTCAGAGAAGCGGCGAGCAAACGACGCCAGCGTCCTCTCACGACCGGACCGGAAAACGGAAGTGATATCAAGTAGTATATATATCAAGTAGAGTCAAGCTAGTATATATATATATATGTGTATATATATATATATATATATATATATATATATATATATATATATATATATATATATATATATATATATATATATATATAATTATATATATATATATAATTATATATATATATATATATATTGTTGCGGATATGAGGACTGTATTTTTTTGATTGTGTGTATTATTATTAGTGTTTATTCTGCGCCTCCTGCCTCCGGAGCTGTGTAAAGGTCAAAGGGCATCCCATAATTAGTCCATAAAGCATCCACACTACAGCCAATCATAGAATACCCCTGTTCGATAGCTTATATCTTATTATGTGTTTTAGGGTAAGGCTGTGTCTCCCATTAATTGAAATACTCCATTGCACCAGTGAAAGAGATAGATTCCCTTCATTCCCACTCCCAAAACTTCCATTCCCCCTTTTCGTCAATTGCCATTCGCATTGCCAACCAACAATTGCCGCCATTGGCCACGAGGCAGGGTTGGGGAAGAAAGGCGGGTCCCCACCTCGTCATAGAGGGGAGGAGTGAGTCAGCCCCACTCAACCAACCACGAACAAGGGGTTGGACTTGGAGAGGGTGTGGAGAGAAACATCGAGGAGGTTCGCGAAGGTTGAGGGGCGGGGCCTATATAACCCGCAGCTAGGGCGTTTCCCGAGGAGATGAGCTTTTACAGAGAGACGAGAGGAAGTCCAAGCGGTTGAGTCCAAGAGAGGCGCTTTGAGTTGAGTCCGAGAGAAGTCCAGAGTTGAGCTGCAGCTCGAGCCACCGAAACTGCATTTACTGCAGCTCGAGCCACCGAAACTGCATTTACTGCAGCTCGAGCCACCGAAACTGCACTTACTGCAGCTCGAGCCACCGAAACTGCATTTACTGCAGCTGGAGCCACCGAAACTGCAGCCACAGCAGCGTGAGGCCTGGACGGCAGTTTGGAGCAGGGCCGCGAAGGAGTGGCGGCTGCCCAACGAGTCGATCGGTTGCAGGACCAGTTGGACCTCCCTATCCCGCCAGCCATCCATCTCCCGCCAGTCCTATCATCATTCCCCGCGTGAGTCTGTCCTTGTTTGTTCTGTCCCTGGGTTAATTAAGACTGTAGGTAAGCTAGCGTTGCACTGTGTATCTAATATCTTCTGTAAATAAACGTGATTGCTTTCTTCCTGCTTATATGTGTAAATAATAAATCCCATTACTCTTCTGTACGTCTTCTTCCTCTTTGTATTCGGTCGCTTTAGAGTTTTCCATATTGAGCAGCCGCGGTGCGATACGGCCAACGTTTGGGTGGAATCGGGTTCTAGTCGGGGAATAACTGTTCGGTTCGCGGTAATACCACCGCTCGTTAAAATAACATCCTTTAACCGCGTCCGTAACAATTGGTGCCGAGGAGTGGGATACGAGGCCCGAAGCGCGCTTAACGCGCTTAAAATTACAAGCAGTTGGAAATTGTTTTATTTTTAAAGGAAAACCCGAATTTTGAAATCGCGCCATGGCTGGTCAAGGCGATCGGATGCCGGTGGGTGAGCTAGAGGAGGGGTTAGGAGTAACCCAGGACCTCGGGGTAATGTATATGGAGGAGGTGGTTGAGGGGGTATCAGACGCACAAAATGGCGCCCTCGCGCACGTGGTTACAGCGGCACCAAATTTTGCCGCGCACGTGACCGTAGCAGCGGGCTTTGATGTGGGGGACTTCCTGGCGCAATTCACCGAGATGCTGAGAATAGAGGGGGAGAAATTGATTGATAAAATGGCGAGGGACAGAGTCGCATATGAGGTAAGGGAAGCGGAGAGGGACAGAGACCGCAGGGTGGGCGAGAGAGTCCCAAGGGTGCACGACGAGGTAACGCGGGTCGAGAAGCACTGGTTGAGCGAAGCGGAGGAAAGCGCGGGTACAATGACGGGGGTAGAAATCGCGACACGGGGTTTGGAAAAGCCGGCGACCGATGAGGTAGAGGGAATTTTATTAAAACCAACGGTCGTCGAGGGGAACAAAGACAAAGCAGTAGTGGGTACAATTAAAATTGAAGAGACTAGGGCATGCCCGTACGTGGGTGCAATGCCCGTACGTGGGTACGTGGGTACGTGGGTGCGAGTACGGTGACAATCCCCCCCCTCTATTTACATGAAATGGTTTGGTCCATGAAATGTTTTGGTCCATTCGCAACGCCAAAGCGAACGGCGAACGCTTTACATGAAATGGTTTGGTTCATGAAATGTTTTGGTCCATTCGCAACGCCAAAGCGAACGGCGAACGGCTTGCGAGTACAGTGACAATCCCCCCCCCCCCCTCTATTTACATGAAATGGTTTTAATTAGTTTTAAAACATAGTTTAACGCCAACATAGCGGAAACATAGTTTGCCAACGTGAAATAAATGAATACGCTCTCAAATGTGCCGTCCGAGGCAGAGTGTGTTCGCCACGTTCGGCACACGCGATAGCTCGCTGCTCTCTGATTGGTTGAATCGTTTTTTGGACATAGCTCGGTAAGTAATTGTCCGATTAATATGAAACCTTGAAAAGGCACATCCTCGGGTCCCCAGCAATATACCTGGCAAGTTTAAAGTATATCGGACCCGTGGTTGTCGAGAAACAGCGGTCACAGACAAACAAACAAACAAACAAACACACATACAGAGATTACTGGAATTATAGATAGATGACGGAGGTAGCCCGGGAATTGCAGGGAGAAATGGAATATGTACAAAGTCCCTGCTCAAATCATAATGGTGTGCTCACTAACCAAATAAAGAGGTTGCAGATTTTGGTGCAGGGAGGAAGAAGAACCCCGAAGGTGAGACGTGCTGTGTATTGTGCGGGGAGATTTTGTAAGAGGATGTTTGGCGACAAAAGAACTTTCGCGCGCTTGGGATCGAGGAGGCATCCGGGCGTTGGTGAAGGGTCCCGTGTGAGTAAAAATGGCACGCTTGTGAGGAAAAAGTGTGCGTCAAAGGGTGAGCGTGTTACGAAGCGCGAGTGTGATACCGAGTGCGAGCGAGAATGCACGTCGGGGTGTACGGGGTGTGACACAGGGAGTGAGAGCAATACGGAGTGTACGTGTGAGGGTGAGTGTGACACGGAGAGTAAGGTGGTGGTGGAACGTGTGCGAGGAAGCACACCTGAGTTGGTGGTAGCGCGAGTGTGGGAGAGCCCATGTGAGCGCATTAGTGGGTGGATGCCAGAGTGCACGCCCATGGTGAGTGTTACGGAGGATGTAACGGAGGAGAGGTGTGGACCGAGGTGTGCGCAAGAGTGTGCGCGAGAGGAGTGGTGTGTAACAGGGAGAGCGTTGGTGGAATGTACGGACGGCGTTGGAATGCCGGGTTTTGTGAGGGTGAAAGGGGTAGCGTATGCGTGTGAGCATGCCGGTGAAGCATCGACGGTAACCGGGTTAGCGGTTAGAGCGACGGATAGCCGATGCGAGCACTTGGTGCGAGGAGCCCTTTGTTGGATGCGAGGCCCGGCGCGGATCGAAGCTGCGTCGTTTCTCTTCGAAGCGTCGTTGCCGATTCGGGCTTGGCCCCACCCCGCACGGTCGAGTCCGGGCCTTGTCGGGCCAGGCGACCGGTCCGGTTCAAGGGCGAGTGGGAGGAAGCGGACCCGTGCCCCCTGGCGGGGACGGGGTTCCGACCGGGGGAGATTGAGCCATCAGGCCCGGGACCGCAAGGTGCCGCGCCGAGATGGTGCGTGGAATCTCGGCCCGACCAAACCACCTCCCTTGAACCGAAAGCCGGACGGATTCAACCTGCAGGCGACCAAACCACCCGAATTCATTGCCCGGCTTTACGAAGCCGAGTTTAATGATGTCATGACGCACCGAGGCTAGGAGATAGTGGACTGTGATGATGGTGATAGTGATAGTGTTTTGATCCAAAATTTCGAAAAGTAAATAGAATTGGCAGATGATTGGCAAATTTTTGATTGGCTGAAATTTGGTGAGCAAAATTGGTAGTGGAACGTCCCCGATGTGGTGGGATGGCAACTCTGTCATCCCTCACAGAGGGGGGCAAAGGAGCACTAGATTATGGGGTGTATGGCAGTGAAAACTAGCCCGGGTGGGTTAGGATATCGTGTGTAGGGACCTAGAAGATGACATTAGGTAACGTTAAGGTTAGTTAGTGACTGATACCTGTAGTGGGGATGCAGGTAGATTAGAGTGGATGATAATGACGTGGGAGCGCAATAGTTTAAAGGGACGACTGGGAAGCGCAAGTTTCAGAGGGGAGTAGTTAGATGAGATGATGCCGTGTGAGTGTTGGAGGTGTATAGAAGTGTATTGTGAACAGGTGTGATTGACCAGGTGTGATTGCACAGGTGTGCAACTGGACAGGTGTGTGGAGCAGTGTTTGAGTGATGGTGATGGTGATGTGTGTTGTGTTGACCAAATGGTCCAGGGAGAAGGAGGGTGCAGGTGGCACCAGGTGTGAGTGCACAGGTGTGCAACAACAGGTATGAGGAACAGGTGTATGGAATAAATGGTAGTGTGGAATATCTGGAGTATTGGAATGGATGGTCGTGGAGTGAGTAGGATGGGAACTGTGGAGTGGAGTGGATGGTGCGGAGGTGTGAATGGGGGAAGAGTGGACCCCCATCACGAATACCCGGGGCGGGTAGTGTAAGTGTTAGGTAGAGGGTATAGGTAAATTGTGGTTGGATATTGGCATCTGTGGTGCGGGTGGAAGAATGATGTTTGGATGGGTGCATTAGTGTTGTGGAAATGGCTGGGCGTGTAGCCTGTTAGTGTGTGTAGTTGGTTTGGGCACTCCACCACTGTGAGGATGTCGGCCAGGTGAGGCCGCAGGTGGGCTCTGGGAGCCGGTAGTTGTGGATGGGGCCCGAGGATCCGGAGGACGGACCCGGGTAGCCCAGTGCCAGAGGGCACCAAGGGGTGACAGAGCCAGGAGGGGCCTTCCCCAGTTAGATAGGTTAGGGTGAGGAGCTAGGTAAGCTCGGGTGGCAACTGCAGTGGTGGAGGTGTGCAGGTGGGTAGACCTGCTGGGAGAGCTACATGTCACAGCCCAGAAATTGTGCAAGGGCACCGGGAGATGAATCGGGGGAGTGAGACCCCAAATTGAGAAGCACCACAGTTTGGTCAATGGGAATTGGTTTTTAGAACCCATAGTGTAAGTTGGCCAATGGATTGGCAGGGAAAGACCCCGGGTAGTGTAAAGGGTGTTAAAGTCATTTAGAGGATAGTTAGGATTGAAGTCTCCTCGCACCATCTACATGCACTCACCTGAAGTAAAGATGACGTACCTCCACACCATGCCATGTTTTGTTATTTTACTGTGCAAATGTTTGGAATGTGAGACGCATCATGACGTGGGTGTGACATTGTGCTTGATGTTCCATCTCTTCCTCCTTATGAGGATTGATGACGAATTGGGTGATGGCAAATTTTGGTTAGAGGGATTGTGGTGACGAATTTGGTATTGGAGAAATATGGGGAGACGAGACATTAGCGACGAATTTGTAAATGTGTAGATTTTGTAAATATGGGGTAAGGGCAAGGGTAGTGTAGGTGACAGGGGGGGGGGGGGTGACGTACGGTAGGGATGAGCTTTCTCATTTCACTCTCCGTACGCATTTCGCCTTGCATTGCCTTATTGATGTGTACCCTTGTGACCTTACCCCTCGCTCATTTGTCTTGTCCCCCTTTTGTCTCCCACATGACCTGTGCGCCATTGGGCGCCGAGGGGAGCGTGCGTGAGTCAGCCATTGTGCGCCCGGAACTCCCAGAACCAGCTGTCTGCATCGATGCACCACATTATGGACCACATGCCTGTGGCCGAGCACCACTGATGGACCCCATGGGTTGGGGCATGGCCCCTCTGCGGGAACCAGCCATGAGGGCCCGAAATCTTGCTGGCGGACCTTGGCCACAGGGCACCGATGCCCCACAGGTGAACCACACGTAGTCGGCCCTGTGGGCCATAAATAAAGAAAATAAAATGGACACGTTGGGCACACTTTATTGCAAATAGGCCGCCAGTAAGAAAAGCAAAAGAGAAAGACAACAACTGGAAGACAATAATAATAACCAGCAGAGGGAGCCGAACAGCAAGAGATCACCTGCAGGGTTAGGGGTTGTTGATTTATTTTTATTATTGAACATGCATTGAACACTGATGAACTGTGGTGACTGCACCGATTGGTGCTTGAGGGTGTGTTGGTGCATTATAGGTGCTTTCATGGTGCATTGATGCAGAGCAGACTGTCTCTCCCCCCAGAAAGAACAATTACAGGTCCTGGGTTAGTCTTGTAAATAAAAGCAGAGTCATTGTAAATAATGCTCCCCACCGTCAGTGTGTAGTTTGAAGACCATTCCGCAATTCGGTTAACTGTGGGTGTAAGTCTGTTAGGCAGGGTGCAATGGAGCACCGGGACACATTTATTTATGTTTAAAAACTGTCGCACTCAGGGTCAGGTTAAAAGTAGAGGGAAATACACCTACGGGTCACACTAAATAAAAGTTGTAGGCCCGGGCCGTGCCTAAGAGGAGGGGGGTGCAGTGTTGCGGATATGAGGACTGTATTTTTTTGATTGCGTGTATTATTATTAGTGTTTATTCTGCGCCTCCTGCCTCCGGAGCTGTGTAAAGGTCAAAGGGCGTCCCATAATTAGTCCATAAAGCATCCACACTACAGCCAATCATAGAATACCCCTGTTCGATAGCTTATATCTTATTATGTGTTTTAGGGTAAGGCTGTGTCTCCCATTAATTGAAATACTCCATTGCACCAGTGAAAGAGATAGATTCCCTTCATTCCCACTCCCAAAACTTCCACTCCCCCTTTTCGTCAATTGCCATTCGCATTGCCAACCAACAATTGCCGCCATTGGCCACAAGGCAGGGTTGGGGAAGAAAGGCGGGTCCCCACCTCGTCATAGAGGGGAGAAGTGAGTCAGCCCCACTCAACCAACCACGAACAAGGGGTTGGACTTGGAGAGGGTGTGGAGAGAAACATCGAGGAGGTTCGCGAAGGTTGAGGGGCGGGGCCTATATAACCCGCAGCTAGGGCGTTTCCCGAGGAGATGAGCTTTTACAGAGAGACGAGAGGAAGTCCAAGCGGTTGAGTCCAAGAGAGGCGCTTTGAGTTGAGTCCGAGAGAAGTCCAGAGTTGAGCTGCAGCTCGAGCCACCGAAACTGCATTTACTGCAGCTCGAGCCACCAAAACTGCATTTACTGCAGCTCGAGCCACCGAAACTGCACTTACTGCAGCTCGAGCCACCGAAACTGCATTTACTGCAGCTGGAGCCACCGAAACTGCAGCCACAGCAGCGTGAGGCCTGGACGGCAGTTTGGAGCAGGGCCGCGAAGGAGCGGCGGCTGCCCAACGAGTCGATCGGTTGCAGGACCAGTTGGACCTCCCTATCCCGCCAGCCATCCATCTCCCGCCAGTCCTATCATCATTCCCCGCGTGAGTCTGTCCTTGTTTGTTCTGTCCCTGGGTTAATTAAGACTGTAGGTAAGCTAGCGTTGCACTGTGTATCTAATATCTTCTGTAAATAAACGTGATTGCTTTCTTCCTGCTTATATGTGTAAATAATAAATCCCATTACTCTTCTGTACGTCTTTTTCCTTTTTGTATTCGGTCGCTTTAGAGTTTTCCATTTTGAGCAGCCACAGTGCGATATGGCCAACGTTTGGGTGGAATCGGGTTCTAGTCGGGGAATAACTGTTCGGTCGCGGTAATACCACCGCTTGGTAAAATAACATCCTTTAACCGCGTCCGTAACAATATATATATATATATATATATATATATATATATATATATATATATATATATATATATATATATATATATATATATATATATATATATATATATGTACAGTGCATTCCAAAAGCATTCAGACCCCTTCACTTTTTTCACATTTTGTTATGTTGCAGCCTTATGCTGAAATCGTTTAAATTCATTTTTTCTCTCATCAATCTGCACTCAATACCCAATAATGACAAAGAGAAAACAGGATTTTAGAAAGTTTTACAAATGTATTAAAAAGAAAAAAACTGAAATATCACATTTACATAAGTATTCATATCCTTTGCTATGACACTTGAAATTTACCTCACTGTTGATCATCTTTGAGATGTTTCTACACCTTGATTGGAGTCCACCTGTGGTAAATTCAATTGATTGGACATGACTTGGAAAGGCCTGTCTATTTTAGGTCTCAGCTGACAATGCATATCAGAACAAAAACCAAGCCAAGAGGTCGAAGGAACTGCCTGCAGAGCTCGGAGACAGGATTGTGTCGAGGCACAGATCTGGGGAAGCCTACAAAAAAATTTCTGCTGCATTGAAGGTTTCCAAGAGCACAGTGGCCTCCATAATTCTTAAATGGAAGAAGTTTGGAACAACCAGGACTCTTCCTGGAGCTGGCCGCCCGGCCAAACTGAGCAATCGGGGGAGAAGGGTCTTGGTAAGAGAGGTGACAAAAAACCCGATTGTCACTCTGGCTGAGCTCCAGAGATCCTGTGTGGAGATGGGAGAAACTTCCAGAAGGACAACCATCACTGCAACACTCCACCGATCTGGGCTTTATGGCAGAGTGGCCAGACGGCAGCCAAACAGTTCAATCTTGGTTTCATCAGACCACAGAATCTTGTTTCTCACAGTCTGAGAGTCCTTTAGGAGCTTTTTTGCAAACTCCAAGCAGGCTTTCATGTGTCTTTCACTGAGGAGAGGCTTCCGTCTGGCCACTTTGATTGGACATGTGTCTGCATTGTCACTGAACTACTCCCTGAAACTTTTGTTTCCGTGATTGTGAAGTGTTTTTAATAACGTGGTGTTTGTTTTGAATTACGTGGTATTGAAGGAGCTGCGCTCCAACGCGAGTCGAAAGAATTGACGCGACCAAAGACGGAATTCGTCCGAGTTGCTTTATTGAAACAAAACAGCTCAGGTATTCTCTCAAGCCCGTTTACCGGGCAGCAATATATATACACATTTATGCCGGGGCGTTTGCCCGGGAAAACCGAGACCGGGCATGCCAGGGTGTCAAGGGCGAGTCCTGGAAAGGCGAGTCTGGACATGCCCGGGCATCCTGGACGCGGCCTGGCAAGTCGAGGCTGGGCGTGCCCGGGCGCTCTGGGCGAGCCCTGGAAAGGCGAGTCCGGGCATGCCCAGGAGAGGTGCGTCTGGGCCCGTCCGGACGAGCCCGGCATGGCGATCGCGCCCTGGCCGCGTCCTGGCAGGTGCAAGGCGATTGTGTACATTCAGCGGGAACCGCTACACACGCCCCTCCAGAATCGACCTGCACCGGCAGGGTCAATTTAAGGGGGGTCCGGATGACCCGGCCAAAGTGACCCCTGGAGGGTCGTGGGGGGGGGGTCCGATCTGGTGGTGGGTGGGCGAGGGGGGGGGGGTAACTGTGGACGGGGGGCGGCCTCGCCGCGGAGGAAGGGCCAAACGTGGTGGTCGGTCGACGTCCACGTGCGCCGGTTTGAGGCGGTCCACAGAGATCCGGTCCGACCGGCCGCCGACGTCGACGACGAAGGACTTGTCGCCCCGTCGCAGGACCCGGAAGGGCCCGTCATACGGCGGCCGGAGTGGCCCCCGGTGCGCGTCATGACGCACAAAGACGTACTCCGCTGTGCGAAGCGCCGGGGGGGCGTAGGACTGGGGGCCACCGTGGCGGGACGTTGGCACGGGGGCAAATCGTTGGGCGGCCTCCTGGAGGTCCGAGCGCTGGTGTGCGGCGGACCAGGGACTGGTAGCGTCGGGCACGAACTCGCCCAGGACGCGGAGCGGCTGGCCATAGACGAGCTCGGTGGCGGACGCCCAGAGGTCCTCCTTGGGGGCCGTGCAGAGGCCCAAAAGGACCCACGGCAGCCGGTCGGTCCAACCATCGTCCTGAAGGCCGGCCATGAGTGCGGCCTTCATGGAGCGGTGAAACCACTCGCACAACCCGTTGGCTTGGGGGTGGTAGGCCGTGGTGCGGTGCAGCGTGACCCCCAACGAGCGGGCGACCGTGCCCCAAAGTTCGGACGTGAACTGTGGGCCGTGGTCGGATGAGATGTCCGCCGGTGCGCCGAAGCGCGCGACCCAGGTGGCGATGAACGCCTGCGCCACGTCGGCGGTGGTGGTGGAGGTGAGGGGCACGGCCTCCGGCCACCTGGTGTTCCTGTCCACCATGGTGAGCAGGTGGGTGAACCCCCGCGATTGGGGCAGGGGACCCACCAGGTCCACGTGGACGTGGTCGAAACGCCGTGCAGGCACGGTGAAAGGGGCTAGCGGGGCCTGGGTGTGGCGCTGGACCTTGGCCCACTGGCAGGCCATGCAGGCGTTGGCCCAGTCGCGGACATTCCGTCGAAGGCCGTGCCAGACGAAACGCGCCGACACCAGCTTATGAGAAGCTTTCCGGCCCGGGAGAGAAAGGCCGTGGATGGAGGCGAAGATGCGGCGCTGCCAGGAAACGGGCACGATGGGGCGAGGCTGGCCCTGGGAGACGTCGCAGAGCAGGACGGTGCCCGCGAAGGGGATGTCGGCCAGGCGGAGGCCCGTGTCCGCCGCCCGGAGGGCCTGCACCGAGGTGTCGGTGGTCTGGTCGGCCGCCATGAGCACGAAGTCCACGCCGAGGTGGACCGCGTTCGCGCTGGCCCGAGAAAGACAGTCGGCCACGGCGTTGTCTTTGCCGGCGACGTGCCGGATGTCTGTGGTGAATTCCGACACGGCGGAGAGGTGGTGCTGCTGGCGGGCCGACCACGGCTCCGTGACTTTGGCCATTGCATAGACCAACGGCTTGTGGTCGACGAAAGCCGTGAACGGGCGGCCCTCCAGGAGGTGTCGGAAACGGCGAACGGCCAGGAATAGACCGAGCAGCTCCCGGTCGAACGTGCTGTATTTTAACTCGTTCGGCCGGAGTTGCCGGCTGAAAAAAGCGAGTGGCTGCCAAACCCCGTCCACCCATTGTTCATGGACGGTGCCCACTGCGTAGTTGGAGGCGTCCATAGTGAGGGCGATGGGCGTGTTGAGCACCGGGTGAGCCAGCAGCGTTGCATCGGCGAGGGCCCGTTTTGCACTCGCGAAGGCCGCGTCCATGGCCGCAGACCAAACGATGTCATGCTTGGCCGGCTTGCCCCAGAGGGCCTCGTAAAGGGGCCGCATGAGCTGAACAGCGCGGGGCACGAATCGGTGATAAAAATTCACCATGCCGAGGAACTCTTGTAGGGCCTTGATGGAACGGGGACGCGGGAACGTGGTGATGGCCTCGACCTTGGTCGGCAGCGGCACGGCCCCGGTCTTGGTGATGC
This sequence comes from Myxine glutinosa, assembly GCF_964187855.1. Taxonomy (NCBI): domain Eukaryota; kingdom Metazoa; phylum Chordata; class Myxini; order Myxiniformes; family Myxinidae; genus Myxine; species Myxine glutinosa. The sequence continues at coordinate 47,784,995 of NC_136267.1, forward strand.
GGTGGCCCAAAAAGTCAACGGTCGTCGTGCCGAAGTGGCATTTGGCCGGGTTGACAATTAAGCCGTGCTCGCTGAGGCGACCGAACAGTGTTCGGAGGTGGAGGAGGTGCTCGGCGCGGGACGTGCTGGCGACGAGGATGTCGTCCAGATAGACGAAAAGAAATGGCAGGTCGCGCAGCACGCCGTCCATTAAGCGCTGGAACGCCTGGGCCGCGTTCTTGAGACCAAACGGCATCCTCAAAAATTCGAACAGGCCGAACGGCGTGATGACGGCCGTCTTCGGGACGTCGGCCGCCCGGACAGGTACCTGGTGGTATCCCCGTATCAGGTAAATTTTGGAAAATATGACCCGTCCCGCCAAACGGGCGGAAAAGTCCTGGATGAGCGGGATCGGGTACCTGTCGGGGGTCGGGGTCACCACGTCGGGGTCACCAGTGAAGGAGCTGCGCTCCAACGCGAGTCAAAATAATTGACGCGACCAAAGACGGAATTCGGCCGAGTTGCTTTATTGAAACAAAACAGCTCAGGTATTTTCTCAAGCCCGTTTATCGGGCAGCAATATATATACACATTTATGCCGGGGCGTTTGCCCGGGAAAACCGAGACCGGGCATGCCCGGGTGTCAAGGGCGAGTCCTGGAAAGGCGAGTCTGGACATGCCCGGGCGTCCTGGACGCGGCCTGGCAAGTCGAGGCTGGGCGTGCCCGATCGCTCTGGGCGAGCCCTGGAAAGGCGAGAGCGGGCATGCCCAGACGCTCTGGGCGAGCCCTGGAAAGGCGAGTCTGGACATGCCCGGGCGTCCTTGACGCGGCCTGGCAAGTCGAGGCTGGGCGTGCCCGGGCGCTCTGGGTGAGCCCTGGAAAGTCGAGAGCGGGCATGCCCTGGAAAGACGAGACCGGGCGTGCCCGGGAGGTTCGGGCGTGCCCGGGAACAGCGAGTCCGGGCATGCCCAGGAGAGGTGCGTCTGGGCCCGTCCGGACGAGCCCGGCATGGCGATCGCGCCCTGGCCGCGTCCTGGCAGGTGCAAGGCGATTGTGTACATTCAGCGGGAACCGCTACAGTATTCCCCTTCACTTTGGCCTACAATAGTCTATGGCAGGCTCTTGTTTGACTGTGTACGAAAAGGTTTCATCAACTGTATAATCGTAAATAAAATGCATTTTTAAACAAATTACATATACAGTACTTATACGTCGGAAGAAATATAGGTCGAAGTGTCTTGGAGAGTATTGTGAGCAACTTGGTAAATTATTTGAACTCCGCTTGTAGGTAGAAGTTAAATTAATTAATTGATGAAAAGAGTTAAATGAATTGAAGATCTCAGAGGGATGTTAAAAAAAGGTTCTTGACAAAGTTCTCATCCAATTGGAATCGGACCAGGGACGCTGGAAAGTATTTTGAGTTGGGGGTGCTGAAGTTAATAATATTTAATACACATTTTGAAAATAAGTAAATCAAACATAAAAATAAAATCTCCACCCTCTCTGCTCTTCTCATAGTCTTACACTAAACCCAAAATATTCCAGTGTAAAAAATATTTAAATAATATATATATTTTAATTGCCATTGCAGTTAAACAATACAGAAAAAGCAGGGGGTGCTGCAGCACCCTCAGCACCCCCACTTCCCGCGCCCATGAATCGGACGGGTATTTTGCAGGTGTGAGACCGGCCCACCTGCCCAAAACACCGTCCTTACACGTACGAACACACGTGACCGGCCGTTCTCGTGCATACAAACGTGCGTAATGACTAATGAGCGAGGACAAGACGACGGTGCACCCCTACACCCTAATTTTCCCTTCTCTATCTCTTGGTGGATAACTTTGTACAGAGCGAGGTTTAGGGACTACACAAAGCAATGGAAGAACACGTTTGACGAATGAAAGAAAAACACATAAACAAAAGGAATGAATTTTTGTGATCCCGCAAGAAAGAAACGTGCCTGGAAACGTTCTTGCCGAGTCTCGTGTCTGCTAACGATATAATTGGACGTATTGAAATGAAAGTAATTTACCCTTTAATCTTGTGATGTAATTGCAGAGTGTTATTCCGATGTCCGCATTTTTCCATTCTGTATAAAAGGACTTGGACGAAAGCTTTTAAAGTTTGAAAAGAAAATTAAACTAAAGGACAGATCAACACTCAACAATTGCCAGGTATCGATACTATAACCCTGTTTATTTTTGAAATTTTATTTCTGTGCTATCATTCCCATATGATATTAGGATTCGATACCTTATTATTCATTATTGTGACGTAAGCAGTAGAACATATCAAGTGTCGATGCAAGGACTACTTTTACATTGCTTCGTGTGTGCATAATATGGTATTTTCAATATGATTTAAACCGTCCCAGAATGCTCGGTGCGCATGCGCAGAACCCCCAAGAAATAGCGATCTTTTGGACATGTGAACTGACATGGTGCGTGGGCGGCGGTAAGGATTGTTACCTAAAATTGCTCACTAAGCTTCTAAAATAAGTCGAAAATACTTGGAATGTACCTGAGAGAATTCTGGGCTGCACCTCTGCACAACCAAAGAGTTTGAGGGAGACACCGTATCTGGTTTGGATGATTCTCAATGCCAATATGCAGGTCAAATGGGCAGACTTGTGAATGCACAGGTTAAGTTTAAAATTAACTTTTTAAATGATATTTACTATTAATTATGTTTTGGGGCGGGCAGCTGTTATTAATATATGATTTGTTTCCGTTGTCTATTCCGGTGTCTAAGAGATAAATTATAATACATTTTTGCATCTATTGCTAAAAGGTGTGTGTGTGTGTGTGTGTGTGTGCACTTGTTTGAGTGTGTGTGTTCCATTGACTGCCGCCGCTCGCTAATATTAATTGATAGAAAATTGTAGGAACTTGACACCTTTGATCCAACGATATGTGGCATACTTCCTCGATTTCCCTGAGTCTGATTTGCGTCCATTATCTTTAACCATTATTAGATTGCCAATATTTTGTTTACATGACGAAAATTTGGTTTCAAAGAAGACTAGTTGGATCGCAGATTTCCCGCTAGCAACGGCAGGTTCAAAGTGCCCGGCGAGCAGAACCGAGTCAGTGTAAATCAGCCTCGTAAGCATTCATTCATCATTTCGGAAGTCCCGTATTCTCCATTCCGTTTGATAAAGTGCTTTATTCGAGAGTAAGGACTGCATTATGACAGGGGGATAGTTTCAGATATCGTGATATATATACATATATATATATATATATATATATATATATATATATATATATATATATATATATATATATATATATATATACTGTATATATACACAAAGAATTAAGTTAAGCACCCCCCCCCCATTTTTTTACAACCTCGCACATTACAAGTTTGTTGTCGTCAAAACAGTGTAATATACCCATGATATTGCTATATTTTCTGGAGAAGTGATATTATGGTCACATAAAAACATAACAATCATGCCGTTTTCAATATTTTATTCTGAATAATTTAAGGTGAAATTTTTTGGGAATTTTAGGCATATTTTCACCTCAATTTAAGTATGGAGCTATAGGTCCATCACGGACAGTGTGGATGACGTTTATGTTTTCTAACGTACAGTCATTGTTCTGAGAAGACCTCTAGCGATCTTTGCGTCAATAACGTGTGTAGGACCCACGTGATCGGATCACTGACTCAACCCTACGTCTCATAGACCCTGTAAGCCGTCGTATGCGTTGCTGTGGCAGGTTGTTCCATTCCCGATGTAATGCACGTTCCAATTCATCCAGATTGGCTATTGGAGGGACCATCTTCGCAATTTGTCGTCCCAACATGTCCCAAACGTGCTCGAGGGGGTTCAACCTGCCACAGCAACGCATACGACGGCTTACAGGGTCTATGAGACGTAGGGTTGAGTCAGTGATCCGATCACGTGGGTCCTACACACGTTATTGACGCAAAGATCGCTAGAGGTCTTCTCAGAACAATGACTGTACGTTAGAAAACATAAACGTCATCCACACTGTCCGTGATGGACCTATAGCTCCATACTTAAATTGAGGTGAAAATATGCCTAAAATTCCCAAAAAATTTCACCTTAAATTATTCAGAATAAAATATTGAAAACGGCATGATTGTTATGTTTTTATGTGACCATAATATCACTTCTCCAGAAAATATAGCAATATCATGGGTATATTACACTGTTTTGACGACAACAAACTTGTAATGTGCGAGGTTGTAAAAAAACGGGGGGGGGGTGCTTAACTTAATTCTTTGTGTATATATATATATATATATATATATATATATATATATATATATATATATATATATATATATATATATATATATATATACACACACACAAACAAACCCAGCTAAAAACATGTAATCTATGTCTATCATTATCAAATAACATATTCGATCTGCTCGTTGTATCATTACTGAGGCTGGATATACCAAGGCTGGAGTGTGTTGCAGATTACGGCAGGAATTCGAATTTGGAAGAGATACCAATGCGCACACAATGACCTACTCTTTTTGATAGGTATAACATGGTGGTTTTTAACGTTCACAAGCGAGTCCAGGCAAAGTTCATGAAATACATTGACAAGAACTCTGAAAAATATTTAAACCCCATCACAGACAGGTCTGTGGTCTCTCTGTGTAGGTCTACCTCTGTTCTGGTCATGCACCCTCTGCTCTTTCTGTGCTTTGTGCCGCCCCAATCCAGGTTTCTGTAGGGCGCACACGGTCCACTATCAACCCCCTTCTGGTGAAAATACCAAAATCCAAGATCACTGCTCACCTCCACTCATTTGTTCCTCTTTTTCCCAACTCCCACATTCTCTTCAATCTCATTCTCCCCTCCAGATGTGTAAGACAATTGTTTACCCCCATCCAAAACCGTTTTTTCTACACCATTAACGAGCCTCCATGAGCCTCGACTTTGCATACAAAATACTATATAACTCGTAAACCTCCCATATATGTGAATGAGGAATTGTCGTTTATACTTATAGGATGTAAATGTAAGGCACGAGTTCAGTCTATAAAATAAATAAGTAACCTGGTCTTTTGAAAACAGGACGAGACAACAACAATTACAGCAAGTGAAAAACACCTTCAGGCTGTTTCTTCATTATAAATAATTATATTTTGCCCCATATATGGCATTTCACTCTCAATTGCTCGACATAAAAGCAGCGACATATACAAACCCCACATACAGACAAGGCGTGTGTGCTTTTAGCTGTTTTCTAGATAATTTCATCAAATAATATAGATAATAAAGTTACCAGCAACATTACAGGTGAGTGTGGTATCCTTACCTTGGACGACAGGAAGTGTTCTGTATATTTCATCAGATGCATATTTTTACAGAGAACTAAGGCTCATGAATGAGCTGGTACATGATGTCATGTTCATGACAAGGACATTAGTTGACACAAAGACAAATTACTATAATATATGGGAATTCAACCCGGAACACAGCATCATGATTTATTAAATGCTTAGGTGGGAATACCAAGCTGGACAACTCATCGTTGTATGTATATATATATATATATATATATATATTAGGGAATTTGTTCTTATTATTTTGTATTGAACTAAATTGGAGCACCAAATTCGATTTTAACTTTAGTCCTAAGAATTAAGCGAGCTTATAATCCAATTAAAATTCTCACTAATTCACGGACCAGTGTGTGTGTGTTTGTGTGTTTGTCGTGCTACCGGTACTCCTCCTACAGTCTGGCCCGACTACATCCAGACTTGCTATATAGGATCAGCATGACCCCAATTAGTGTACAGTGGTGCTTTTTTTTCTTTTCTTTGCCGGTGTTCTTGGGGGGAATGGGGAGGGGGCTCGCAAATTCTATATACAAATGTGTATCGTGTAGCGCCTACTTCAGGTGGGAGAGGGTATTACAGGTCCCACCCTTAACAGTGCAGTGTTCCTGTCCCCACGTTTTCTAGTTCAGTGAGGTGTTTTGAATTATAAACAGCAGACATGTTTTTGCTTCATGTACGTAACCCAGGTTATTTTATTTTATTTTCGGGAGTGATTGAGGAAGCTGTCAGTTGCCTATACACCGCCCAAATTAAGGTATATGTCAGAAGACCGTGTTGCATGCCGAAAAAGGTCGGCCATAGGATGGGTACTGTGCAAGTACATATAAACATAAATATATTGAAACTCCAAAGTGAGTTTTGCAATGTTCTATTTTGCTCTGTAATTTTCTTCATTTGCAAGGTGGTGGCAGCACCAGCGGTTTTTTGGGGGTTGAAACACTACAGGCTGTGGAAACATTTCCTTTTTCAAGGCAGTTTATTCTCTGCATGATACACAGTATGCTGAAAACGACTCCACTTTTTTATGTTTCTCTCTAATCACACTGTGCCCTCCCCACCACCTCTCATAGGTTTGAAGACATGGCGACGATCTCAGGTCCAATGCTCCATGAGCAAAGTGGCATGGAAGTGGGCGGCTGCTGCTGTCATGGCCATGGCCATGGACATGGTGGACACGGGGGGCATGGTGGTACTGTAGCTCATAGCAAAGCACATGAAAGCCATCAGCACCGGCATCATTACAAGGTGCAGCATAACCACTATGTGGACTGCCATCACGGAGGCGGTTCGGGTTACGGAGGTGGTTCAGGTTATGGAGGCGGTTCGGGTTACGGAGGCGGTTGGGGCCACGGAGGCGGATTTGGTCATTGTTGCGGTTGCCACGGTCATGGAGGCTCGGGACATGGGCACGGTCACTGCTGTTGTCACTAACAGTACCACTCCTATGACTCCTTCCTGCTCAAATCGACAAATAGAGGTGCATGATTTGCACTCTATTTGCAATGCAACCTCCGTAGCAGGCTGCATTGCATGGTGGAGGGGCATTAAAAGAGACAATTGATGTTGTGCCTATAATTGATACATATTGTCAGTAAAGCATGTTGCAGTCTCAAAACTGTGTCGTCTTTTGCGTTGTTCTTTCCTACAAGACCAAAAAGCTATTTTCAAGTGTCTATGCATTGTACGTTAATCTTTGACGGCCGAACTGTAGTACCTGAAGACCCAAATTTTGGCTTTGGCCTTATACGTTGGCCTCGACGCCAATTCTGTGGCCACCAATGGCGGATATAAAGTGTATATTGCGATGTGAAGTCAGGCAGTGCTACCAAAAGGTAACCAAGATCAGGCAAATAACTCCATAGCATTTCAATGTCCAACACGTCATGACACCACCACTGAGAAAAGCTCACCCAGCAGGGCAATGCCAAGTTTTCCGGTTCCCCTTCCCCTGCCCCCCCTCCCCCCACTCCTCCCTGGGCAGCGCCACTTAGCCCCAGCTTGTCCCCCTTCTTTAAGTCCACACACCTCACACCATATTTATGGACTTTGCAATGAATGATCCACTGACCTTCAAGGCTTGTTCTGGACCTGCTCGGGAGTTGGAAAGTCTTGTTCTGCCTGTCTCTTTTGCCTCCGTAGCTGTATTTAATGCTTGTTGAAGTTCTCGGGTTTCTGGATTTTCAAACGTTGCCAGTGAAAGAAGAAGAAGATGACGGAATATGCAGAGACAGACAAAGAACACTCTGCTGAGACCCGCAGGGCCGTATCAATAACAGTTGTGACATGGATGGCAATCTTCCGCACTTGTGGTGCTACTTCAGTAATAAACAACACTAAACATAAGAAATATTCAGAATAAAATAATACTGTTTTTTTACATAAATCATCAAGTCCTGTGGAAGAGCAAGAACACAGACCAGACAATGACATTCAAGGGAGCAACAAATGTTGCCCCAAAAAGTAGAATCTGAATCCAAAAAGATCACTAATTGTGTCCCTGGGCGGTGTAAATTAAAAGAAGGCATACAATAATTACCTTTAAAAGAGTGAAAAAATGGATGTTGGAGCCATATTACCTCACGTCCCATGGAGCCTATTATTTAATTACATTGGGTTAGAAAAAAATCGCTCTTTCCCAAATGCTTTCGAATTTCACTCTTGATTTCGATGTAATTATTTAGGGCATGAGTTCCGATCGTCAAATATGGAATCAGATTTCGAATAGCAGCTTTTAATAAGTCTACATGATACATTATTCAATTTTGTCAGGAGCCAATCACAGTGCACCGTCAATCAACGTAAACCGCGAACAGACAAACGGACAGCCATCTATCTGTCTTTGTGTCTCTGTCTCTGTCTCTGTCTTTGTCTCTGTCTCTGTCTCTCTCACTCTCACTCTCTTTCTCTGTATATATATGACAAGGTCGTGTGGGGCCTTATTTAATATGTACTTTATGACAAGGTCTGGTGGCCTTATGTCTACGTCTAACGTTTTGATGCATCATGGCAGCTTCACTTCCTGCACGGACAGCTTCAGCGACAAGGAATGTGGAGTCATCAAGTCCTTTATGACTCCGCAGTCCTTTCATTGTGACTTTAGAACCATCGCTGAAGCTATCACCATACCCTCAGCGATAGTTCTAAAGTCATCAAGTCCTTTATGACTCTGCAGCCCTTTCGTTGTGACTTTAGAACCATCACTGAAGCTATCACCATTGAGATATAGGGCCAAAAACTATATATAGCATGATATTTCATTTTGTGTAAGGATTATAATAAATCTTGATGGATGAGTTGGGTAGGCCACAAGAACAAGCCGATTCGATTTTGGTTCAGGTCCAGATCCAGATCCGAGCTATTCGTGGGAAACAAAATGTAAAGTTCAGTCTGGGGGAGATATGCTAGTTGATGGTGTTGATTCATACTGTGTTCAGTATCTTCTCTTGGTGCTAACGGAAGCAGACATGGATAGTAACTCAATTTCCGACAGAAAACACTTCACAAACAATCAAACTTTTCCCGCTGTGTAGTTATTTATCGTGTAGCCATGTGTAATAAGCCGAAGGGTGTACAGAAGAGGCTTCACTCGATTGAAATCATTCAAGTAGGCTTTAGTCAGCAAGAACTGAACAACCTGTAACAACAGATGTAAAGATAGGCCCGTCGCATTTGACAGGAATAACAATACAACACGCATAATAGCCGGCGAAGCCGGTGTTGTCAATAAACGCATACGTATTATGTCGAAAACCAGATTATGCCTTGGCTTCAGAATTCCGAAGCTCAATGGAGGCCGCCATCTTGCGGATGCGGAAGTATGCATAACAAATTGAAAAACGTTCAATAGGAGTTTCTTTCACCCGTCTTTGTTTGATTCACATTCTTATGCACCTCTAATTGATAATTAAAATACTTTAAGACCAACCTCGGCCCGCACGGGCCTGGTTATCTTCAACGAAAATCGTCACCAAACACCGGAACCAATGAGATTCGAGCATTTGAAAAAATATTTCTAAAACCAAATCACGCAATGGAGGCCGCCATTGACCGGATGCGGAAGTTTGCATAAAACAATTGTGAAAAAGTTCAATAGGAGTTTGTTTCACCCGTCTTTCTTTGATTCACAATCGAATGCACCTCTAATTTGTAATTAAAATACGTTAAGACCAACCTTGTTATCTTCAAAGAAAATCGTCACCAAACACCGGAACAAATGACATTCGAGCATTTGAAAAATATTTTTAAAAAGCTTATTACGCGTTTCAGACGCTGAAAACGGCATCAAATATTCTAAAATTGACGAAGAATTATTATTTAGAAATCTCGCGGCCGTAGGGGATAGTTTTTCACAGCCAGAAATACGGTACAAGCGGTTTACATAAAGAAAGAAAGCTCGGTTTGATTAACGACAGTCACACATTGCCGTTGCAACGGCGCTATCGTCTGATCTGTCGGCACTGATCTTACTGCAAGCTAACTTCTTCTGGTGGAGGAAGCCGCCGTGCCCGGAGAGAACCAGCCCTGACAGCGACTGAAGTTAGAAGACTACACACATACTGTGAAAACGGATGTTAAGCCCAGTTAAAATTTCTTAAAATAGGCCCTAAGCGAGCACATCGTATAGTTACTTCCTTAAGCTTCTTGTGACATTTATTGTATGTGGGTATTGGGGAGGACTGTCTGCTCTTCTCTTTTACCAAGTCTTACCAGGTACGGTACCTACACCGACCTACCTAACCTACTGATGCCATCGTGATGGGTAAAATAGTGGCAAGAGGCTTTGGCTTCGCCGGCTCATTGCGGCTTTGCAGTCGGGTACTCGTAGCCGGCGAAGCCGGTGTTGTCAATAAACGCGTACGTATTATGTCGAAAACCAGATTATGCCTTGGCTTGAGAATTCCGAAGCTCAATGGAGGCCGTCATCTTGTGGATGCGGAAGTATGCATAACAAATTGAAAAACGTTCAATAGGAGTTTTTTTCACCCGTCTTTGTTTGATTCACATTCTTATGCACCTCCAATTTATTATTAAAATACTTTAAGACCAGCCTCGGCCCGCACGGGCCTGGTTATCTTCAACGAAAAGCATCACCAAACACCGGAACCAATGAGATTCGAGCATTTGAAAAAATATTTCTAAAACCAAATCACGCAATGGAGGCCGCCATCGACCGGATGCGGAAGTTTGCATAAAACAATTGCGAAAAAGTTCAATAGGAGTTTGTTTCACCCATCTTTCTTTGATTCACAATCTAATGCACCTCTAATTTGTAATTAAAATACGTTAAGACCAACCTCGTTATCTTCAACGAAAATCGCCACCAAACACCGGAACCAATGAGATTCGAGCATTTGAAAAATATTTTTTTAAAGCTTATTACGCATTTCGGACGCTGAAAATGGTGTCAAATATTCTAAAATTGATGAAGAATTATTTTTTAGAAATCTCGCGGCCGTCGGGGATAGTTTTTCATGGCCAGAAATACGGTATAAGTGGTTTACATAAAGAAAGAAAGCTCGGTTTGATTAACGACAGTCACACATTGCCGTTGCAACGGCACTATCATCTGATCTGTCGGCACTGATCTTGCTGCAAGCTAACTTCTTCTGGTGGAGGAAGCTGCCGTGCCCAGAGAGAACCAGCCCTGACAGCGACTGAAGTTAGAAGACTACACACATACTGTGAAAACGTATGTTAAACCCAGTTAAAATTTCTTAAAATAGGCCTTAAGCTAGCACATCGTATAGTTACTTCCTTAAGCTTCTTGTGACATTTATTGTATGTAGGTATTGGGGAGGACTGTCTGCTCTTCTCTTTTACCAAGTCTTACCAGGTACGGTACCTACACCGACCTACTATCAACTACCTAACCTACTGATGCCATAGTGATGGGTAAAATAGTGGCAAGAGGCTTTGGCTTCGCCGGCTCATTGCGGCTTTGCAGTCGGGTACTAGTAGTCGGCAAAGCCGGTGTTGTGAATGAACGCATACGTATTATGTTGAAGAACCAGATTTGCTGGATCCTTTGAGAATTCCAAGCTTTGAAGCACCAAATCACTCAATGGAGGCCGCCATCTTGCGGATGCGGAAGTATGCATAAAAATTGCGAAAAGTTCAATAGGAGTTTGTTTCACCCATCTTTTTTTGATTCACAATCTTATGCACCTCTAATCTGTAATAAAAATACTTTAAGACCAACCTCATTCCCCGGGCCCACACGGGCCCTGGTTATCTTCAACGAAAATCGTCACCAAACACCGGAACCAATGAGATTCGAGCATTTGAAAAAATATTTCAAAAACCAAATCGCTCAATGGAGGCCGCCATCTTGCGGATGTGGAAGTATGCATAAAAATTGAGAAAAAGTTCAATAGGAGTTTGTTTCACCCGTCTTTTTTTGATTCACATTCTTATGCACCTCTAATTTGTAATTAAAATACTTTGACCAACCTCGTTCCCTGGGCCTGCACGGGCCCTGGTTTATATCTTCAACGAAAATCGTCACCAAACACCGGAACCAATGAGATTCGAGCATTTGAAAAAATATTTCAAAAAAGCTGATTACCGCTTTTCGGAGGCTGAAAACGGCGTCAAATATTCAAAAATTGACGAAGAATTATTTTTTAGAAATCTCGCTGCCGTAGGGGTTAGTTTTTCACGGCCGGAAATATCCGAAGTTGAGACGGAATTCACCGAATTAATCAAGAAGGAAATTTTATAAATTTTAATCTCATCCAGAATGCAAATGCTGTCATTTTGAACTCGGTACGGCACCTACTACACCTACCTACTACCAACTACCTAACCTACTGATGCCATCGTGATGGGTAAAATAGTGGCAAGAGGCTTTGGCTTCGCCGGCTCATTGTGGCTTTGCAGTCGGGTACTAGTAGCCGGCGAAGCCAGTGTTGTGAATGAACGCGTACGTATTATGTTGAAAAGCCAGATTTTGCTGAATCCTTTGAGAATTTCGAAGCTTTGACGCACCAAATCTCTCCATGGAGGCCGCCATCTTGCAGATGCGGAAGTAGGCATAAAAAATTGCACAAAAGTTCAATAGGAGTTTGTTTCACCCGTCTTTGTTTGATTCACCATCTTATGCACCTCTAATTTGTAATTAAAATACTTTAAGACCAACCTCGTTCCCCGGGGCCGCACGAGCCCTGGTTATCTTCAACGAAAATCGTCACCAAACACCGGAACCAATGGGATTCGAGAATTTGAAAAAATATTTCAAAAACCAAATCGCTCCATGGACTGTATGTCCATTGAAAAATATTTCAAAAAAGCCATCTTGCGGATGCGGAAGTATGCATAAAAATTATGAAAAGTTCAATGGAGTTTGTTTCACCCGTCTTTTTTTGATTCACAATCTTATGCACCTCTAATTTGTAATTAAAATACTTTAAGACCAACCTCGTTCCCCGGGCCCGCACGGGCCCTGGTTATCTTCAACGAAAATCGTCACCACACACCGGAACCAATGACATTCGAGTATTTGAAAAAATATTTCAAAAAAGCTTATTACCGCGTTTCGGAGGCTGAAAACGGCATCAAATATTCTAAAATGGACGAAGATTTTTTTTTTAGAAATGTCGCGGCCGTAGAGAATAGTTTTTCATGGCTGGAAATCTCCGAAGTTGAGATGGGATTCACCGAATTAATCAAGAAGGAAATTTTATAAATTTTAATCTCACCCAGAATGCAAATGTTGTCATTTCGAACTAGGTACGGTACCTACTACTCCTACTTACTACCAACTACCTAACCTACTGATGCCATAGTGATGGGTAAAATAGTGGCAAGAGGCTTTGGCTTCGCCGGCTCATTGCGGCTTTGCAGTCGGGTACTAGTAATGAATAGGCCTACCATAATTATCACACACTTCTCCAGTAGCCATCTTGAAATCGTAATGATTATGGGTAATGGGAGGACCCGGAAATATATAGCCCATGGCGCTGTTGTTGTGGTTAAAAGGGGAAGATCGAGGGCTTACAGTACACGAGATTTGAACGAGAATCTATGACATTCTCCCCCTCTTAAAAGAACAAAATAGTAAGTCCTACAAATCCAGGCGATCATGTGTTTTTCTATCACACCCCGATCTGTGCGGCACAGATGCATGAGGGACAATTTTCGGAGTGCTTTAAATCTCTGAGAAACTGGCTGCATCTTAATTTCCAGTTGTGAGCTGATTGGGTGACGGAACCCCCCAGATTGTATCTGTGACTAGTTCAGGCGGTTTATGTACAGGAGGATCTATGCCACCAGAGTTTTGGACCTCACCACATGGTGCCAGGTCACGTAGATCCACAGTTGTCTCTTTACCACCAAGGTAACGCACATGAGCATACTGAGGGTTTGCCTCAAGCAGTTCCACCTCCTCAATGAGTGTGTCATACTTTGATTGTCGCACATAACGTTTCAAGAGAACAGGTCCAGGTGAGGAAAGCCATGTTGGAATTGAACAGCCACTTCTAGACTGACGTTGATAATTGAATAAACGCTCGTGTGGAGTAACATTGGTAGCAGTCGAGAGTCGTGAATGTATAGAATGTAATGCGTCTAACAGAACGTCCTCCCATTGAAGGCTTGATAGGCCTCATGATTTGAGAGCCAGAGTAATATTCTTCCAAATCACACCATTGTAACATTCACACTGGCCGTTCCCTTCAGGATTGTACGGTGTAGTACGACTGGTCGAGACACCATGAGAGTGTAGGAAGTGCTTCAATTCTGTTGACATAAAGGAACTTCCCCTGTCAGAATGTATGTAAGCCGGCATACCAAATATAGCAAAGAGTTGACTAAGACATCTGATCAAGTTGTCATTGTCATTGTCAGGTGCAAGTTGTCATGTCAAGACAAGGAAAGGTGAATGGGAAATGAGAGAACTCATCTATCACAGTAAGCAAGTAGTGGTTAGCCGTAGATGATGGTAAGGGCCCCTTGAAATATATTGTTACGGAACCCAATGTCGGCCTCTTTCCCCCCTTATCGTGGGGGGATTAATCCCCTCGTCTATGACTGACCAACGTGGTCACGAGGGTATGACGTCATGCCCGGTCAGCGCTGGGTAGGGTATTAGGCCCAACCGTCCTATGACCCAAATACCAGCGCCTCCCGGTATGCAAGGAAACACCCCCCCCCCCCTGCTCACGGCCGCAGCGTAATGGACTGGTTGCGCCGAGCGAAGCGAACTGCTGCATGAGGCGTTTATCAAAGGGGATAAACCCGATTCATATTTGTTGGCCAAATCGCGCCATGCACACTCAATTTGGAAACCTCTAAAGCGACCGAATGTGAAGAAGAAGACAAGGTAGAAAGAACAGGGATTTATTACTAATTATTATTATTGTACACAATCAAAAAGAACCAAGGAGAAGGAAAGATAATGAAAGTAACTGGAAGAAGAAGAAGAGGAAGACACAGTGCAAATATTAGCTTATTCTATACGGTCTTACTAATACCCAGGACAGAACAAAGACAGACTCACATGGGGGATGATGGCAGGAATGAATGGCAGGAGGTGGATGGCTGGTCGGATGAGAAGGTGGGATCCCGGGCGGGCAGGATGCGGGTCCGGATCGCGTGTGCTCGAGGCAAGCAGCCGCCGTTAAAGCTCAAAACTGTGATGGTTCCAGCTGCGATGGTTCAAGCTCCCGTCTCTGCCGCATCTGACGCATTCCTCTCCTCCCTCGCGCGATCGTCGCACGCATATATCAGCCCTCAAACGCGGGTGTGACACGCCCTCCTTTCTTTTGGGTACCGCCCTCCCCCCGTGCTCTGTTTCGTTGCCTTATATGGCAATGCCACGGTCTTGCTACCTTATTTGGGCATGGGGCCGACCAGCGTGCCCCTCGTGGTGAGCCACGGGCTTGTCTCCTTATTTGGGCATGGGGCCGACCAGCATGCCCCTCGTGGCGAGCCACGGGCTTGTCTCCTTATTTGGTCATGCGGCCGAACAGCCCCGCCCCTCCTGTCCAAACAGAGCACGGAGCACATATTCATCCTAGCAGCGAATGCCGCTTCCAAAGCCAGGCCAGTTGAGGGGGCGTGCACCCCACGCTTGTTGAACTTCGTTACCCAGAGAGGGAGAGTTCGGCTGGAAAATGTCATTATTGAAGGGGAGCTATCCTTATTTGATTCGGTGCAATGGAGTGTCAACTAATGGAAGACACAGCCTTTAACTGGAACACATAATAAGGGAATAACTATTTAGAGGCTCTAAGATTGGCTAGATGTATGCGATGAATTAACTAATGGGGACGACCTTTGACCTTTACAATTATGGGGGTATTTACACAGATTCACTACATTTACATAGGGTGATATTTACAACAATTATACAGGAATCTCAAATCCGTTACACTGCACCCTCCTTCCTTCAGGCACGTCCGGGCCTATAAAAATTTAGCTTGGTGTGCACGTAGGTGTAATTCCCTCTACAATTAACCTGACCCTGAGTGCGACAGTTTTAAAACACAAATAAGTATGTCCCCCTGCTGCATTGCACCCTATCTAACAGATTTACGCCCACAGCTAACCGAATTGCGGAATTATTTTCCAACTAAACATGAACGGTGGGGAGCATTATTTACAATGACATTATTTCGACTATTTACAAAACTGCAACCCAGGACCTGTGATTTTTCTTTTAGGGAGACAAAAAGAAATTCCTGTTGGGAGGGAGGAGACAGCATGCATTGCATCGACGCACCAGCACCAATAAATAACAAAGCACCAATCACCAAAACCGCACCAATCAAGCACCATTTGGTGCAACAGTCACCAGTTCATAATAATGATACACAAAAAAACAACTGGTGGTGGTCTTCCTCTTCTCTGCTGGGCCGATGTTCTTCCTGACATTTTCTCTACTTGCAGCCTATTTGGAAATAAAAGGGCACCAACGCGTCCACTTTTTATTTAGGGCCACAGGGTTGGTCCACCTGTTTGGCATAGGTGCCACTTTTACCCTGGGCCGCAAGTGAGATTACCTGGCCACCATGGCCGGTCCCCAGCAGAGGTGCCAGGCGCCAAAACGTGGGGTCCATAAAGTGGTGCTTGGCCGCAGAACGGCGGTCCATGAGTGGTGCATCAATGCAAGCATGCTGGTTGCAGGAGTTTCGGGCTCACGGACGCGACCCCCCGCAACGCTCCTCTCAGTGCCCAGAGAGCACAGTCCTCGGGTGGGAGACAGGGGAACAGAAGACAGGTGAGTAATTGGTCAGGGCGCAAGGGTACACATCAAACAAGGTAATGCCGGATGAGGTGCGCACGGAGAGCGAAGGAGAAAGCCCGTCCCTACCGTACGCCCCCCCACATGTGACCTACACTACCCCCCCTTGCCCCTCCCCATATTTACAAAAACCTACACATTTACAAATTCTTCACTATGGTCACGACTTCCCCATATTTCCCCTATACCAAATTCGTCATCACAATCCCATTGTCTAAATTTGCCATCACCAATTCATCATCCATCCTCATAAGGAGGGAGAGATGGAACACAACACAATGTCACACCCACGTCATGATGCATCTCACATTCCAAACATCTGCACAAAAATAATAAAAACAACAACATGGCATGGTGTGGAGTTCTGTCACCTCAGGTGAGTGGATGTAGATGGTGCGAGGAGATTCTTAATCCTAACTATCCTCTAAATGTGGTTTAATACACTTTACACTACCCGGGGTCTTTCCCTACCAATCCATTGGCAATCTTACTCTATGCGGTTTTAAGAACCAAATTCCCATTGACCAAACTGTGGTGCTTCATCAATTTGGGGTCTCACTCCCCCGATTCAACTCCCTGTGCCTTTGCACAATTTCAGGACTGGGTCGTGTGGCTCTCCCAGCAGGTCTACCCACCTGCACACCTCCACCACTGTAGTTGCCTCCGAGCTTACCTGCTCCTGAACCAAACCTATCTAACTGGGGAAGGCCCTCCTTGACGCTTACCCCACTCGGTGCCCTCTCTGGCACTGGGCTACCCGGGTCCGTCCTCCGGATCCTCGGGCCCCATCCACAACTCTAACAGCTCCCAGAGCCCACCTGCGGCCTCATCTGGCCGACATCCTCACAGTGGTGGAGTGCCCATTCAACTACACACACTAACAGGCCACACGCCCAGCCATTTCCACGTCACTAATGCACCCATCCAAACACCATTCTTCCACACGCACCACAGATGCCAATATCCAACCACAATTTACCTACTCCCTCTACCTAACTCTTAAACTACCCTCCCCGGGTATTCGTGATGGGGTCCATCCTTCCCATACACACCTTCGCACCATCCACTCCACTCCACAGTTTCCACCATACTCACTCCATACCATCCATTCCATACTCCATATATTCTATACTCCATGTATTCCACACAACCATTCTCCATACACCTGTATTTGCACACCTGTGCCATCACACCTGGTGCCTCCTGCACCCTCCTTCCTCCAGGACCATTTGCTCAACACAACACGCAATCACCATTACTCAGTCATACACTGCTCCATACACCTGTTCACTTGCACACCTGTGCAATCACACCTGGTGCCACCTGCACCCTCCTTCCTCCCTGGCTTCCTCAATCATTCAATACAATGCACAACCACAATTGTTCCTCACGCACTGCTTCATACCCTTTCACGCTCAATACAACTCACATCTCTCCCAAGCATTGCCCCGCAATTCCTCATTTGCTCGATATCAATACTCTCACACACGGCATCATCTGATCTACCTGGTGCCCTGCTAAAACTCGCGCTTCCCCGTCGCCCCTTATATTATTGCGCGCCCTCGTCATTATAATCCAACTACCCTCTCTATGTTTCCACTCCCTGTCCAATGTTGCTACTTACCTTACCGTTACCTATGGTCCTCTTCTCTAGATCCCTACCATTTTATCCTAACCCTCCCGGGCTAGTTTTCACCGCCATAACCCCATAGCTAGCGCTCATGTGCCCCATTGTGAGGGATTGCAGAGTTGCCATCCCACCACATCGGGTACCTCCCACTATGAATTTGGCTCATCAAATTTCAACCAATCAAAAAATTTCCAATCACAAATTTTGCTTTTCCAATTTGCTACTGCTACCACCCTCACACGTCTACTCACTTGAGCCTCTCGGTGTGCCAATTCATTTCCAAAGCTCGGCTTCGCAAAGCCGAGCAATGAATGCGGGTGATTTGTTGCCGGCAGTTGGGTCCGTCCGGCATTCGGTGCAGGGAAGGAGGTTTATTCGGGTCGAGATTCCATGCACCATCTCGGCACGGAACCGTCCGATCCCCCGCCCGATGGCCCGATCTCGCCCTGCCGGAACGCCTCAACCACAAGGGGTCACCGTGCCGACCCTTCCGACCGGGCCGCCCGCTCCGCCTAGTGGAGCACGGACGCGACCGTTCGGAGTGAGGCCCAGCGTGGATCCCGAAACCGCCGTGGTTACGGTTCCTTCGAAACCGCCGTGGTTACGATCCCTGCTGGTTCCCGCGGCGCACGATGCCCGGCACGAACAAAGGGCTCACTTCGGCTACAAGTCCATTTAACCGCTATCCCGTTTAACGTCGATGCTCCACTTGCATGCTTACACCCCGCGTTCCGTTCCTTGCTCACACATCCAGCTGTCTCCATGCTCTTCGTCATTGCACCTTCTCTTAAACACACCCCTGGTACACTCATAGACTTTGTCACACACCTGACCACCACACACCTTAGCACACACTCGTCGTTTGCACACCTCACCAACACGCCTCTTCGCGCCCACTCCTCGGTCACATCCTCTGTGACAACCACGGGTGTGCTCTCCTCCGCACACCCAATCACGTGCTCCACTACCAACTCAAGTGTGCATTCCCACACGTGCTCGACCATTCCAGGTGTGCATCCTTCCATTCCAGGTGTACATCCTCTCTCACCTGCCACAGCCGACTCATGCTTCGTGTCACTCTCACTACTCTCACCACCACACTCGGTCGCGTATTCACCCTTACTCTTGACAGCGCACTCTGTAATCATGCACTCCTCTGTTACACACCTTTTTCGCGCACCCTCTCACGCACACTCTCCCATTATGCCCTCCATAACACTCACCACAAGTGTGCACTCTTTCGTTACATCCCCTGTAACAATCCCCATCCCGTGCTTCTATGTGCCCCCCCGCACACGCGCCACGACCAACTCACTCTCGACAGCACACTCACTCCTCGGCACGCACTTTTTCCTCACACACCCCATAGTCGGACATCCTCGCACACCTCCTCCTTCACACTCTGTACCTGTCGCACACTTTACCAGCGGCCTCTCACGAACACCCGGGTCTACACCAACACCCAAGCCGACTGAATCTCCCCTCACACCATATACGTTTCCGAGTATATCGCCACTTACCTCGGCACCTCGTCTCCGCACCTCCTCCGCCACCTGCAAACTCTTTATTTGGTTGGTGAGCACATATTCATTATTTGAGCACAGACCTTGCACCAATTCCATCACCTCCTCCTTTATCTCCCTCTGAGTTTCCCTCCATCTCTTCTTAATTTCACTCCCCCCTCTTCCACATCCTCTAATTTTTGCTTCACCTCTTTTATTTCCCGGTGCACCCCCTCAATTTCTTCCTCTAATGCCACCTTAGTCGTCTCTATGTGCGTCCTCACCACCCGTTCTTTCGTCTCCATTGCCTCTGTCACCTCGTCCAACCTCTTTGTCAACCCCTCATGTACCATCTGACATTCCCTCTTTGTCGTTACAAGTTCTTTTTTTATTTCTTTCTGTGTCGCCTTTAACCCCCCGATTTATCGCAGTGTTCTTCTCCACTTGATCCACTAATTCCTTCTGTCCCACCGTCAGCTGATCTACTTCCCTCGTCAGATCCTCTATGCCCCCCTGTAACCTAGCCGTACTTTTTCTCACCTCTTTCTCCATACGCTCCTCATCTCGCTTTACCTCCTCGCGTACCCCCGAGACCTCCTCGCTCCCACTCCGTCTGATCTCCTCTCCCATTTCTCCCATCTCCTTGGTAGAGGCTGCCCTCATCTGCTCCAAATAATTCCTCTGGGCATCCAATTTAGTTTCCAACCCGATTTTCACCTCCTCTATCTGATCTCCCATCTGTTTAATTTCCTGGACGGATTGCTCCCCTATTTCCCTCAATTTGCCATCCATAGTATTTTCTAACCCCCCTAACCCATTCTTCACCCCTTCCATCTGGTTCTCCTGGGCAGCCATTCTATTTTCCAACCCTGTTAACCCCTCCTTCATTTCCCCCATTTGATTACCCATGTCCTCAAGTTGTCCCCCCAATTTACCTTCTAGCCCTTCCAACCTGTGGTCCAACCCCTCAAATTTGGCTTCTAGCCTCCCGATTTTGCCGTTGAGCTCCCCGATTTGGCTTCCCATATCATTCCTCAATTCCCCTATTTGATTTTCTAATCCCCCAAATTTGTTGTCTAAACCCTCAAATTTATTTCCCATATTACTTAACCCGTCTCTCAATTGCTCACAGGTACCCCTTGCTTCGTCGCTCATTCTGCTTCCCAACCCTTCAATTTGTCTTCCCATTCTTTCGGTCAATTCACACCTGCTCCCCCTTACCTCATCCCTTATTTCTTTCATTTCCCTGCTTCTTTTTTCGTTGTCGCACTTCGACGCCGCCATATATTCACTGAACCGTGCCATGAACTGCTGCATGTCAAAGCCCGCTGGTACAGTGCGCTCGGCTACCGCACCCACATGCGAGGTGCCATTTTGCGCGCCTGGAACCTTGTGCGTGCCGCCATTTTGTGTCTCCACAACCACGTGCGCGAGGGCGCCATCTTGAGCACCTGATACCCCCGCAACCACATCTTCATTGCTCTCCTCCTCCCTCTCCTCCATATACATTTCCCTGGGGTCCTGGGTCGCTTTGAACCCCTCTTCTAATTCCCCCACCGGCATCCGGTCGCCTTGATCATCCATGGCGCGATTTCAAATTTGGATGTTAAAACTAAATTTTTGGCCGCTCGTAATTTGAGCGCATTAAGCGCGCTTCGGGTCCGAATCCCACTACTCCTGACACCAATTGTTACGGAACCCAACGTCAGCCTCTTTCCCCCCTTATCGAGGGGGGATTAATCCCCTCGTCTATGACTGACCGACCTGGTCCCGAGGGTATGACGTCACGCCCGGTCAGCGCTGGGTAGGGTATTAGGCCCAACCGTCCTATGACCTAAATACCAGCGCCTCCCGGTACGCAAGGAAACACCCCCCCCCCCCCCCCCCCACTCACGGCCGCAGCGTAATGGACTGGTTGCGCCGAGCGTAGCGAACTGCGGCGAGAGTCGTTTATCAAAGGGGCTAAACCCAATTCATATTCGTTGGCCGAATCGCGCCACGCACACTCAATTTGGAAACCTCTAAAGTGACCGAATGTGAAGAAGAAGACAAGGTAAGAAGAACAGGGATTTATTACTAATTATTATTATTGTACACAATCAAAAAGAACCAAGGAGAAGGAAAGATAACGAAAGTAACTGGAAGAAGAAGAAGAAGAGGAAGACACAGTGCAAATATTAGCTTATTCTATACGGTCTTACTTATACCCAGGACAGAACAAAGACAGACTCACATGGGGGATGATGGCAGGAACGAATGGCAGGAGGTGGATGGCTGGTCGGATGAGAAGGTGGGATCCCGGGGTGTGAAGGATGCGGGTCCGGTTCGCGTGTGCTCGAGGCGAGCAGCCGCCGTTAAAGCTCAAAGCTGCGATGGTTCCAGCTGCGCTGGTTCAAGCTGCGATGGTTCAAGCTCCCGTCTCTGCCGCATCTGACGCATCCCTCTCCTCCCTCGCGCGATCGTCGCACGCATATATCAGCCCTCAAACGCGGGTGTGACACGCCCTCCTTTCTTTTGGATACCGCCCTCCCCCCGTGCTCTGTTTCGTTGCCTTTTCTGGCAATGCCACGGTCTTGCTACCTTATTTGGGCATGGGGCCGACCAGCATGCCCCTCGTGGCGAGCCACGGGCTTGTCTCCTTATTTAGTCATGGGGCCGAACAGCCCCGCCCCTCCTGTCCAAACAGAGCACGGAGCACATATTCATCCTAGCAGTGAACGCCGCTTCCAAAGCCAGGCCAGTTGAGGGGGCGCGCACCCCACGCTTGTTAAGCTTCGTTACCCAGAGAGGGAGAGTTCGGCTGGAAAATGTCATTATTGAAGGGGAGCTATCCTTATTTGATTCGGTTCAATGGAGTGTCAACTAATGGAAGACTCAGCCTTTAACTGGAACACATAATAAGGGAATAACTATTTAGAGGCTCTAAAATTGGCTAGGTGTATGCGATGAATTAACTAATGGGAACGACCTTTGACCTTTACAATTATGGGGGTATTTACACAGATTCACTACATTTACAGAGGGTGGTATTTACAACAATTATACAGGATTCTCAAATCCGTTACAATATACTGAGTCTTTCAAAGGGTTGTGTAGCTTTTATCAAATGTGACTGTTGCGGTTGATGGAATCGTGGTTTGCATTCGGCCCACACTGGACAGGAGGCCGTTACCTTCTTCACATTCTCAACAGAGAAGGGAAGATATCGAGTTCTTACGAAATGTACCATCCTTGTGATGCCCGAGTGACAGAGAATAGTGTAGTTTGATCAATGTGTCCTTGCTGATTGCCGAGCAGTATACTCTGAACAATGTGTATGCCACTATGTTCTCGCTCCCGGGTCGGAACTGTATGTCGAAGTTGTAACAGGCAAGCTCGATCCTCCATCTTTGTATTTTATCATTCTTGATCTTGCCTGATTGTTTGGAGTCGAACATGAAGGCTACGGACTTCTGATCAGTGATCAGGGTGAAGTGGTGCCCAGTCAGATAGTGTCGCCACATTCGCAATGTTTCAACAATAGCATAGGCCTCTTTCTCCTTGCGAATATTTGAAGAATATTTGTGTTCACTCGCATTCAGTGTCCTATAGAAAATGCCACGGGTCTTCTGGCTTGATTAAGAAGACTGATCGCATTGTCCAAAGCATCCGTCTCGACAACAAACGGGACAGATTCAACGATAGAATGAACCACTGATTTCTCCACCTCTGCTTTTAGATCTTTGAAAGCTTGTTGGGCTGCATTTAACAGGAAAAGAACGAGTCTGAACAAAGGGGCTGACTTTCTCCGTGTAGTTAACAATCGACTGAGAGTACTACTAAAACATGCCCAGTGCTTGACGCAGAGATCACATATCCACTGGAAGGGGAAGATCACGGAGTGGTCAAAGTCTAACTGAGTCAGGCCTAATTAACCCATTTGAGATTGTATATCCCAGGAGATCAACTGTGGCTACAGAGAATGAGCATTTATCAGGGTTGAAGGTTAAGTTGAATTTCTTGGCAGCGGCAAGAAATTTATGAAGATTAGCATCCTGCTGTTCCTTACTTTTGCCACAGACGGTAATGTTATCCAGGTAAGCATAGGTATCAGAAAGTCCATTGCCGGCCATAAACTGATCTATCACCCGTTGGAAACATGCGACTCCATTTGTCACCCCAAATGGAATTCTGCGAAACATTGATACAACTGCCCGCATGCCTCAAAGGTAGTATACGCTTTGTCTTTATGTCCGATAGGGACTTGGTGATAAGCAGACTTCAGATCGATAGTACTGTATAGTTGGTACTGCGCTACCTTGTTGACCAATTCATCTATCTTCCATAGTGGGTAGGCATCTAGTTGCGTGAAGCGGTTGATGGTCTGTGAATAATCAATTAACATCGGCCTTTTGTGTCACTCATTTGTTGTAACTACCACTTGAGCTCACCAGGGTGAGGTGCTGGGCTCGATGATGCCCTCTTTGAGCAACCTTCTTGTTTCTGACTCAATGAAGCAGCTGTCTGGTGCACTGTACTTTCTTGACCTAACAGCAATAGGCTTACAGTCGGGAGTGAGATTGGCCAAAAGCGGTGGAGGAGGTACAGTGAGGGTAGCTAGCGCACAGACAGAGAGTGGTGGTTTGTCTCCCCCAAACTGCACAATCACACTCTCATGAAGTTTCATGAAATCCTGGCCTAGGATTACTTCACTGCAAAGGTCAGGTAAGATGGAAAGTTGAACATTACTGTATGTACTACCCTTCAGCTCAAGGTTCACTAAACAATGACCAGCTATTCTAGTCGACAATGAGGGAGATACCATTGATACTGTACCTGTCCCAGGGTGCATACAAAGCTTGTACGCCTTAACCAGCCTCTGGCACACAAAACTCTCAGAGCTCCCAGTATCCAAAAGTGCTCTACACTGGTTACCATTCACAAGCACGTAAACTGTTGCCTTGGATAGGCTATCTACTAATGTTGCAGACATTGTAGCGAGGGTGGGGGTGTGGAGCATAGCAGCAGCCCCCGGCCCAGATGATCTACATACCTTAGAAAAATGTCCTGTTTCCCCGCATTTATTACATACAGAATCCCGAGCGGGACAAACTTGTCGAGTGTCGAAAGTTCCCACAGAAAAAGCACTTCTGTTGCTTTCCAGCAGCAGCGACTACTTGAGAGTTATCCTGGACAAGTAGGTCGGCAAGTCCTCATTTCGGCTTCAGCAATAGGTCTATCGACCAAAGAAGTTGTAACCACGTTCAGGGGTGTTGCAGGTGCCGTATATGACTCAGAACACCTCTGAGCTTGATCGAGAGCCCCAGCCTGGTGTGGAAGTGTAACTCATTGGTTGGGACTGGTAACAGAGCAGGTAGTCGCAGGTGATTCGTAAATGAATGTCAGGAATTTGCACGAAGATAAGTACGGACCTGGTAATCTCTTGTTCGCCTTGTCACGACCCCGGGCTAGAGCACATTCCTAAGCCTTCACTATTGTGAACCAAAACTCCCAGCAGGAGGGAATGGTTGTCAACGCCTGGGGGAGCTAATTGGCACCGATGAGGCGAGCGTGGATAAGCAAGGAGCTTCAGCGGAGAGAGGATTAAGATTTAGCGCATGGAGGATTAACACGAGTGAGCCCATAAAAGCAGGAACATACTTTGAGTCAGACTAGACTTGCCACGAGAGCCCATGCCCGACGGAATGAACGAGTGAACTGGCGCTGAGCAGAAGACCGGCCGAAGAAGAAGAACCAACGACTTAAATTACCAAATTCGTTATTGTATTGTAGTTCTTTATTATATTGAAACAAGTGAAATTAATTATAATAAATCCTTACTGTGTAAAACTGTCTCAGTCTTGGAGTCTCCTGAGTCCTTTAACATTCCCGAACAATTTGGTGACTACCGTAAGGGGATCAATTGGACACAGACAAGATCTTTCTGAAAGGTAAGCATGTTCTTGTTCTTGTCCCATATGATGTACGAACGTGGGAATAGTTATTCTGTATATACATGGAGGAGGTGGTGTTTGGGCTTCTCCACGCACTATTGGTGCACGGAAGCCCTGATAAGGAAAATGTAGATGAGACCCTTTTGCTCAGGTGCTGTGTAGCGCTGCACAAAGATCCATATGAGCGGGGCCTGGGTGCTGTGTAATTAATTAGTACACAAAGATCCATTTGAGTTTTACTAGGGTGCTGGGTAGTAAAAAAAAAAAACCACAAAGAACCATTGTTGAGCCGGACTCCCGGGTGCTGTGATTACTACCCAAAGAACCATTTTTGTAAGAATTAAGATATGATTTTGCAGACATTATAAATACTTTAATATATGACACGATTTTTGTAACGATCGTCCGAGGTAATGTCCTGCAAAATGTCTGCTCGTTCTTTTTCCTTTGAGTCGTAATCCTGTAGAAATCTCATTACAAATGTGGAATTTAGTACGCCGGGTAATGATCGAGATCCGTTTTATCGATTTAGGAATAGTGAATGAGCAAACGAAATCACCGATGGGACATCGGCAAGGGTTTAAAGCCATTATCTGAGTTTCACGATTTCTGTAAATACGTATTTTTGCGCTGTGTAATAAATGCGCCAGTTCGACGCTGGTTATTAGAAGCCTTACCATGTACTAAGAGCAGGATCGTGCCATGAGTGCACCATGGGACGATCTGCTTCCAAGTCCTGTAAGGCCCGTACACGTGTACAATCGTTTACACTTGCTTTGCACTTGCTCAAGGCACGCGACTCGCTCGGCGTGCGACAGGGAGCCAGGAAATGGAGTTTTATTTATATATATATATATTTCCCTCATTCCAATTTATGGTATTGCGACAAAACGGCTTATATCTTTGGAACGGCTGGTTGGATTTAGACAAATTAAACGAAATTGTGTAGGACGAAAACCGTGGGTCCAAGATAAGAGAAAAAAAAAAAAAAAAAAAAGGGTGGAGGAGAGGAAAAAAAATTCCCGCCAATTTTTATAACACCTAAAACTCGTTCAATCAACATATAAATTAATGACAGACAACGCCATCTGATGCCGGTCCAGAATTATTGTGAAAGATGGTGATTGGATGAAAATTGCATACCGACGCCCCCAGGGTAAAACCGAACATTGTCCCTCATTGTCCCTCATTGTCCCTCATTTCCATTTCGGCTACCTGAACCTGTCTCTTGCTCCCGCTCCTTCTCCCTCCCCTTCCTCTCTCCCTTTTTCTCTCTCTCTCTCTCTCTCCTTTTTCTTTCTGTCTTCCCCTATCTCTTTCTTTATAACACTTGAACTCACTCGAGGCTCATATAAGATGACAAGCTGAGGTACCCGGCTTTGCCTATGTTGAATAAAAATAGTTGTTGGTTGAATTAGGTGGCTGATATGTAAATCCCATTCGAATGTCAAGTAAATCGAATGAAAATTGAGGATTTTGAAATTGTTGTTGCCTATGTTGAATAAAAATAGTTGTTGGTTGAATTAGGTGGCTGATATGTAAATCCCATTCGAATGTCAAGTAAATCGAATGAAAATTGAGGATTTTGAAATTGTTGTTGCCTATGTTGAATAAAAATAGTTGTTGGTTGAATTAGGTGGCTGATATGTAAATCCCATTCGAACATCAAGTGAAACGAATGAAAATTGAGGATTTTTGAAATTGTTGTTGACCTTTGGCCTATGTTGCATAAAAATAGTTGTTGGTTGAATTAGGTGGCTGATATATAAATCCCATTCGAATGTCAAGTGAATTGAATGAAAATTGAGGATTTTGAAATTGTTGTTGACTTTTGGCCTATGTTAAATAAAAATAGTTGTTGGTTGAATTAGTTGGCTGATATGTAAATCCCATTCGAATGTCAAGTGAATCGAATGAAAATTGAGGATTTTGAAAAGAAAAGAGGGGAGGAATTATGGTAATAATACCTAATGCTTAATTTGTTGGTTTGGAAAAAATTTGTTGGGAATTAGATATTCCTGTTTGTGATTGTAATCATATACATTTATTTTCTTTAAGTAGTGCTAAATACCTGCATGAGTTAATTTTTGAACTATATTAACCTGAAAGCAATTGTGGATGCTATTCTTAGTTTAGTAGAAAAATACATACCTGATTGAATATTATTTGTGTACCGCATATAAAGGAATATAACTTTTTGAATGTTTTAAGGGAAACAATTGTTGAATGTGAAACTGTCGGAAGATATACGTGATTATGCTGATTTCATGGTAAGATGTACCCTATCTGATTCAGTGTGTGTGGAAAGCAGATTCAGATGTGACTGAGCATAAGGATAAGACGAGATCACATTTGAAGGGGGTGCTAACGGAATTGGGAAGAAGTTCGAGAAAGAAAATTTGTGGCTAAAAAATGAAGTTAATCGTGGCATACACCCTCTTTCTCAAAGAATGATGAAGACATTCTCCTGTGTAACTTGGAGATGGATGCTTACCTTCACCAAGGAAATTTATGTGACCATTTGCCTGGATCACACTGCAGCATATGAAAGAAAGGCGACCACTTACTCTTGTTCAAAGGCTTCAAACATTCATCACATCAGAAGTTGCAGGGCAACGACATTTGACCTGCAACCTCTGCGAAATGCGGGGACATATGTTATTACTTCACCAACTTCCGGGGAGCCAGCATGGAGCTGCAAACAAATGGCTGTGCCTTTTTACAACAGCTGTGCACGATTCTGCTGGTTGCTCCTGGTATGGACCATGGATGACCTGAACACCATGGTCCCAACATCATTGTGGATGCATCCGGCATCCCTGTTCCACATCTTGCTGGCCAATCAACATCACACCAATACATGCTGCCCACTCATAATGAGGGAGGAGGCAAGTCGACTACAACTGGGCGAAGGCCTTGTTCAGGAATTACTATGGTTTACAGCAAGAGTGGCAAGAATGTTACATGGAGAGCAGGGTCAGTCTATGACTCCGCACTGTTACCACAACAGCGAAATCCTACACGAAGTAGTGCAGGTGTTATGAAGACAGAAAATGTTTCATACCTGAATTCAAACACAAGTGATCAGCCCTTCCTTTCAAACAAAGAATCAACAATTGTTTGGAGGCAAACGTTTTTGCCAGATGTTGCAGATGCTTTATAAAACTTGAAAATGGTGAAGTGAAATTGTTGTATCTTGGTGATGGTGAAGTGTTGTTTTGCAAAGATATTTGTGATGTAAATGAAATAGATTGAATTAACAATATGGAAAGAGTCAATGACCAACGAAATGTTTGGTGATCAGATTCTTGGAGGATGACGGTGTTTGCCTAAGGAAATTGGATTACCAAAGTTGTGGTTTGAGTACTTGTATTGATGTTTACTTGTAGTGATTGATTGTTTACTTATATTGATGTTTAGATTAATGGTTAATATAAACAAAAAAACAAAAAAGCTGAGGGAATTGTGGAAGTGTAACTCATTGGTTGGGACTGGTAACAGAGCAGGTAGTCGCAGGTGATTCGTAAATGAATGTCAGGAATTTGCACGAAGATAAGTACGGACCTGGTAATCTCTTGTTCGCCTTGTCACGACCCCGGGCTAGAGCACATTCCTAAGCCTTCACTATTGTGAACCAAAACTCCCAGCAGGAGGGAATGGTTATCAACGCCTGGGGGAGCTAACTAGCGCCGATGAGGCGAGCGTGGATAACCAAGGAGCTTCAGCGGAGAGAGGATTAAGATTTAGCGCATGGAGGATTAACACGAGTGAGCCCATAAAAACAGGAACATACTTTGAGTCAGACTAGACTTGCCACGAGAGCCCATGCCCGACGGAACGAACGAATGAACCTGCGCTGAGCAGAAGACTGGCCGAAGAAGAAGAACCAACGACTTGAATTACCAAATTCGTTATTGTATTGTATTTCTTTATTATATTGAAACAAGTGACATTAATTATAACTAGGACGTGCCCGTACGTGGGTGCCCGTTCCTTGCCAAAAAAAAAAAAAAAAAATGTCTTCGCCCATGGACGTGCCCGTAAGTGCGTGATGTGACCGTACAATGAATGTATCGTCCCGACGCCGCAGCTCGGATGGCGCTGCAGTTAATCGGGCCTGTATCGGCAGAGTTATTATAAACGTGTACTACAATCGATCGTACCTTACAGCGTCTGCTCGCCGCGTTCAGCATCAGTACGTCGTCACTATGACTATCCGTAAGTCCGGAAGTGACGTCCTCATTTGACTGTCCGGAAGGTCGCATATCGCAGTTACGATGAATCGCAAATTAGTTTTAATTAGTTTTAAAACATAGTTTAACGCCAACATAGCGCCAACATAGTTTGCCAACGTGAAATAAATGAATACGCTCTCAAATGTGCCGTCCGAGGCAGAGTCTGTTCGCCACGTTCGGCACACGTGATAGCTCGCTGCTCTCTGATTGGTTGAATCGTTTTTTGGACATAGCTCGGTAACTACTTCTCCGATTAATATGAAACCTTGAAAAGGCACATCCTCAGGTCCCCAGCAATATACCTGGCAAGTTTCAAGTATATCGGACCCGTGGTTGTCGAGAAACAGCGGTCACAGACACACACACATACACACACACAGAGATTACTGGAATTATAGATAGATAAATCCTTACTGTGTAAAACTGTCTCAGTCTTGGAGTCTCCTGAGTCCTTTAACATTCCCGAACAATTGTCAAAAGGTGGCGCAAGATCCAATATTGTATACTCGAGGAGCCGTTGGCGATTGACATGGGACCGCAATCCACTTATAGGGTGTTGCAAAATAAATTATACTTTTTCCCCCCAGATTGTATTGACCACATGTCCGCGATTTTTTAATTCAAATTTTGCGTGCATCATCATGACGTGTCGCGCACGTTGCCTGCGTGTTGTCTCCGTCATATTTTCGACTAATGTTCGTGTCTTTGCTGAAATCTTTTAAAAGTCGACTTCAAATGGTTTCTGAAGCTAATGGTGGACATATTGATGTGTATTAAACGTGAGTTTTTAATTTTTGAATGAAATAAAGCCTTTGGTTGGATTTTCATCCGATTGAAACTTAATTTCATCTTTGGGGAAAAAAAGTATCATTTATTTTGCAACACCCCTTATGCAGGCATCCCAGATGGACTCCTCTTTATATTTCTCAGAAGTGACAGCCTTGTAATTACAATCTCCACTCAAATGCCTCAATACTTGCAGGTATTCATCAAGAGTTTATCCAGGTTGTTGTCGATGACTCGCCAATAGGTGCCGTGCATAGACTTCATCCTTTGGCCTTACGTACATGTTTCATAAGGTCTGTATGGCAGTGTCATAGTCTTCACAGTCAGCGATAAACTCGTACACACTTGGAGAAACATAGCTTATGTGCATAGTTACCTTCTCTGGTCCATGATGCTCAATTGTTCTCAAGAAGTTGTCGAACGTCTTGTACCAGTGGTTTCATTCCTTTGCAGCACTGCTCGAGTTTGGATTTGCTTCAAACCGTTCAGGATGTTCAGGACTGTTCTTGTTGTTGTTATTAAAAGGAGAGGTCGAGGGCTTACAGTACACGGATTTGAACAACAATCTAGGACACCGTCTCTTTGCATAGTCTATTTATTACACTCGCCAGAAAAGAGGGTATTGCACTCCCGTTTGTTTGTCTGTCTGTTTGTCCACACAGAATAAGTATGCTTTTCTCTCCAACCGCTGGTCAGATTAAAGGAAATTTTCATGATTAAAGGCGCAACTCGTCCTGGAGAATATTTTACAATAATTATGACGTCATATGTCACACGGCATGGGCGCCATCTTGGAAAAACCGAAAAACTTTGCACCTCTATATCTCCGAAAGCACTACGTATAAAAAATTGAGACATGGCTCTTGTAAAGAACTCTCCGTGGGGAATAACATGTTAATGATGATGTCATAGGTTCCTCCATTATGATGTCACAATTTGACAAGAACAAAACTTCATCGATCAAGATGAAATTTCTTGAGCGTCATCTATGGATAAATTGGTGCAGAAAAAAAGATGATGACGTCATCGGTCACGTGGTTCAGCCACCATATTTGTTTTAACACAGCCTTAAAAACCACTAAAAACACGTCTTGGTGAGGGTCTGTAATCTCTGATTGCTCTTTTTTGTTTCCTTTGTGGTAATTCGGGAAACATTTTCGTGGTTTACTCTTCCTCTTCGTTTTCTTGCATTTAATAAAAATGATGAAAACAGCGATTAAAATTATTAATTATTGTTCTCCAATCATCAGGTTTGCTCGAATGGTAAAGCAGAAACTACTCAAAATGCAGGGGAAAAAACAAACAAGAACGGCAAATGCAAGTCCTTGAAATGGTTGAGGACATGTTCAACATGGAGTTTTTTACAACTAAAATGCCGGCCATCTTTGATCGCATTGTGAAACAAAATGATGTGCACATGTAAACCATCATGTATTGTCTTTATGTCAAGTATGAACAAAATCGGTCCATATATCTCTGAGATATTGTTGCGGACGCACCACACCCCCAACTCGTCAATCATCACTCGACATCAGAATCTTCCATGATAAACATATTGTGACGTCATTATATTTACAAGAGCACATTAGGAACGTTTTGATTTCAATTCACTTTCTTTTTGAATGACTGACATTAGTGGTTTTCTGTTTAAAACAGGTTAGCAGCCATGTTTGCACTTACAATCTCGGGTCCACTGGTGTAGACACTCTACAGATCGGAAACGTTTTTATAAACATCATGCACCCATTTGGTGAAACACCACCCGCTTCTAGAACGAGTTAATATTCCTCGAGAGCGAACAAGAAAGGGAAATGCACAAAGCACAAAAATCCCTAGAGTTTCTTCTTCTTCAGCGGCGACAATTATTCTTACATTCTGGTAGGGTTGGCCAAAGGTGGGGGAGGCGAGTTTTTGGCCCAAGTCTTTCACGAACCGGCAGACCAGGCCTGCCCTTCGACTAAGTAATTATGAGAGGATTTCGGCCAGGAGGTGCACGCGATAGCTTGCTATTGAAGAATCCCTAATCTTACGACAAAGAAAAACTCCTCCTTTGGTTCTCACACAAAGTTTATTAAACTGTAGAGGGTTGTTACATGAATGTACCAATTCAAGATATTGACTAACTAATGAACTAACTGAACTTAACTAAGCATCGTTCTGCAGGTTGTGGCAAAGGCTCCACCGTCTTCTTCTGTTCGCAGATCTTCTCTGGCCAGCGCAGCCTTTTCCCCGAAGTCCCTTTTCTTATATAATAAATGCTTATTTCCTTATATGAGCATGGAATTCAGGACTCCGCACAGGCTCTCCGGCCCAGACAGTGAGACACTCTGGTTTCTATCTTGGAGAGTTCTAAGAGCCTTTTTAGACAGTTGTTATCAGTTAAAATGGTAAAGCACTTTTTTATCTGTTCTTTGTAGGTCACTCCCTTTTGACCTGTCCATGCAAGCTCTTTCTCCTCCAGATTCCATTTCTACAGGGTTACACAAAAAACACATTTTGGAAAAGATTGATATATGAGAACAAATAATATAGTATATATATATTTATATACTTCCACAATCCCTCATTTTTTCTGTTTTTGCTTATATTAATCATTAATCTAAACATCAACCTATTTAATATTCAAACCATAAATTTGGTAATCCAATTTTCCCATACATAAGACATACACCATCATTCTGGAAGAATATGATCACAAAACATTTCTCTTTCCATATTGATAATACAATTCACTTCATTTGCATAAAGCATACAACACCTCACCTTTACCAAAACACAATAATTTAAGTTCACCATTAAAATAATAAAACATCTGCAACATTTGGCAATACGTTTTGCTTCGAAACAAATGTTGACTTTTTATTGAAAAGAAGGGGCTGATCACTCGTGTTTGAAATTCAAGTCTGAAACATTTTCTTCTGATGTCTTCATGGCACCTACACTATTTTGCGTAGGATTTTCTGCTGTTGTGATAGCTGGGCGGAGTCACAAACTGACCCTGCTTTGCATGTAACATTCTTGCCACTCTTGCTGTGAGCCACAGTAGATTTGAACAAGGCCTTCATCCAATTGTCGTCGACTTGCCTCCTCACTCATCATGAGTATGGAGCAAGTGTTGATGTGATGTTGTTTGGCCAGCAAGATGTGGAACAGGGATGCCGGATGCATCCACAATGATGTTGGGACCATGGTAGTCAAGTTGTCCATGGTCCATACCAGGAGCACCCAGCAGAATCATGCACAGTTGTTATGGAGGAAAAGGCACAGCCGTTCGCTTGTAGCTCCATGCTGGCTCCCCGGAAGTTGGTGAAGTAATGACACAAGTCACCGCCTCCCGTAGAAGTTGCAGGTAAAATGTCGTCGTCCTGCAATTGCTGACGTGATGAATGTTCCAGGCATTCAAACAAAAGTAAGTGATCGCCCTTCTTCCATATGTTGCAGTGTGATCCAGGCAAATGGTCACATAAATTTCCCAGGGTGAAGGTAAGCATCCATCTCCAAGTTACAAAGGAGAATGTCTTCATCATTCTTTGAGAAGGAGGGTGTATGCCAAGATTAACTTCATTTTAGCCACAAATTTTTCGAACTTCTTTCCAGATGTCGTTATCACTCCATTTGAGATGTGATCTGGTCTTTCCTTTACTCTGCCACATTTATATCTGCTCGCCACACAGATTGAATCAGATGGGGTACATTGTAACATGAAATCACTATATTTTAACGAATCATGTATATCTTATAACAACTTCACACAAATAATATTCAAATCAGGTATATTTGTACTACTAAACTAAGAATAACATCCACAATTGCTTTCAGGTTAATATAATTCAAAAATTAAACTCATGCAGTTATTTTAACACTACTGCAAGGAAATAAATGCATTAATAATTATGAGTGTATATAATTAAAATCACAAACAGGAATATCTAATTCCCAACAAATCTTGCAAACAGCAAACTATGCATAATGTATTATTATCATAGTCCTCCCCACTTTTTTCTTCAACAGTGTAACTTATGGTGATATGAGTTCACTGATTTGATAAAACTGACACCATTCACAATGGTTTGGTATGCCCTCATCTTAGCTCGACTGTATTCATGTGCAACATTACTTGATTCAATCTTTTAATCTCAACATTCATGTCGCCATAAAAATCTTCCTCTTGTGGTTCCACATTTATTTCCTCATTTGTTGCTTCATTTATTTATTCACGTGGTGCTTCATGCACTATCATAGTGTGATTTGTTATCTTATTCAAACCCACCGTCACTAAGGCTTTTAAGCAAGCCACCACTAAAACTATTGCCAATATAACTACTAATCCAACAAACAAGTATTGGAGTATCTTAGCTGCCACTCCTACGAATGTGTTTTCCAACCATGCAAAAGCACCCCCTTTCACATAATCGTGGTATCTTGCTCCCTCTTGTCTTATTGTATCGGCTATGTTATAAACGTCTCCCGAATTATCAGGTATGTATGTACAACAATCTGTAACAATCACTGCGCATGTACCTCCTTTTTCCGCTAACAGCATATCGAATGCCATACGATTTTGTAATGCCATGGTTCTTGTCGCTGCCAGCTCACTTGTAAGTTGTGTCAATCCACTGGCTGTTTTATTTGCCAATGTTTCTATAGCCAATGCCATTTGCCGTAATTCATGTCCTGCCTTCCAGGTGCCATAACATGGAAATACTACCATTCCAACCCATTCTCCCATACTAACAGTTCGTTTCTGCCTAGAATGCAGGATACGCATTGGTGACGTTCTTAATAAGCGCATGTGTGGAAGTACAAAACCAAGAAAGCATGATCCTGACCATGTCAGTGGGAGATACGCATACGCCTTGTGTCCACATATAAAATATGTATTATAATTATAGGTCCATGTAGTATCTGTTGTCCAAGTTCCTTCCGAAAACAAAGATATCATCTTTAAGCCATTGTCCCTTATTGGGACAGGCAATCTCATATAGCACAACTCGTAACTATAATGGTGGCAGGTGGAGTTTCCCATAAACTTATTATTCTCTGTGGTTCGATGTCGGATGAAACATAGGAGCTCTTTCATTTGTTGTTGAATAGTTACGTAAGGGGGCATAACTTCATTGTCATATTTAGGCCTATAACTGTCTGCAAATTCCTCGCATTTATATCCCCCTCTTTCCCAACCAACGTCCCCTAGCATCATCGCCATTGGTAAATCAGGTTTTGTTGCTACCAACCTCTTTGGGAAGTGACTACATAATGCATCCCAACCAAAAGGACTGCCTCCAAACTCCGTTCTCACTAGAATGCGGCATTTGTGTGCATATCCAACAATTACTTTCATTTGCTATATCAGCCCTTGTGTGGGCTAAATGTAAAAAAGCATTAATCCCGTATAATCCATTGGGTTCTAAAGGTGTGTCCCTATGTTCCAATAAACTTCTCTTTTGCTTATGTCGCCCCGCATAATCATATATCTGTATGTCGGCCACCAATGTTGCGTTTTGTTCCCTCATTACCCCGAAATAATGCATGCAACACAGAGTCCCCACTACTAGAGAACTCATTCCTAGGATTAATATCACCATTTTCAAGGAGTATCCGAAGTAGAAGTCTCTCTTTTCCCCTTATTTTTCGGCTTGTCTTGATAAGGTCTTTCCCTTTGTCCCACCTGTATCCATCTGTAAAACATGTGAGCTACCCCTTGTATATGTTCATACCTATAACATAATTATATGTCAATGACATTCAACATTATAAACCAAACTAACAAGCTTCCTAAAAGGTAAATAAAGAAAAATCCCTTAATATGTAACATAAATCGAATTATTTGCCTTACCCTGATCCCCCTATCTCCCGGGGTCGAACTAAATCCCCTGATCATGAGTGTAGTTGTGATACATTATCACTCATGCCGTACTAATATCAGTAGATAATTGTATGTCATGTAGGCAAATAAATATCACTATCCCAAGTAGGAATACTACATGTTGAAAATGCAATGTTCATCAATGCAAGGGGTGTTAAAATGTAATTCAAATGAATATAAATCACGACTATCATTTATCTGCCACTGAATGTTCTACTGGGCTGCCAGGTGCAGCCTCATTTTCTGTGGGACCGTCCACCTTAACCCCATGTGCCCGCTTGCAATGAGAGGCATGAATCCAACTTTCTATTTTGGGTCCATATTTGTTTCTATTCTTATCAATCTCCTATGGTTTATCAATTCGTTCCAAAATACCGCAACCAAAGGTTTCAACCAAAGCTCTACCAAACTATTTCCAATGTGAACTCAAAATGCCAGTGAAACAATGATTCGAAGAATTACCTTCAAGGGGTCAATAAATTTATTCCAAAACCAGATCTAATTTTCCCATCCAATAGTTTGCCTTGCCAAATGTCATATTATAACACTTTAAAAACCTTCAAAAAAATGTTTCCCATCTCAACAAATTCCCTTATACAAATAGCCATGTGTAACTTACGTATTTAACTACAATTTCCTCTCAATTTGTTTGGCCTAAATGGCCACAAAAGTGGCTGCCAACAACAACATGCAGTACCTTTTTTATCTACCAAGCAAGTGCTCGTCCACATAATACCTCTACCAAAATGTTGTTTGTAAAAACAAATCTGGAATTTCTGATGACATGGATGCACACTCTCAGGACATTTCAGGCTGCTGTTAACAATCCACTATGATAAATTAATTCCTTTACCCACAATCAAATAATTAACACAAATTGAGGATATTATCCCTATCACATTCATTTATAGATTCATTATGTTGGAGCATATTTTGCCCTTTCCCACTGCTATAAGGAAGAACAATAGCTCTTATAAGTCTTTGTAATATCTCACTTAATTTACCCAGCATCGAAGAATTTATTTACTATCCATTCCCCTTCTGTTTACCAGTAACTTTGTTTAAACTCCATAACTTAATTTGGTGAATCCCATGTGTACAGCTACCACTTATTGAAACCCCTACTTTTGTAGAAAATATCCAAATAAGTGGTTTTACACCCCCTAACTGTTGCTCATCCATTTATATGCAACTAGTAAATACTACTGACACCAGTATGCCAATATAGGTGTGCCAGATTAACCAATATGTTGCAGGTACACGTAACATCGCATTCTGAGGTTAAATAACGTAACAGCACGTTCATGTCTGCCCCTTGGTTTTAAGATTCCCATGCAATCCGTTTTAAAACTTAGAATAGTTCAATTCAGCAAAATTTTCCTTACTATCTGCCCATATCATCTATGCCTAAGACACATCCATACATACAGCACAATTTATATGCTGATAAAAGTCAAGTTTATATATGTCAAATATCCGTGAGTAGAGTACTCTGGGAAGTCAGTGTAAGACCTCTTCCAAATTTGGCTAATTTTGTACTCCCTCATTTTTAATGAAGCTCATATCCATAAATAGCTTTTATTCTCATATAAATTCTATCAAAAATGGAATCCCAAAACTACTCACAATTTTACTATTAATTAATGGCTGCTCATAACCCAGCACATCAAATCTGTATATTCCATCTCCCTTGACAAAAGAGATAATGTTCATAATCAAATTATATTTCTATTTTATTTTACGAATTGTCTGGATATTTAATCACATCCACATGAAACTATCTATTTACAGACAAGCACATTGTCGATTTCAACAATCTTGTAAGATTGACACACAAAAAAAACAAAAACACAAACATTAACACACAACATACACAAACCCAAGCAGTATGTATATTTGTTTGCGTTGGAACCATTATTAACAGATCAAGATAGGTGTCAATTTTAATTCAATTTCGTAAAATTTGTCCTTTAATTTTAGAAACGCTAATTACACAAATAGACAAAAAGTTTATTTTCAGAAAACCCCTATAACGTCACATTGAAATTACCCCTTCGGTTCCCACAATAATTTATCCAAATTTAACAATATATCCATTTACATGTCAGTCGACCACTGACCTATCAATCATTCAAAAGAATAGTCCAAAATTCCCACCTGATGATCATGTGACGCTTGTCACTTGGTTTCCAGAAAATTTGCAAAGCAATGTTCCACACTTTTATGAATTTTTTTAAAATTGTTTTGCCCAAAATGCTCCCT
This sequence comes from Myxine glutinosa, assembly GCF_964187855.1. Lineage (NCBI taxonomy): Eukaryota > Metazoa > Chordata > Myxini > Myxiniformes > Myxinidae > Myxine > Myxine glutinosa. Next base: position 47,823,774 of record NC_136267.1, read on the forward strand.
AAAACCACATTTATAATTGGCAAATATGAGGCTTCCAGAATGAACTCTAATTCTGGATCTTTTAATTCATGTTCCAAAAATATCCAATTTTGGCATTTGATCAATTAATTATTAATTCGCTAACAAGCAAAAAGTAAAATCATTCTTGCTCCGATAACTTTTCAGACACAAGAAGCGTCAACAGTTATTCATGTTGGTCTAATGATTTAATCTGTTGAGGCCATTCGTCATTTGGGATCTGCAGCAATGAAGGCCTAATCGTTATCTGAGGTACCGGTAAGCACTGGTACCCTTGATCTTGGTTTGCCCTTGCGACATTGTCTTTTATTGACATACGGACATCTTATTTTCCAATGTCCCATTTCTCCACAATTGAAACACCGGTTTCTGTCATTGCCTGGTCTGTCCACCTGTTCACTTGTATTGCTGGGCTGCATCTCTGGATCCCTGGGTCGCCACTGCGATCTTTGGTTATCTCCTGAACCATAAAAAAATTCTCTGTACTGTTCTTTTTGGGGAGACAACTGGGAATCAGATGGGACAACTGTCACTTTTATTCCTATTTTCGAGGGCAGTTGTGCATTTATCTCCTCCAATGTATCCTGTATTCTGTTTATTTTAAGTTCTAGGTCCATTATCCGTTCTTACTGTTCCCATTTCCTGGATTCAACATCCCAATAATGGAATGCAAGCCAGTCTACTGTTAAATTCTGTTGCTTCCTGGCTTTCAATTCTTGTCCTAATCTCTCCAATCGACTTCGCTCAAATGTACCATCTCTTGGAAACTCCTTAGCATGTCCCTTTGTCCACAAATACCAATTTTCAACCTCTCTAATAGCCTCTTCACCATAACGGTCATACATATAATATGCACAAGTACCTTTTTTTGGAATATCTGGTTGTCGGTGTGTATTCTTACAGGCTCCATTCCCTATTCTGCCTGTATGTGAATAACACTCAGTATTCACTCAATGTACCAGGTAAATTACTAGGATCTGCGCTTTGGAATACACCTGTACACACCTGTACTATATGTACTGTAAATAAAATCTACTAGGGTTTGTTCTACCTTTTATCAAAGTAGCATTGGATGTGTTGTTGCCTAGCTTGTTTCCTATAAGCTCGACTCTGTAGTCTCCCAGGAAGTATCTCTCCACCTTCGCAATCGATGACTTCAAGTGATTGCCAGAGAGTCTCCCTGTCCTGTGGCTTGCCCACACCCCAATCGCACTTATCGGCGTTGCAGATGGGTCAAAGGGGTCAGTATGAAATGGGTGAATCTGCAGATATCCCGTTCTGTTGAAGGGGAAATCACACAGAATAGTAACCGCACATATATCTATATATAGACTCACCACCTTGCTCTTTTTCCAAGGTTTTCTTCACATTAATGTCTCACAAATATCTCAAAACTTCTTTCTTGAGACTTCACCTTCATCAATCAATCAATCAATTTATTCAATTAAATCAATTCATCAATATTCATCAATAAATCACAATAACCAATCAGATAACTCTATACCTAAGCCGTTTCCCAATGTTGCCAGAACAGTTCCATCCACTGATGGAGATATATGATCATTGGTCGTCACCTTTGACCTATACCTTTTGTCAATTGACAAATCACCGTTCTGCCTCTGGATCATATCTGACATATTTTTCAATCTTGTCTGGCCATTATATCACAAATTCGACTTTAGCAACCACTGAAGGCAACCCAACCCTGCATTTGTGAGATAGTCAGCCAAGATTAATCAAACAGGTATGAAACAGGTCACTGAGAAAATGTCCCAATTTAAATGGTACCCAAACTTCTTGACAATTAAAATTTCGTAAAACTCCTGAATTGTTCTACCAATAAATGACAATTAATTCACAATATTTGCCACATGTAATCCGATGCTGCTGACATTTCGACACTTCATTTAACCCTGTTACTTGTCATGCATCATTAATCCTACAGAGCTCAAAAGTTGTCCTTTAAGCCCGTGCAATCATTTTACACGAAACCTCATGATCTCATTCCTGTCAATCATAACATCATGATCTTAAAATCATTATCATAATCATAATCATATCATAATCATCCATTTGAAAAAACAAACATTTCTTGTATCACCACATCCACGTGGTATAATCAACAATGAAAAAAAAAGAGAACTGTACATAGCAAAAGGCTACCTCCTGATCACTTAGTATACCTATTGACAAGAAGTCATAACAATATCGAATAATCGTTAAAAAAATTTTTTTAAATCGCTCCTATTTCTCCTGCCGCAGCATTTTGTCGTAACAAAAATCGTAAAATAATTATACAGCAGTACACCATATCAGTGGTTCTTCATGAAAACGAGAGCGCAGCACCCTTTCTAAAGACAAAAAGTCTAATAGTGGTTCTTTGTGACAAAATTTCATGGCACCCTTTCTACATGGATATACATACAACAGGACAAAACAAAAATGAAATCAAAATGAAAATACACCATATCAGTGGTTCTTCGTGAAAGCCCAGCTCCCTCTCTAAGGAAAAAAAGCTCTTCGTGGTTCTTTGTGACTATTTCACGGCACTCTTTCTGAAAAATGCGTATACATCTGTAGTACACCAATACAGGGCTTTGTGCATCTTTACATACTTTGTGGATTTCGCCCACCGACCACACTTAATTAATACAATAAATATTTCTTGTATAAGCATTTCGAAATAAAGAAGAAGAAGCATGACTCATTTTCAAATCAAAATCAAAAATCAATGCTTTATTGAAAAATAAAGAAGAAGAGAAAAAAAAATTAAAATGAGAGCTTGACATAGGAACAAGCCACAATTAGGGGTATTAATACTGTTGCGGATATGGGACTTGGCCTCAATATCCGCTTGTAAATACTCCCCTATTTCCCCAATACTCCCCAACTATCCCCAATCCCCCATTCCCTAGTCCCATTGCCTGTAAATAACACTCTGTAGAACCGACCTTCCCCTTTTTCCCCCATTAAATGTCGTGCCCAGGTCCACCGCATCTCACGTAGACAACTTTCGGACATCTTGCTAGTTATTCTTAGTCTATGTCAGTTAAGGACTCATTTCCATTAATTCTGACTCTTCGTTGCACCAGAATGTGATTATATGGCACCAGTAGTGAGTTTAGGACCTTCCCATACCTCCTCCCATCTTCTTCCCCAAACAACAACTACAACAACAACTACAACAACAACTACAACAACAACTACAACAACAACTACAACAACTACAACAACGGCGCGGCGCGGGGGAGTGTGCGTCCTCACACCGGCTCGGTTAGCCGCCATTGACCATGTGCTCCGACGGGGTTACCACGAAGGGGCTCCTTGTCAGCCCCTCGTCAAGGGCGGAGCCGGTAACCCCCCCGCACGCACCCAATGAGAAGCAACGGGCCGATTCCATCTGGGGCGGAGCTAACGAGCCGAGGGCGTGTCACTCCCCGCCGGATATACGCGGCCACTTACCGGACGTGACGTCAGATGCGCCCCCGACTGAAGAAGACAAGTCGCGACCTTCCAGCGCTGAGCGAGCTCCACGCATCGACCCGGTATTGCAGTACCTCCGAGAACGGTGTACCCCCCTCCCCTCCGAGAACGGTGCACCTTGAGCCATCGACTGCCCGCTTTCCTTGCCATCAATCCCCGTGTGAGTCAGTTTTGTCCCGTTTATCTGTCGTCTGTCGGGGCTAATATAAGAGTGTGTCTAAGTGCCTGCCTTTCTATGCTGTCCCTCTTGTCGTTGTAATCTGACCTTCCGCCCTAATATAACCTCCTCCGGAGGTCTTGAGAACTGAACCCTTGGTGTCGTGTCATTTTAATCCCAGCCGTTGTGTCTTTTCCATCATTGATTTAGCATAGCGCGACTCGGCAACGTTCGAGTATAATCGGGTAACTTGTGCGGACACGGCGGCCATTCCGCTCGGCCCACCATAACATCAAAGTCGTGTCTGTAACAATTGGTGTCAGGAGTGTCGGATTCGGACCTGGGACTAAATTTGTTAGGCCCAAATTTTGGGAAGTAGAATTCGATCCGGAGCGCGTTTACGCGCTCGAAATTATAAAGGCGAAATTTGATTGTGTTTTACAAAATATAAAAACCCGAATTTTAAAAGTCGCGCTATGGCGGATCAAGACAGCTGGGGTCCGGTAGAGGAGAGTGAGGCAGGGTCGGTCCAGGACCAAAATGAGGGACATAAGGAGAGCGAAGCAGCGAGGGTAGCAGACGCACAAAATGGCGCCTCGCTGGTCACGGCGACCGCGACCGTGGCAGCGCCCCTGGTGGATCCGAACCTTTTTATGCTGCAAATGAGGGCCCTTATGAAACAAATGGGTGAGCAATTGGGAGACCAAATTAGAGGTTTGAAAAGCAGTATGGGACAAATGGGGAACCGGATGGAGGCTCAGAATGAGCAATTGGGGGTAATGAGGGACGAAGCGAGGGGTACCGGTGACGGGTTAGACAATAATTTTAAGGAGTTAGACAAGAAATTTGGGAAGTTAGACAATAATTTTGAGGGGTTAGACAATAATTTTAAGGAGTTAGACAAGAAATTTGGGAAGTTAGACAATAATTTTGAGGGGTTAGACAATAATTTTAAGGAGTTAGACAAGAAATTTGGGAAGTTAGACAATAATTTTGAGGGGTTAGACAACGGGATAAAAGAGGTGAGAAATGGGTTAATGGGGGTAGAAAACAGAATGGCCGCTCAAGAGAATCAAATGGAAGGGATGCAAAAGGGGTTAGAGGGGTTAGAAAACAGTATGGAAGGCAAATTGAGGGACATGAGGGACCAAGCGGAAAGGGAAGTTAAACAAATGGGGCAGCAGATAGAGGGGGTCAGAATGGGGGTAGAAACCAAACTGGATGCTCACAGGGAGGAAATGGAGCAGATGAGGGTGGCATCTGGGCAGGAGATGCAAGTGATGGGAGAGGAGATCAGAAGAGGGGTGAGTGAGGAGGTCGGAGGAGTGCGCGAGGAGGTGAGGCACTGTAAGGAGCGCATGGAGAAGGAGGTGAGAAAGGGGACTGTAAAATTGCAAGGGGGTATAGAGGAGTTGACGCTGGGAGTAGAACAACTGACAGTGGGACAAAAGGAGTTGGGGGACCAGGTAAAGAAGAACACAGCGGTAATAGAGGGTTTAAAATCGACACAGAAGGAGATGAAAAAGGACGTAGGGGTAATTAAAAAAGAGTGTCAGACGGTACATGAGGACCTGACGAGGAAAATGGACAAGGTGGTAGAGGTGATGGAGGTTAAAGAGCGGGAGGTGCGGGAGCACATAGAAAAAAATAAAGTGGAGTTAGAGGAAGAACTTAAAGGGGCGCATGAAGAGATGAAGGAGGTGAAGCAGAAATTAGAAGAAGTGGAAGAAGGGGTGAGCGAAATTAAGCAGCGACGGAGAGAGGATAAGAAAGAGATAAAGGAGGAAGTAAAAGAATTGGTCCAAAGTCTGTGTTCGGATCGTGATGATGTGCTCATTAACCGGATGAGGGATTCGCAGGTGATGGAGGAGAAGCGAAGAGAAAGAGGACCCGGTGTAAGTGGTGACCAATATGGTCGTGCGTATGATGCGCCAGGTGATTTAATAAGTTTGGGGGTCGAGATAGACCCGGGGGTTCGTGAGAGGCCACGAGTGAGGTGTATGGCTGGTCCGGAGGGTATGGAACGAGAGGTGCGAGGTGTGAGTGAGCAAGGTTGTGGTGGTATGGAATGGGTAGCGGGTTGCGGAGGTGTGACCCATGCATCGACACCAACAGGGGTAGTTGTTGGAGGGACCGGGGAGGCACGAGAGCCCCTTGGGGGTAATGTACTGTGGGGGCCCGGCCGGTTCGGCCCCGCGCTGACCCCGCAAGGGGCGACGCACGGGGTCCGGCAGGCGGGCAACGACTCGCATGCGAGGTGGTCCCACAAGGTCCCACTCGCGCTGTATGACGGCAAGAGTGATCTACGCGCGTACCTGGCGCAGTTCGACTGTGTGTGTAAGGGCAACGGTTGGGGTGAGGACGAAGGTGGAGTACACCTGGTGGCCGCATTGCGCGGCGCGGCGGCGGAGGTGCTGACGGCATTACCGGCGGGTGCTCTCACCCTGCCAGCCCTCCGCGACGCCCTAATTAATCGATTCGGCATAGAACAGCAGAGCGAGCTTGTTAAAGCTCAGCTCGCGCTGCGAAAGTGCAAGCCCCAGGAAGCCATCGGGGAACTTGCCCACGACATTCGCCGCGCAGTGGGGATCGCACATGCTAGCATGGCAGTGGATTCCCGGGAAAGCCTGGCGCTGGACCATTTTATCCAGGCCCTCCCGGACATTGAGCTCCGGCAACAGCTCGCCATGTGGCGCCCGCAGACTCTGAGCCAGGCGGCTGACGCTGCGGCCCGTTGGGAAGCAGCGAGGCCCCTGGCCCGGGGGGGCGAGCGTCTCGCAATGGCGGTCCGCCAGGTGGGACCCCCGATGGAGGGCGGACCCCTTAGGGGGCCCGCCCCCGACGTGGGTCCTGACCTGGCGGGCATGGTCCGGAGGCTGGTGGACCAGCGCTTGGCGGGACCTGGACCATGGCAGGCGGCCCCGGAGGTGGCCCGCGGTGGACCACGAGCGGGTAATCCAATTCGGACCTACAGGGGGGGAAATTTGGAATTCCGGAGACAAGCACCTTACCAGGTGAGGTGCTACACTTGCAACCGTCTGGGTCACCTGGTGCGGCACTGTCGAGCCACGCGCCGGGATGATCCCCGGCGGTTGAGGTCCTCAACTCCGCCCAGGGGGGAGCGGGTTAGCCGACCCCAGACACCCCCCCGCCAGACCCCGGGAAACTAGAAGGTGTCGGGAACGTAGGGCGGTGTTCGGCAGAAGAGGATGGAGGAGAGCCCTCATTGACGCGACAGGTCATTTATTGTGGCCAAATTGGAACCGGTAGCCTGACAATTCGATGCAAAATTGCCGGCGTGGGGGTAGACGCCGTAGTGGACACAGGAGCTAGCGCCACGATCATCAGCCCTGTGGTCCTTGATTCGAGCGCAGGTGGCTGGGATAAGATCCAGCGCCTGCAAAATTATAGTTTGCAGCTTGCTACCGGGGTAACGGCCCCGATCATAGGGCGTGGTTCTGTGACCCTCAAGTTAGGGTCGGTAAGGAGGGAGATAGATGTTTGGGTGGCGGAGGTGTGCGACCCATGTTTAATAGGGTTGGACCTGTTGACTGCCAGCGGCTGTAAAATCGACTTGTGCCGGGGGATCCTGCAGGTGGGAGTAGAAGAGCTGCCGTTAGGGGGAGTGAGCACGGCCGAGAGAGCGGAGCTGGAGGCTCCCGAGGCCGTGACCATCCCCCCAAGGGCCGAGGCGATAGTGCCGGCCCGGTGGGCAGCTCGCCCAACATGGCAGGAGTCCTGCGGCCTGGTCGAACCGGTGGCAGCGCAGTCCATACCGGGTTTGATCGTGGGCCGCACCCTTGTAAAAACGGACGGACCGGTAGTGGCCGTCCGAGTAATAAATATAAGTACAGAACCACGCACTATAGTAAGGGGCACGAGGGTAGCTGGCTGCACCCCAGTTGAGGAAGTCGCGACAGTGAGGGGCGAGAACATCCAGCCGAGCCGACCCTGGGGGGAGCCTTCAATAACAAGTAGGAATTGGCCCGATCCCATTTGCGAGATGGTAAATCGTAGTAGTGTAGAGTTGGGAGGTACCCAGAGGGAGGCCTTACACAAACTGGTTGGGTCCCATTTGGACCTCTTCTCCCTGTCCACCGAGGATATTGGACGTACGGGCCTGGTGAAACATCAGATCCACACCGGTGAGGCCCGGCCTATTCGTCAGGCCGCCCGACGGCTCCCTTGGAGCAAGAGGGCGGAAGCTGACGAGCAGGTTGAAAAAATGCTCGACGCAGGTGTGATCGAGCCCTCGGGAAGTCCTTGGATGTCACCTGTTGTGCTGGTCAAAAAGAAGGATGGGACCACGCGGTTCTGCGTGGACTATCGCCAGCTAAACAACGTGACACTCAAGGACTCATATCCCCTGCCAAGGATTGATGACACCCTCGATGCCGTTGCGGGCTCAAATTGGTTCACAACTTTGGACCTCAAGAGTGGGTATTGGCAGGTGGAGATGGATAGGGCAGGGAAGGAGAAAACGGCATTTTCCACAGGTAAGGGACTGTATCAGTTTACTGTGATGCCGTTTGGTTTGTGTAACGCCCCCGCCACCTTTGAAAGATTGATGGAGCATGTACTAGGCGGCATGCCATGGCAATCATGCCTGGTGTACCTGGATGACGTCCTGGTACATGCCCAAACGTTCCCCCAGGCAGTAGCTAATTTGGACCAGGTGTTCGGGTGCCTCAGACAGGCAGGGTTGAAGCTGAACCCGAGAAAGTGCACTTTGTTTGCAAGAGAGGTGGCCTATCTAGGTCACGTGATCGGCCGCGAGGGGGTAAAAACGGACCCAGACAAAATTAAAGCGGTAGAGGAGTGGCCCGCACCATGTACCATCAAAGAGGTGCGGGGATTTTTGGGACTCTGCTCCTACTACCGGCGCTTTGTGGCGAAATTTGCGGAGTTGGCCCGTCCCCTCCACCGACTTACGGAGAAGGGGACGCGATTTAATTGGACACGGGAGTGCCACGAGGCCTTCCAAAAATTGAAGGGGTGTCTAACATCCGCACCCCTTCTAGCTTACCCCACTAGTGACGGGGCATTTACCCTGGACACGGATGCGAGCCAGGAAGGATTGGGCGCAGTTTTGTCTCAGACACAGGAGGGCGTGGAGAGAGTGATTGGTTACTATAGTCGGGCCTTAAGTAGGCCCGAGCGAAATTATTGCGTCACTCGCAAAGAGTTATTGGCCATGCTGGCTGCCATGAACCATTTCCCTGTACGGGCGGAAATTTTTGGTTAGAACTGACCATTCCTCCTTGCAATGGCTCCTTCAGTTCAAGGAACCGGAGGGCCAAATTGCAAGGTGGTTGGAAAAGTTGCAGCAGTACGATTTTGATGTGGCCCATAGGGCCGGGAAGGCCCATGGTAATGCGGACGCACTCTCTCGGCGTCCTTGTCTGGGGGAAAACTGTAAATTTTGTGCGAGACACGAGGAGAGGGAGCAATTGGGCGATTCCGCCCCGATTCTCGTCGTCCGGGCAACCCGGGTGAGAGGGCCAATTTTGCCACTAACCGCGGACGAGGAATTTGGAGAGTTGGCTTGGAGCACGGCCCAGCAGGAGGATCCTGTTCTGGGGCCGGTGTTCCAATGGGTCAAATTGGGGCAAAGACCGAAGGGGGAAGAGGTCACCCCCCTCGGGGCGCAAACAAAGGCATATTGGGCTCAGTGGAAAACTCTGGAATTGAAGGATAACATCTTGTATCGCAAGTGGGTGGAGGTTCCCTCTGATAGAACTTCCTGGCTGGTGGTAGTCCCAAACAAATTTAAGACCGAGATATTGCAACAGGTGCATGGTACCCGCCCCGGCGGCCATTTGGGCAGGACAAAGACGACATCGCGGGTACGCCGGAGGTTTTATTGGGTGAATATGGGGCGCGACATACAGGACTGGTGTCGGAGATGCGACGCCTGTACTGCAAAAAAGGGACCAGCACGGAGGATGAGGGCCCCCCTTCAATTACACCAGGTGGGGGCCCCCCTAGAGCGGGTGGCCATGGATATCCTAGGCCCACTACCCCGCACCCGCCTAGGTAATAAGTACATCCTCGTTGTGATGGACTACTTCACCAAGTGGCCGGAGGCCTACGCCCTCCCCAACCAAGAAGCAGGGGTGGTAGCGCAGGCCTTCGTGGAAGGATTTGTGTGCCGGCATGGGATTCCACAGGAGTTGCACACCGACCAGGGACGAAATTTTGAGAGCAAATTGCTAAAAGATGTGTGCAGTCTCCTGTCAATTCGGAAAACCAGAACAACGCCTTTAAGACCTCAATCTGACGGGATGGTGGAAAGATTCAACCGAACTTTAATCCAACAACTGGCACTGTTCACCGCCACCCGTCAGGATGACTGGGACGAACATCTCCCTTATTTGCTCATGGCCTACCGAACCAGCCAGCACGGGGCCACCGCATGCAGTCCAGCGTTGTTTATGTATGGGCGGGAGTTACGGGCTCCCGCCGACTTGCTATGCGGTCCCGTGCCAGACACAGTGGTTAACCCGCCGAGGGAGGGGTACGCACGTCACCTAGAGGAAGGCATGGAGCTAGTCCATGCCTTCGCCCGCCGCCAACTCCATCTGGCGGGGGAAAAGATGAAGCGCAGGTACGACGACCGGAGCCAGGGGAGTCAATACGCTCCGGGGATGAAGATTTGGTTCTTTAATCCCCGGAGGCGGAAGGGAAGGTGCCCAAAACTCACCTCCCCCTGGCAAGGCCCAGGAGTCGTCCTGTCGCAAATCTGTGACGTGGTCATTAAGATCAAAATGGGGCCACGAGCCCTCCCTCGGATCGTCCACGCCGACCGGATAAGACCTTACACCGGCGAGCAGGCGCCCCCGTGGATTGCCTCGGCTTTAGATGCCGAGGCGGGACCCAGTACCTCTGAATAAGGGGGGCTTATTAGTGCCAGAGGACTGGGGGATTGAGGAGCGATAGGCCCGGTGGGTAAGGGTGGCATCCCTGCCACCCTTCCCATGGAGGGGGCAAAGGAGCAATAGCTTATGGGGTGATGGCAGTGAAAACTAGCCCGGGTGGGTTAGGTTATATTGTAGGGATCTAGCGAAGATGACATTAGGTGACGTTAAGTTTAGTTAGTGACTGATACCTGTAGTGGGGACGCAGGTAGATTAGTATGGATGATAATGACGAGGGAGCGCAATAGTTTAAAGGGACGACTGGGACGCGCAAGTTTCAGAAGGGAGTAGTTAGCTGAGATGATGCCGTGTGTGTGAGGATTGAACAGGTGTGATTGCACAGGTGTGCAACTGGACAGGTGTGTGGAACAGTGTGTGAGTAATGAGTGTTGTGGATCAGCGCGAATGCGCTTGGGGAGAGAAGGGTGCAGGTGGCACCAGGTGTGAGAGCACAGGTGTGCAGGTACAGGTGTGTGGAGAGAGTTGGAGTGAGTGGTACGGAGTGGTGTGCATGGTGCGAAGGTGTGAATGGGGGAAGAGTGGACCCCCATCACGGATACCCGGGGCGGGTAGTGTAAGTGTTAGGTAGAGGGTATAGGTAAATTGTGGTTGGATATTGGCATCTGTGGTGCGGTTGCAGAATGGTGTTGTGAATGGGTGCATTAGTGTTGTGGAAATGGCTGGGCGTGTAGCCTGTTAGTGTGTGTAGTTGGTTGGGCACTCCACCACTGTGAGGATGTCGGCCAAGTGAGGCCGCAGGTGGGCTCTGGGAGCCGGTAGAGTTGTGGATGGGGCCCGAGGATCCGGAGGACGGACCCGGGTAGCCCAGTGCCAGAGAGGGCACCGAGTGGGGAGAGCGCCAGAGGGCCTTCCCCAGGTAGTTAGGTTAGGGTAAGGAGCAGGTAAGCTCGGAGGCAACTGCAGTGGTGGAGGTGTGCAGGTGGGTAGACCGGCTAGGAGAGCTTCACGTCGCAGCCCAGAAATTGTGCGAGGGCACCGAGAGATGAATCGGGGGAGTGAGACCCCAAATTGAAAAGCACCACAGTTTGGCCAATGGGAATTGGTTTTTAGAACCCATAGTGTAAGAGGGCCAATGGTTTGGCCGGAGAAAGACCCCGGGTAGTGTAAAGTTGTTAAAGTCATTTAGGAGATAGTTAGGATTGATGAACCTGTCGCACCATACGCAGCCACTTGCCTGTGGTGATGATGACTCCACACCTGTGTTTTCTTTGTTTTGTTGCAGGAAATGAGATTGCTGTTGATTGGTGAGACGCATCACGACGTGGATGAGACATTGGGGTGATTCCATCTCTCCCTCCTTAGGAGGGACTGATGATGAATTGGTGATGGCAAATTATGATGTTGAGTTGGAGATGGCAAATTTTGATGAGAGTTGGAAATAGCAAATTTGATTGGTTAGGAGGGAGAGAAGACGAATTTGGTTTATGGGAGGAACGGGGAAGACAGTAGGGACGTTTGTTGATTGGTAAAGTAGATGTTTATGGGTAGTGTTGTGTTTTGTGGATACAGTAAGGGGTAAGGGAGGGGCCATGTAGGTTACCTGGTGGGGGGGGGGGGGCGTACGGTAGGAACGTACCCGTCTCACCTGGTTCCCATGTGCCCCCAGTGTGCATTACCTTACATTGCGTGCACTTTTGCGCCCTTACCACCTTACTCACTTGTCTTTTCTTTTGTCTCCCACCTCCGAGGATCTGGCTTTGGGGCAGAGAGAGAGGAGAGAGAGGTGCTGGCTACGCAGTTGTGGGCCTGCACTTTCGCTGCTTGCTGCCTGGATCGATACACCATATGGACCGCAATGTTTGTGGCCACCCACAATGGACCGCAGTTCTTTTGCGGCCAAGCACCACCCATGGATGGACCTATGGGTCAACGTGGCACCTATGCCATACAAGGTGAACCACTAACAGTTGGCCCCCTGATGGCCACAATAAGGAAATGGACGCGGTTGGCGCCTTTCTTTATTTTTTGAAAGAAGCCAGAAGGCCACGTGCACCACACGAAGAGCAAGAGACACCTGCATGCTTAGGGGTTGTTGAATTTATTTTTGTTCATTGAACAATGGTGACTGCACCGGATGGTGCTGACTGTGTGATGGGGTGGTGCTTTTGGTGCTGGGAAGGGGTGCTCTGCACGTTATTAAAGGCCGTAAGGCCACAGAGCACTCGTGGGTTGGTGTATCGATGCTGGCATGCGTGCTCTCTCTATGCATAACATCTGCATGTGTTCCTCCAAAAACAGGTCCTGGATCGTAGTGTAAATATCAGCGTAGTCTTGTAAATAATGCTCCCTACCGGCTGTATGTTTAGTTTGCGAATTCTTTCCGGATTCGGTTATCCTGTGGGTGTGTTTCTGTGAGGAGAAGGGTGCAACGTCGCAGGGGGACATATTTACTCATTTGTGAATATCTGTAAAACTGTCGCACTCAGGGTAGAGTTAATAGTAGAGGGAACTACATCTGAGTGCCACACTAAAATAGGTAAAAATTTATCGGGTCGGGACGCCCCGAGGGTAGAGAAGGGTGCAATGTTGCGGATATGGGACTTGGCCTCAATATCCGCTTGTAAATACTCCCCTATTTCCCCAATACTCCCCAACTATCCCCAATCCCCCATTCCCTAGTCCCATTGCCTGTAAATAACACTCTGTAGAACCGACCTTCCCCTTTTTCCCCCATTAAATGTCGTGCCCAGTTCCACCGCATCTCACGTAGACAACTTTCGGACATCTTGCTAGTTATTCTTAGTCTATGTCAGTTAAGGACTCGTTTCCATTAATTCTGACTCTTCGTTGCACCAGAATGTGATTATATGGCACCAGTAGTGAGTTTAGGACCTTCCCATACCTCCTCCCATCTTCTTCCCCAAACAACAACTACAACAACAACTACAACAACAACTACAACAACAACTACAACAACAACTACAACAACTACAACAACGGCGCGGCGCGGGGGAGTGTGCGTCCTCACACCGGCTCGGTTAGCCGCCATTGACCATGCGCTCCGACGGGGTTACCACGAAGGGGCTCCTTGTCAGCCCCTCGTCAAGGGCGGAGCCGGTAACCCCCCCGCACGCACCCAATGAGAAGCAACGGGCCGATTCCATCTGGGGCGGAGCTAACGAGCCGAGGGCGTGTCACTCCCCGCCGGATATACGCGGCCACTTACCGGACGTGACGTCAGATGCGCCCCCGACTGAAGAAGACAAGTCGCGACCTTCCAGCGCTGAGCGAGCTCCACGCATCGACCCGGTATTGCAGTACCTCCGAGAACGGTGTACCCCCCTCCGAGAACGGTGCACCTTGAGCCATCGACTGCCCGCTTTCCTTGCCATCAATCCCCGTGTGAGTCAGTTTTGTCCCGTTTATCTGTCGTCTGTCGGGGCTAATATAAGAGTGTGTCTAAGTGCCTGCCTTTCTATGCTGTCCCTCTTGTCGTTGTAATCTGACCTTCCGCCCTAATGTAACCTCCTCCGGAGGTCTTGAGAACTGAACCCTTGGTGTCGTGTCATTTTAATCCCAGCCGTTGTGTCTTTTCCATCATTGATTTAGCATAGCGCGAATCGGCAACGTTCGAGTATAATCGGGTAACTTGTGCGGACACGGCGGCCATTCCGCTCAGCCCACCATAACATCAAAGTCGTGTCTGTAACAATACTATGCGAAATACGACACTCATTTCATTATCCTAAAGATAACTGTGTATTATTGGTCGCACTCATAACTTAGTGTTTTATATCTTGTTTCCCTTACAAGGCTTCCAGAGATTTTGTGTTAATGCTGTCCCCTGCCTTGGACTTTCTGTGCAAACCATTACACTCATAAAGTGACATTTAACCATTTCAACTGTGTCGTATCATCACACTCATTACTTTAGCACTATGGGGCCATGGTTTGAGGGAGAGGGGGGGGGGGGGGGGTGGGGGGGAAGAGAGGTGAGGATAAAGGACACATAATGAGGTGATATGCCAAATCAACATGGGATTAACATGGGATATGGGATCAACAATCCTATAGGATCCCAAAGAGAAAAAAAACCCCACAGCACAACGTGCCTCATACAATCAGTAATATGACATGACTTAGAAAGGTTAGGGTTAGGATTAGGGTGGAGGGGGTGGGAATGGAGGATTTCAAATCATAAAATGAAAACAGAAATGAAGAAAAGAAAAAGGAAAAAAAAATTAAAATTAAAATGAAAAAATGAAATGAAAAAATGAAAAAAATGAAAAAATGAAAGAAAAAAAAAATCACAAATCATCCCCCTCAAAAAAATCAAGTTTATTATCACAATCTTCTGATTTCATTTTAAGTACGTCAATGCTCCCTTTTTAAGAATTCACTTTTAAACCAATTAAAAGACAACATGCATAATTCCTTTTCCAATTTAGTCCCACTTCAATTATGAAAACTAACTCAAAAGTTCGGCCAAAAGGTCTAACCGATGAAAAAGTATTTGTCCACTCTAATCCATTTCCCTATCAAATCCTACAAAGGAGCCTGGAAGAGAATGGAAAATCACAAGCTCTATCAAAGGAACAATAATATGTTGTTCCAAACCCACAACTACAAAAACCCATCAGCCAAAAAAAATCCTAAGAAAATTCAATAGAACACCATTTAGCTCAATACAGCCAGATTCCCCATTTTACAAGTAGGAAACACAATTCCGCTTCTTGGGGGCCCTCCAAGGAGCGAAAATATGCTTCTCACTCACCCCATTACCTCCATCAAAAAGAGGATATTACATTTAAACCCATATGGTTGTCTGTCTGCACAGAACAATTTTGATTTTCTCTACATTTGTTGATATGAATGACAGAAAACTCCCATCACAGGTGCACCACCACCTGTGCAAGTATATAAAATCTTAATCATGTCGGTGTGTTTTAACACAGCCATCTTAAAATCACTGAGAAAAAATCCTGGCAAAACCCACAATCCTGATTTTTGTGTCTATGATAATATTACCTATCCAACATATGAATATTAATTTATAATAACCAATAAAATGAAAACATAACATCTCATGGCAAGGAGTTCAGGGAAAAACAATAACGTTTACCTGCAGGACATATTTCCACCTCATGCCTCAATTGAAACAAACTAGGGCATGCCCGTACTATATATATATCTAAAATTATATCCCCCCCCTCTATTTACATGAAATGGTTTGGTCCATTCGCAAAGCCAAAGCGAACGGCTTGCGAGTACGGTGACAATCCCCCCCCTCTATTTACATGAAATGGTTTGGTCCATTCGCAAAGCCAAAGCGAACGGCTTGCGAGTACGGTAGAACCCCCCCCTCTATTTACATGAAATGGTTTGGTCCATTCGCAAAGCCAAAGCGAACGGCGAACGGCTAAATCGCCATAGCTCGGTAACTACTTCTCCGATTAATATGAAACCTTGAAAAGGCACATCCTCAGGTCCACAGCAATATACCTGGCAAGTTTCAAGTATATCGGACCCGTGGTTGTCGAGAAACAGCGGTCACAGACAAACAAACACACAGACACACAGACACACACACACACACACACAGAGATTACTGGAATTATAGATAGACTAGGGCATGCCCGTACTATATATAAGCTAGGACGTGCCCGTACGTGGGTGCCCGTTCCTTGCCAAAAAAAAAAAAAAAAAAAAAATTTGTGTAGGGGTGTGTGTGTGTAAACATCCTAGGGCGTGCCCGTACGTGGGTGCAAAAAAACATGCGTGCAAACAACAACAAAAAAAAAAAACTTTGAAACCACGTGGCAGTAACGACCACAGAACCCCCCCCTCTATTTACATGAATGGTTTGGTCCATTCGCAACGACCACAGAACCCCCCCCTCTATTTACATGAAATGGTTTGGTCCAAAGCGAACGGCTTGCGGTGTTTGGTAAAGAAATCGCCATAGCTCGGTAAGTACTTGTCCGATTAATATGAAACCTTGAAAAGGCACATCCTCGGGTCCCCAGCAATATACCTGGCAAGTTTCAAGTATATCGGACCCGTGGTTGTCGAGAAACAGCGGTCACAGACAAACATACAAACACACATACACACATACACACATACACACATACACACATACACACAGAGATTAATGGAATTATAGATAGACTAGGGCATGCCCGTACTATATATAAGCTAGGACGTGCCCGTACGTGGGTGCCCGTTCCTTGCCAAAAAAAAAAAAAAAAAAAAATTTGTGTAGGGGTGTGTGTGTGTAAACATCCTAGGGCGTGCCCGTACGTGGGTGCAAAAAAACATGCGTGCAAACAACAACAACAAAAAAAAACTTTGAAACCACGTGGCAGTAACGACCACAGAACCCCCCCCCCCCTCTATTTACATGAATGGTTTGGTCCATTCGCAACGACCACAGAACCCCCCCCCCCCCCTCTATTTACATGCAATGGTTTGGTCCAAAGCGAACGGCTTGCAGTGTTTGGTAAAGAAATCGCCATAGCTCGGTAAGTACTTGTCCGATTAATTTCAAACCTTGAAAAGGCACATCCTCGGGTCCCCAGCAATATACCTGGCAAGTTTCAAGTATATCGGACCGGTAGTTGTCGAGAAACAGCGGTCACAGACAAACATACACACACACATACACACATACAAACACACAGAGATTACTGGAATTATAGATAGACGAGGGCATGCCCGTACTATATCTATAACTAAAATTATATCCCCCCCCTCTATTTACATGAAATGGTTTGGTCCAAAGCGAACGGCTTGCGAGTGGTGACAATCCCCCCCCTCTATTTACATGCAATGGTTTGGTCCAAAGCGAACGGCTTCCGGAGTTTGGTAAAGAAATCGCCATCGCGTGCACAAACGCGCAGGAAAGCGAATGAATCGCAAATTCGTTTTTATTAGTTGTAAAACATAGTTTAACGCCAACATAGTTTGCAAACGTGAAATAAATGAATACGCTCTCAAATGTGCCATCCGAGGCAGAGTGTGCCCGCCACGTTCGGCACACGCGATCGTTCGCTGCTCTCTGATTGGTTGAATCGTTTTTTGGACATAGCTCGGTAAGTAATTGTCCGATTAATATGAAACCTTGAAAAGGCACATCCTCGGGTCCCCAGCAATATACCTGGCAAGTTAAAAGTATATCGGACCCGTGGTTGTCGAGAAACAGCGGTCACAGACAAACAAACGTACAGACAGAGATTACTGGAATTATAGATAGATGAAGCAGTCGAATCCAAAATAAAATTTCAATTTCACATTGTATGGGTGTGCCTTATAGATTCTACATCCCAGTGACATGGGATGGCCTCTCATCATTTTGTATATTAATTGAATGAATTTTAGGTGTCATCCAAGATGGCCGCCAAAAAATGAAAATGTCATATTTTCCTCTTCGGGTTTCAAATATAGGAATAATTACAGGTGAAAACGTCATGTTACAGAGCGGGAGGGTGGTGGGGGAAGGGGGTGGGGAGGGAGGGGGAAAGGGATGCAGGAGGGAAGGGGGGGTGCGATGGGAGGGGGTTAGAGCCAGGACCAGGGTTAGGGTGGAGGGGGCAGGAAACGGAAGAAGGGAGGGGGGGGGGACAGGAGCACAAAGGAGTGAATGGAGGGAAGGAGTGAATGGGGGCAGAGAGGAGTGAAGGGGGGTGCAAAGGAATGTACTAGGCAGTGGTGGTGGAAAGCAGGGACACAGACAAGGCAGGGAAACTGGAAAAGCTGGGACAAGCTGGGATAAGGGTTTGAAGGGAGGGGGAGGGGGGAGGAAGGGAAGGGCGGGAGCAAGAGGGACAGGGAGCAACACAAATAAATTGGAAGAAGAAGAATAAAAGATGAGGAGGGAAGAAAAAACAGCAAGACTGGTGATGAACAACAGACAGAAGAAACGACATCGTCAACAGTGCCCAGTGCTCTGAATGTCAAAGCGAAGAGATTCACAGAAGCGTGTGTAAACGGCGGGAGTAACGATATGCACCAGCCTCGTACTGTAGCGGCTACCGCTGGGTTTACACAATCGCCTTGCACCTACCAAGGACGCGGAGCGATCACCATGCCGGGCTCGTCCAGGACGCCCGGGCAGGCCCGCGCTCAACTTGCCAGGCCTCGGCCGGGACGCCCGGGCATGCCCGGGCACGCCCGGCCACGCCCGCTCTCGAATTGCCAGGCCGCGTCCGGGATGCCCGGGCATGCCCGGGCATGCCCGCCCTCGACTTGCCAGGCCGCGGCCAGGATGCCCGGCCACGACCCCTCTCGCCTTTCCCGGGCAAACGCTCCGGGATAATGTGTGTATATATATTGCTGCCCGATAAACGGGCTTTTCAGAGTACCCGAGTTGTTTTGTGACAATAAAGAAACTCGGACGAATTCCAGCTTTTTGTCACGTCCATTCTTCCGATTACGTGGGAGCACAGCTCCTTCATTGGTGACCTACCGACATGGACACAGCAGTTGCCCTTAAACTGCCTACCTTCTGGGAGGCTCACGCGGCGGTTTGGTTCGCCCAGGCGGACTCCCTGTTCGCCCTGTGAGGCATCATGGCCGACGACACCCGCTTCCACCATGTGGTAGCAGCGCTCGGTTCAGCCACCGTGGCCCGCGCCCTGAGCCTCCTCGAGAGCCCGCCAGCCGCTGACAAATACGGCGCGATTAAAAAGCTCCTCCTCGACGCTTTCGCCCTCCCATCGGCGGAACATGCACGGCGCCTGCACGACCTGCCCGAGCTCGGCGACACGCGCCCGTCCGAGCGAATGGACTACATGCTTTCGCTGCTCGGCGAGCACTCTCCGGCATTCCTGTTCCGGGAGCTGTTCCTCCGTCAGCTGCCTAGCCCGGTACGCCTCGCCCTGGTGAGCACGACGATCACGGATCCCTGCGCCCTCACCAGGGAAGCCGACAAGATCTCCGCGGCAGACCAACGCATTGCAGCAGCGACCTGGGGCCCACCGCCGTCCAACGCAACGCCCATGGTGCCCGAGCACCCAGCAAGGTCGACGACCGAACTGCCGACGCAATTGGCGGCTGCAACGCCGAGCCGACCACCTCCAGCACGACGACCGGGGCCTCCACCTGACCAAGCGTGGTGTTACTATCATGCCAGGTTCGGACAGAAGGCCCGGACATGCCGACCCCCGTGCACCTTCGGCAGGTCGGGAAACGGCCGGGCCGGCATTCATTACCAGCCATGAGCGCCGGCCACACGGGCAACTTACTTTTCATCATGGACAAAGCGTCCAGACGGCGCTTCCTGTGCGACACCAGCGCCCAACTGAGCATCATACCTGCCTCCGATCAGGACAGGCAGTCCGCGGTTTGCGGCCCCTCCTTGGTTGCGGCCAACGGATCGGCCATCCGCACCTTCGGCCCGCGCAACGTCACCCTCTGCTTCGGCGGCCAATGCTTTACTTGGACTTTTGTAACCACCAGCGTGCCCATGGCTCTGCTAGGCGCCGACTTCCTCTGCGCACACGGACTGCTGGTGGACGTCCAACGGCGTCGCCTCATCAACGCCGAGACCTTCAGCTCCCTGGTATGCACATTGAGCAGCTCCACTCCGACCGAGCTGGCATGCGCCCTCCCGGCGGCGAACGAGTTTGCTCGCCTGCTCACGGAGTTCCCGGCCCTCACGCGGCCGACGTTTTCGGCCGTCGCAGTACGACATGGGATCGAGCACCACATACCATCCACGGGCCCGCCGGTCTACGCCAGAGCCCGCCGCCTCGACCCAGCCAAACTCGCCGTGGCCAAAGCCGAGTTCGACGCTTTGGAACACCTCGGCATCGTGCGGCGCTCCGATAGCGCGTGGGCTTCGCCACTACACATCGTCCCAAAACCAGGGGGCGGCTGGCGCCCATGTGGCGACTACCGCCGCCTTAACGACGCTACCACCCCCGACAGGTATCCGATCCTGCACATCCAAGACTTCTCCGCCCGTCTGGCAGGACGGGTCATTTTTTCAAAAATCGATCTCATACGGGGATATCACCAGGTACTGTCAGGGCGGCCGACGTCCCTAAGATGGCCGTCATCACGCCGTTCGGCTTATTCGAATTCCTACGGTTGCCGTTTGGCCTCAAGAACGCGGCTCAGGCGTTCCAGCGCTTGATGGACGGCGCGCTGCGTGACCTGCCGTTCCTCTTCGTTTACCTGGACGTCATCCTCGTCGACAGCACATCCCGGGCCGAGCACCTCCTTCACCTCCGAACACTGTTCGGGGCGCCTCAGCGAACACGGCCTCATCGTCAACCCGGCCAAATGCCACTTCGGCACGACGGCCGTTTATTTTTTGGGCCACCACACCACCAAGAACGGGCCGTGCCGCTGCCAACCAAGGTCGAGGCCATCACCACGTTTCCGCGTCCCCGCTCCATAAAGGCCCTGCAGGAATTCCTGGGAATGGTGAATTTCTTTCACCGCTTCGTGCCCGCGCTGCTCAACTCATGCGGCCCCTCTATGAAGCCCTCCGGGGCAAGCCGGCCAAGCACGACATCGTCTGGTCCGCAGCAATGGACGTGGCCTTCCAAACTCAAAGCGAGCCCTCGCCGACGCAGCACTGCTCGCTCACCCGGTGCTCAACGCTCCCATCGCCCTCACCACGGATGCCTCCGACTATGCGGTGGGCGCCGTACATGAGCAATGGGTGAACGGGGTTTGGCAGCCATTCGCTTTTTTCAGCCGGCAGCTCCGGCCGAACGAGCTCAAATATAGCACGTTTGACCGTGAGCTCCTCGGTCTACACCTGGCCGTTCGCCATTTCCGCCACCTCCTGGAGGGCCGACCCTTCACGGCGTTCGTCGACCACAAGCCGTTGGTTTACGCAATGGCCAAGGTCACGGAGCCGTGGTCGGCCCGCCAACAGCGCCACCTCTCCGCCGTGTCGGAGTTTACCACGGACATCCGGCACGTCGCCGGCAAAAACAACGCCGTGGCCGACTGTCTTTCTCGGGCCAGCGCGAACGCGGTCCACCTCGGCGTGGACTTCGCGCTTATGGCGGCGGACCAAACCACCGACACCACGGTGCAAGCCTTCCGGGCGGCGGACACGGGCCTCCGCCTGGCCGACATCCCCTTCGCGGACACTTTCCTGCTCTGCGACGTCTCCCAAGGTCAGCCTCGCCCCATTGTGCCCGTTACCTGGCAACGCCGCATCTTCGCCTCCCTCCACGGCCTTTCCCACCCGGGCCGGAAAGCTTCCCAGAAGCTGGTGTCGGCGCGATTCGTCTGGCACGGCCTTCGACGGGACGTCCGCGATTGGACCAGCACCTGCACAGCCTGGTCCGCCGACACACCAAGGTCCGCCGACACACCCAGGCCCCGTTGGCACCTTTCACCGTGCCCGAACGACGTTTCGACCACGTCAACGTGGATCTGGTGGGCCCCCTCCCCCCCCCATCACGGGGGTTCACACACCTGCTCACCATGGTGGACAGGACCACCAGGTGGCCGGAGGCCGTTCCCCTCGTCTCCACCACCACTGCCGACGTGGCACAGGCTTTCATCGCCACCTGGGTCGCCCGCTTCGGCGCACCGGCGGACATCTCGTCGGACCGCGGACTGCAGTTCACCTCCGAGCTGTGGGGCGCGGTCGCCTGCAACCTGGGGGTCAAGCTCCACCATACTACGGCCTACCACCCCCAAGCCAACGGGTTGTGTGAGCGATTCCATCGCTCCATGAAGGCCGCGCTCATGGCCAGCCTTCAAGACGGCGGTTGGGCCGACCGGCTGCCGTGGGTCCTTTTGGGCCTCCGCACGGCCCCCAAGGAGGACCTCCGGGCATCCACCGCCGAGCTTGTCTACGGCCAGGTGCTACGCGTCCCGGGCGAATTCGTGCCCGACGCTACCAGTCCCTGGTCCGCAGCTCACCAGCGCTCGGACCTCCAGGAGGCAGCCCGACGGTTTTCCCCCGTGCCAACATCCCACACGGTGACCCCCAGTCCTTCGTCCCCCCAGCGCTTCGCACAGCGGAGTACGTTTTTGTGCGTCATGACGCACATCGGGGGCCACTCCGGCCACCGTACGACGGGCCCTTCCGGGTCCTGCGACGGGACGACAAGTCGTTCGTCATCAACATCGGCGGCAGGTCGGACCGGATTGCGGTGGACCGCCTCAAGCCGGCGCACGTGTACATCGACCAACCGCCACGGTTGGCCCTTCCGCCCTGGTGAGGCCGCCCCCCGTCCACGGTGCCCCCACTCGACCGCCCACCACCACACTGGACCCCCCCCCCACGACCCGCCAGGGGTCGCTTCGGCCGGGTCATCAGGACCCCCCTCAAATTGACCCTGCCGGTGCAAGTCGATTCTGGGGGGACGTGTGTAGCGGCTACCGCTGGGTTTACACAATCGCCTTGCACCTACCAAGGACGCGGAGTGATCACCATGCCGGGCTCGTCCAGGACGCCCGGGCAGGCCCGCGCTCAACTTGCCAGGCCTCGGCCGGGACGCCCGGGCATGCCCGGGCTCGCCCGGCCACGCCCGCTCTCGACTTGCCAGGCCGCGTCCGGGACGCCCGGGCATGCCCGGGCATGCCCGCCCTCGACTTGCCAGGCCGCGGCCAGGATGCCCGGCCACGCCCCCTCTCGCCTTTCCCGGGCAAACGCTCCGGGATAATGTGTGTATATATATTGCTGCCCGATAAACGGGCTTTTCAGAGTACCTGAGTTGTTTTGTGACAATAAAGAAACTCGGACGAATTCCAGCTTTTTGTCGCGTCCATTCTTCCGATTACGTGGGAGCACAGCTCCTTAAGTACCACCTTAAAATGCAAAATTAATGGAGACTCCCGGTGCTCCTCAATTTGCCCGCACTGTATGAGCCTCAACCCAAAACTTAAGTTACAATTGACAATTTTAGACTTATTTGCTAAAAAAAATCCACGCATGATATCGTTTTTCCCACATATCTCAGTAATGGATGCAAGATAATCTGACAACTGCTTTTTAACATGATGATCAAACATAATGACGTCACCGTACGCACACAGCACGGAATGTTCCACACCTACACACTGACGTCGCAAGCACACACACACACACACCTGTTGTTGACTGACAACACACCTGTTGTTGACAAATTGACTTCCATGACAAGAAACGTGATGATGTCATAACGCAGGAATAATCGCACTTCAATAATAATACTCTTTTTCTCTTTCCATGCTCTTTTTCATGCTTTCCATGCTTTCTCAGCTCTTTTTCGCTGGAAATCGCAAACCCACACATCCTCGTTGAAAAAAAATCGCCATTCTGTCCATATTAAAATGTTTGTAAAAATTTAGCAAGTCCTTTTTTATATTGTTCTGTAAAAACTTAGGTAACTTTAAACAATAACTAAGCAGGTTCTTATATCGTCCTGTAAAGATCAACAAGAGGCACTCTTACCTTAGACCTGGTCTTCTTGTCAAACTTCACAGTAGATCCTGGTACGGGCTACCAACTATTGAAGAATCCCTAATCTTACGACAAAGAAAAACTCCTCCTTTGGTTCTCACACAAAGTTTATTAAACTGTAGAGGGTTGTTACATGAACGTACCAATTCAAGATATTGACTAACTAATGAACTAACTGAACTTAACTAAGCATCGTTCTGCCGGTTGTGGCAAAGGCTCCACCGTCTT
Organism: Myxine glutinosa; assembly: GCF_964187855.1. NCBI lineage: Eukaryota > Metazoa > Chordata > Myxini > Myxiniformes > Myxinidae > Myxine > Myxine glutinosa. Next base: position 47,847,958 of record NC_136267.1, read on the forward strand.
CTTCTGTTCGCAGATCTTCTCTGGCCAGCGCAGCCTTTTCCTCGAAGTCCCTTTTCTTAGATAATAAATGCTTATTTCCTTATATGAGCATGGAATTCAGGACTCCGCACAGGCTCTCCGGCCCAGACAGTGAGACACTCTGGTTTCTATCTTGGAGAGTTCTAAGAGCCTTTTTAGACAGTTGTTATCAGTTAAAATGGTAAAGCACTTTTTTATCTATTCTTTGTAGGTTACTCCCTCTTGACCTGTCCATGCAAGCTCTTTCTCCTCCAGAATCCATTTCTACAGAGTTACACAAAAAACACATTTTGGAAAAGAATGATATATGAGAACAAATAATATAGTGAAGGAGCCGGGGCTCCCACGTCGATCGGAAGAATGGACGCGACAAAAAGCTAGAATTCATCTGAGTTGCTTTAATGAAATCAAACACTCAGGCACTCTGAAAAACCGTTTATCAGTCAGCAATATATATCTATTCCGCCAGGGGGTTTGCCCAGGCCCGGCGCCAGGGGGCGTGGCCCAGCGTCCTGGCTGCGGCCTGGCAAGTTGAGCGCGGGCCTGGGCGTCCTGGACGAGCCCGGCATGGTGATCGCTCCGCGTCCTTGATAGGTGCAAGGCGATTGTGAAAACTCAGCGGCAGCCGCTACACACGTCCCCCCAGAATCGACTTGCACCGGCAGGGTCAATTTGAGGGGGGTCCTGATGACCCGGCCGAAGCGACCCCTGGCGGGTCGTGGGAGGGGGTCCGGTGAGGTGGTGGGCGGTCGAGTGGGGGGCACCGTGGACGGGGGACGGCCTCGCCGCGGCGGAAGGGCCACCCGTGGTGGGTGGTCGACGTCCACGTGCGCCGGCTTGAGGCGGTCCACAGCAATCCGGTCCGACCTGCCGCCGATGTCGATGACGAACGACTTGTCGTCCCGTCGCAGCACCCGGAAGGGCCCGTCGTACGGCGGCTGGAGTGGCCACCGATGTGCGTCGTGACGCACAAAAACATACTCCGCTGTGCGGAGTGCTGGGGGGACGTAGGACTGGGGGTCACCGTGGTGGGATGTTGGCACGGGGGCAAACCGTCGGGCGGCCTCCTGGAGGTCCGAGCGCTGGTGAGCTGCGGACCAGGGACTGGTAGCGTCGGGCACAAATTCGCCCGGGACGTGTAGCACCTGGCCATAGACAAGCTCGGCGGTGGATGCCTGGAGGTCCTCCTTGGGGGCCGTGCGAAGGCCCAAAAGGACCCACGGCAGCCGGTCGGCCCACCCGACGTCTTGAAGGCCGGCCATGAGCGCGGCCTTCATGGTGCGGTGGAATCGCTCGCACCACCCGTTTGCTTGGGGGTGGTAGGCCGTAGTACGGTGGAGCTTGATCCCCAGGTTGCGGGCGACCGCGCCCCACAGCTCGGAGGTGAACTGTGGACCGCGGTCTGACGAGATGTCCGCCGGTGCGCCGAAGCGGGCGACCCAGGTGGCGATGAAAGCCTGCGCCACGTCGGCGGTGGTGGTGGAGACGAGGGGAACGGCCTCCGGCCACCTGGTGGTCCTGTCCACCATGGTGAGCAGGTGTGTGAACCCCCGTGACGGGGGGAGGGGGCCCACCAGATCCACGTTGACGTGGTCGAAACGTCGTTCGGGCACGGTGAAAGGTGCCAGCGGGGCCTGGGTGTGTCGGTGGACCTTGGCCCGTTGGCAGGCCGTGCAGGCGCTGGTCCAATCGCGGACGTCCCGACGAAGGCCGTGCCAGACGAAACGCGCCGACACCAGCTTCTGGGAAGCTTTCCGGCCCGGGTGGGAAAGGCCGTGGAGGGAGGCGAAGATGCGGCGTTGCCAGGCGACGGGCACGATGGGGCGAGGCTGGCCTTGGGAGACGTCGCAGAGCAGGACAGTGTCCGCGCAGGGGATGTCGGCCAGGCGGAGGCCCGCGTCCGCCGCCCGGAGGGCTTGCACCGTGGTGTCGGTGGTTTGGTCCGCCGCCATAAGCGCAAAATCCACGCCCAGGTGGACCGCGTTCGCGCTGGCCCGGGAAAGACAGTCGGCCACGGCGTTGTTTTTGCCGGCGACGTGCCGGATGTCCGTGGTAAACTCCGACACGGCGGAGAGGTGGCGCTGTTGGCGGGCCGACCATGGCTCCGTGACCTTGGCCATGGCGTAAACCAACGGCTTGTGGTCGACGAACGCCGTGAAAGGTCGGCCCTCCAGGAGGTGGCGGAAATGGCGGACGGCCAGGTGTAGACCGAGGAGCTCCCGGTCAAACGTGCTGTATTTGAGCTCGTTCGGCCGGAGCTGCCGGCTGAAAAAAGCGAGTGGCTGCCAAACCCCGTTCACCCATTGCTCATGTACGGCGCCCACCGCGTAGTCGGAGGCATCCGTGGTGAGGGCGATGGGAGCGTTGAGCACCGGGTGAGCGAGCAGTGTTGCGTCGGCGAGGGCCCGCTTTGAGCCTTGGAAGGCCGCATCCATTGCTGCGGACCAGGCGATGTCGTGCTTGGCCGGCATGCCCCGGAGGGCTTCGTAGAGGGGCCGCATGAGCTGAGCTGCGCGGGGCACGAAGCGGTGATAAAAATTCACCATTCCCAGGAATTCCTACAGGGCCTTTATGGTGCGGGGACGCGGGAACGTGGTGATGGCCTCGACCTTGGTTGGCAGCGGCACGGCCCCGTTCTTGGTGATGTGATGGCCCAAAAAATCAACGGCCGTCGTGCCGAAGTGGCATTTGGCCGGGTTGACGATGAGGCCGTGCTCGCTGAGGCGCTCGAACAGCGTCCGGAGGTGGAGGAGGTGCTCGGCCCGGGACGTGCTGGCGACGAGGATGTCGTCCAGGTAAACGAAAAGGAACGGCAGGTCACGCAGCACGCCGTCCATCAAGCGCTGGAACGCCTGAGCCGCGTTCTTGAGACCAAACGGCATCCGCAAGAATTCGAATAAGCCGAACGGCGTGATGACTGCCGTTTTAGGGACGTCGGCCGCCCTGACAGGTACCTGGTGATATCCCCGTATGAGGTCAATTTTCGAAAAAATGACCCGTCCCGCCAGACGGGCGGAGAAGTCTTGGATATGCGGGATCGGGTACCTGTCGGGGGTGGTAGCGTCATTGAGACGGCGGTAGTCGCCACACGGGCGCCATCCACCCCCCGGCTTTGGCACGATGTGCAGTGGCGAGGCCCACGCGCTATCGGAGCGCCGCACGATGCCGAGGTGCTCCAACGCGTCGAATTCGGCCTTCGCTACGGCGAGCTTGGCTGGGTCGAGGCGGCGGGCCCTGGCGTAGACCGGCGGGCCCGTGGTTGGTATGTGGTGCTCGATCCCATGCCGTACTGTGACGGCCGAAAACGTCGGCCGCGTGAGGGCCGGGAACTCCGTGAGCAGGCGAGCAAACTCGTTCGCCGCCGGGACGGCGCATGCCAGCTCGGTCGGCGCGGAGCTGCTCAATGTGCATACCAGGGAGCTGAAGGTTTCAGCGTTGATTAAACGACGTCGTTGGACGTCCACCAGCAGTCCGTGTGCGCAGAGGAAGTCGGCGCCTAGCAGAGCCACGGGCACGTTGGCGGTTACAAACGTCCAAGCAAAGCGTTGGCCGCCGAAGCAGAGGGTGACGTTGCGCGGGCCGAAGGTGCGGATAGTCGATCCGTTGGCCGCAACTAAGGAGGGGCCGCAAACCGCGGATTGCCTGTCCTGGTCAGAGGCGGGTATGACGCTCAGTTGGGCGCCGGTGTCGCACAGGAAGCGCCGTCCGGACGCTTTATCCGTGATGAACAGTAAGTTGCCCGTGTGGCCGGCGCTCATGGCTGGTAATGAACGCCGGCCCGGCCGTTTCCCGGCCTGCCGAAGGTGCACGGGGGTCGGCATGTCCGGGCCTTCTGTCCGAACCTGGCATGATAGTAACACCACGCTTGGTCAGGTGGAGGCCTCGGTCGTCGTGCCGGAGGTGGTCGGCTCGGTAGAGCGGCCGCCAATGGCGTCGGCAGTTCGGCCGTCGACCGTGCCGGGTGCTCGGGTGCCCTGGGTGTTGCGTCGGACGGCGGTGGGTCCCATGTCGCCGCTACGATGCGCTGTCCTGCGGCGGAGATCTTGTCGGCTTCTCTGGCAAGGGCCCGGGGATCTGTGATCGTCGTGCTTGCCAGGGCGAGGCGTACCGGGTTAGGCAGCTGACGGAAGAACAGCTCCCGGAACAGGAATGCCGGAGAGTGCTCGCCGAGCAGTGAAAGCATGTAGTCCATGCGCTCGGAAGGGCGCGTGTCGCCGAGCTCAGGCAGATCGAGCAGGCGCCGTGCGCGTTCCGCCGATGGGAGGGCGAAAGCATCGAGGAGCAGCTTCTTAATCGCGCCGTATTTGTCAGCGGCTGGTGGGATTTCGAGGAGGCTCAGGGCGCGGGCCGCGGTAACCGACCCGAGCGCAGCTACCACATGGTGGAAGCGGGTGTCGTCGGCCGTGATGCCTCGCAGGGCGAACAGGGACTCCGCCTGTGCGAACCAAACCGCCGCGTGAGCCTCCCAGAAGGTAGGCAGTTTAAGGGCGACTGCCGTGTCCATGTCGATAGGTCACCAATGAAGGAGCCGGGGCTCCCACGTCGATCGGAAGAATGGACGCGACAAAAAGCTAGAATTCATCTGAGTTGCTTTAATGAAATCAAACACTCAGGCACTCTGAAAAACCGTTTATCAGTCAGCAATATATATCTATTCCGCCAGGGGGTTTGCCCAGGCCCGGCGCCAGGGGGCGTGGCCCAGCGTCCTGGCTGCGGCCTGGCAAGTTGAGCGCGGGCCTGGGCGTCCTGGACGAGCCCGGCATGGTGATCGCTCCGCGTCCTTGATAGGTGCAAGGCGATTGTGAAAACTCAGCGGCAGCCGCTACAATAGTATATATATATTTATATACTTCCACACTTACCTACTCTTCGGAAAGGACACCGTCGGATCTTTGATCTTTAACGTCCACAAAGTGATTCCAGCAGACGCGACTATGAATTTATTATCACGTCCACTGCATAGCAGGAAATGGGGTTTTGTAATCACGGGTGTGTTTGTTTGTGTGTGTGTGTGTGTGTGTGTGTGTGTGTGTCTGTGTGTGTGTGTGTGTGTGTGTGTGTGTGTGTGTGTGTGTGTGTGTGTGTGTGTGTGTGTGTGTCTGTGTCTGTCTGTGTCTGTGTCTGTCTGTGTCTGTCCAAACTGTAATTTCTTTACCATTTGAGTTTTGTCATCAAATTTTCCATGAAGCTTTATTATGATAATACGGAGAAGGAAAATTAATAATTTGGTCAAAAAGTCAAAGGTTAGCATCACCTAAAATCCTCAATTTTCATCCAATTGACCTGAAATTTGAATATACCATTTGAGTTTTGAGATCAAATTTTCAAAAAAGCTTTATTATGAGAACATGGAGAAGGCAAATTAATAATTTAATCAAAAGGTCAAAAGGTCAAAGGTCAGCATCACATAAGATCGTCAATTTTCTTCCGATTGACTTGAAATTTAAGACTTTGTATAATGGGGCAATGAATTGGTTCACCAATCAAAAGCTAGAAGCCGATTGTTTTCTTAGATCAAAATCTCAAAGGTCAAGACTGCATAAAATCATCAATTTTAATTTTGTATATTTACCTCCGCCACCAAAGGTGGATGGAGGTTATGTTTTCACCCCTGTCTGTCTGTCTTTCTGTCTGTTTGTTTGCCTGTTTATTTGTCTGTTTGTGAACAAGTTATCTCAAAAAGTTGGTGGAGACGAAACTTTGTGGAGAGATTGGGAGTGTGACAAGACCGAATCGATTCGATTTTTGTGAAGATCTGAATATGGATTCGGATACGATAATTATTACATTTTAAAAGTGATTTTTCACCATTGAGTGATAGGGCAAAAAGCGATATATAACATGATATCTAAAAAGTTGGGGACGAGTTATGACTAACCCTGGTGGACGAGTTGGTTCGGTGACAAGAACAAGCCTATTCAATTTTGGTTCGGGTCCGAATCCAGATCCGGCCTATCAGTGGGATACAAACCATAAACTGTTCAGCCTGGCGGAGGTATGCTTCCTACCGAGTAGCGTTCTAGTTTTTAAAACTGTTTTCGTTATTTTGAGCATGCGGAACAAGAAAAAGACGTCTGAATACAAATGGACACCGACGGCCTTTGCATTTTCAGATGCTTTCTAGTTACCCTCGCCAGAGGAGAGGGTATTGCATTTGAGTCCGTTTGTTTGTTTGTCTGTTTGTCTGTCTGTCAGGAAATTTTCACCATAGGTGCACCTACTCCTACAGATTTTTCTTAATGATAATTATGACCTCGTTGGTCACGTGGTTAGGCCGCCATATTTGTTTTATCACAAATACTTAAAAAACCACTAAAACCCCTTTTTCTCCAAAACGGCTTTTCTCCAAAACCCAATCAAATCGCTGTATGCAGATCGAGGCAAACGATTACATGCATGATCGCATACCCATGACGAACAAAACGTTCCATAATTAGGACGTCATAGGTCACATGGTTTGGCGGCTCTGATATTTTGAAAAACAAAACTTTAAAAAGCCACCCTTCCAGAATGGCTGAAAAGATCAAATGGAAACTTCACACATATGTTCCCCGTGGCTTACATATACCATTCTGTCCTTGAATAATTCATACATCACATGGTTTGGTGGCCATGTTGGGTGGAACGAAAATCTTCAAAAAATTATATCTCTTGAACCACTTCATTGATCGATATGAAACTTCAAAATAATGTAGTAGTCGTAAGGTGGAACACATGTTTGAAATTTAAATATGATTGGTCTTATGGTCTGGCAGCCAGTTATTGTTTGAAGAATAAAAACTCTACTATATTATCTTCTCCAGTCATGTGAGTTTTCAATATATCTATTAATTGTGTACTGTTTGAAGTCAGTGGCATCATGTCTATTAATTATGTATGTATGTTAATTACGTACTATCAGAATGTACCTTTCGATACTTTGGACTGCTGAGACCCATTGACCCCTCAAGACCTCATTGACCCTCATTGACCTTTGAAGAACCTTTAAGACCCCTCCAGACCTTTAAGACCACCAAGACCCAAACATACCCTGAGCCAGTGGACCCCAATGACCCAAAAGATCCCAAGGACTCAGAAGACCCAAAAGACCCCGAGGACTCAAAACACCACGAGGACCCTGATGACCCAAAAGACTCCGAGGATGCAAAAGACCCTAGGGACGCAAAATACCCCAAGGACAGCCTCATTAATATATATGTATATATATATATATATATATATATATATATATATATATATATATATATATATATTGTTACGGTTTTTAGAACCTTCACTAGTAAATTTAGTAAATGTATCCCTTATAAATGTCCCCATGTAGATATCCCCATCAATTGGCTGGTTAAAAATTGCACCCTAGTTAGTCCATGTACCACACGTAGCGAACCATAGGACCTCTTCGTAGTTATCTCATTATTATGTGTTTCAGTTAAGGACCTGTTCCCAGTAGTTGAATCTGCATTGCATTAATCAAATAAGATAGGCCCTTTCAATTTCCCCAATCATCTCCGCTCTTCAAAGTTCCCTTCAAAAGCGGTGCGAGTGGTTTGCTAACTCCCCACCAGCCGCCATTGGCCATGCGGTCGGGCCGAGAAGAAGGGGGAGGAGCCGCCAGATCACGGGCGTGGCAAGTCGACGCATCGGCAGAGGTGGAGTCAGCAAGCCCTTACTGGCCAACCAGCACCGCGGTGAGCCAACCGGTAGGCGGGTCATCAAGCCGGCGGCTTGATTTCCACCACAGCAATAAAAAGGGCTGCAAGGGACTGCTTGGCCAGTTGAGTGAGAGAGTTGGAGTGAGAGGGTTCCGAAGAAGGAGTGAGAGAAGGTACGAGTCGGTGAGAAGGCACGAGAGAGAGAGACGTGATCCGGAGTTGGAAGACGAAGGCAAGGGAGAGAGGAGCATCCCAATCGCTGTATGCAACGACCACTCGCAGTGAATGATACGCGTTCGCTGCCTGTCAGGGTTTCCCGCCACGACGCGAGTCGACTCCTGGAGCCGGACCTCGACGCCACCGTCTGCCTGGGCCTTCTCATCCCCTCCTCCAGTGATTCCTGCCTGCTATTCCCTTGTCGTGTAAGTCTGTTGTCTGTCCTTTTTGTTGTCTGGGGTTTAATATAAGACTGTTTAAGGCTGCCCTGTGTATCTTCTTCTTCTTCGTCCTGTATATTACTTTTGTTTCTCTTCCTTTGGTTTGTTGTACATAATTAATAAATGTCTGTTATTTCTTACCTTTGGTTTCTTCTTTCTCGTCCGATCGCTTTAGTCCCTTCTTTCAATTGAGTACCTGTGGCACGATTCAGCCAATGCTCGGAATCAGGTTTAGTCTCTTGGTAACGGCCTGAGTCGCAGCTTGCTTCACTCGGCGCAATCCAATCATGCTGCAGCCCGGGTGGGAGTATTTCCTTGCTTATGGCCGGTGGTAGTACTTAGGTATTAAGACGAATTGGGCTTACAACCCTACTTACCATCGACCGGAAGTGACGTCATACCCCCAGGACCGGTCGGACGGCCAGCTTAACAGGACAAGGGGATTAACCCCCCCTTGCTAACGGGAGTGCCGTCCCCCGAATCCGTAACAATTTGTTTCAGGAGTGGGATTGGACACGAACCAAATTTTTTTAGCCCATCGGGAAAAAGAAATTTGGTCGAAATTACGAGCGGCGGAATATTTTGTTTAACATCCTAAATGAAAGTCGTGCCATGGAAGATAAAGGTGATCGGGTGTCGATAGGGGAGAATGAGGGGTTAGAGGCAACCCAGGACCCCAGGGATTAGGAGAGCAATGAGGGTGTGGTAGCGGGGGTTGCAGGCGCACAAGATGGCGGCACCTCACACGAGGTTAGAGGAGCACAAAATGGCGCCTCGCACGTGGCCACGGTAGCCGTGCCCGCTGTACCACTACCAGCGGGCTTTGATGTGGAGGACTTCGTGACGCAATCACCGCGATGCTGTAAGAGGAAATAAGTAAATTTGGGGACAGAATGGGTGACCGAATAGAAAAAATTGGGGAGGACATAGACCGCATGGCGGGCGGGGGAGGCACACGGGTACGCGACGAGGTAACGCGAGTCGAGGAGCGCGAGTTGAGCAAGGCGGAGCAAAGCGCAGGTAACTGGACCGGGGTAGAAATCGCGACCCGGGGTATGGGGAAGCCCGCGACTGCTGAAGTAGGAGAGAAAATTTTATTAGAACCAGCGGTCGTCGAGGGAAAAGAAGATAAAGGAAAAGAATTAATTCAAATTGGCAAAGAAACCGAACAAATAGTCGAAATCGAAATTGAAAAGACGACGGAGGTAGCCCAGGAATTGAAGGGAGAGATGGAAAATGTGCAAAGTCCGTGCTCACATCACGATGCTGTGCTTAATAACCCCAATAAAGATTTGCAGGTGGTGTTGGAGCGAAGAAGAAGAAGCGCCCAGGTGAGTCAGCCTGTATATTGTGCGGGGAGATTTTGCAGGAGGATGTTTGGCGCAAAAAGAATTTTCACGCGCTTGGGATCGAGAAAGCACCCGGGCGTTGGTGGAGGGTCCCTTGTGAGTGGTGTGAGTGGAAATGGCACGTGTGTGAGGAAAAAGTGTGCATCGAAGAGTGAGTGTATTACAAAGTGTGGGAGTAAAACCGAGTGCGAGCAAGAATGCACGTCGGAGTGTATGTGTGATGAGAGTGATACGGAGAGTGAGATGGATGAGAAGCGGGTGCGAGGAGGCACACCTGATTTCGTGGTGAAGCACGTGATTGGGTGTGCAAAAGAGTGCACACCCATGGTTGTCACAGAGGATGTGACTGAGGAATGGGTGCGAGGAGGTGTGTTGATGAAGTGTGCGAACGACGAGTGTGCGCCAAGGTGTGTTATGGAGTGTGCGGACAGCGAGTGGTGTGTAACAGAGAGTCCGGTGGTGGAATTGACGGAGAGTATGGGACGTATGAGCAACGAACGGAATGAGTGGTGTGAGCATGCAAGTGAAGCATCGACGTTAAACGGGATAGCGGTTAGACCGGCGTTTAACCGACGTGAGCTCTCGGTCCATGCCGGGCTTTGGGTATTGCGGGAGCCGGCGTGGATCGGTGCTGCGTCGCTCCTCTTCGGAGCGTCGTGCACGATCCGGGCCGGGCCCCGCCCTGCACGGTCGAGTCCGGGCTTTGCCGGGCAAGGCGCCCGGTCCGATTTGAGGGAAGGTAGGAGGGATCGGAACGGCGCCCCCTTGTGGTGGCGGCTTCCCACGGTGGCGGCAAGTTTGGCCCATTGCGCTTGGGAGCGAAAGGCCCCACGCCGGGATGGTGCTGTGAACCTTGGCCCAACCAAACCTCCTCCCCTGAACCGAGTGCCGGATGGACGCAACCTGCAGGCGACCAAACCACCCAAATGCATTGCGCGGCTTTGCGAAGCCGAGCTTTGATAATGCAACGACGCACCGAGGCTCGTAGTTTAATGGACTGTGATGATGATAGTGTTTTGATTCGAAATTGGGAATAGTGAATAGGATTGGCAGTAATGATTGGCAAATTTGATTGGAAAAAAAATTGGATGGGCAAAATTGATAGTGAGAGATGCCCGATGTAGAGGGATGGTAAATTCACATCCCCCCCATCCACCCGGGCACATGAGCTATAGTTTATGGGGTTATGGCGGTGAAAACCAAGCCAGGGAGGGTTTGGATAATTGTATATAGTCCGGCAGCTAAGCTAAATATAGCATAACAATTGTGCATTTTGTGAGGAAAGCACCAAATTTGGCACACTAGTAGACTATCCTATTATGAACAGATTTGGATATTGGGCCAACTCAAATTCAGCCCATGATGGCTGTGGCAGCCATTTTCCAAAATGACACCTTCAGCTTGTTCCGACGAATTGCATCATCAATTGGCTTGGTCCTTTCCACCAGGCATTCTCTGCTGAAAGCCTGGAACTGCTCTTGGCCAATCTTCTTCACATTCCTGACAGTCTCAACTGCAGGAGGACCTGCAATTTCCTTTGTGTCAAGGACAACCAGATCCATGCTCTCTTCCTCAAAGGGGTTGCCAAGCTCTTCTATGACGCTGACAAGGGCGCGGACATCCTTGGCGAAAGAGGTCTGCACACTTGGTGTCTGGTCGTGATGACGTGTGTCCTCTCGCCTCCCCCAGTGTTGATGGCCATCTTGGAACTCTTCTATGGCCCTGGCAACTTCTGGCCCGGCAATCATCCAACGCCGCAGGGCACTTGGGTTGTCAGTGAGGCCGACTGCTCCACCATCTCCTTTGATGCAGGCGTTATTCTGTTCATGCGCCTGGTCGATTGGGATCGAAGAGAACACCTTATTCGTCTTCTGTACAGTGAAGTTGCCAGCCCTGAATTATCTGGCTACATCTGGGTGCTTCATTGGGAGTGCAACCATGTCCCTCAGGTGAACAGGGACCCACCTGGCATAGTGTGTGTGGTCTCAGGCATGGAACCATGGGACCAGTTCCGTCAGGGCATCAAGGTACATCGTGAATGAAGCCTGCCACAGAGAACGTATGTAGACCAGTACCAACATCTCTAGTTCCAGCACAGTTGCCCAGTACTGAAAGTTGGGAATGTCTTCTCCTCTCTGGTGACACCAGTCTTCGAACTCAGGCAGGTCTTCTGCATCATCAGCATATGTCATACAGTGGCGTTCATACGCACGGTGTTGCAGGATGTGCAGTGCCGCTGCAGTGATTTGATGAGCTCTTCTTGTGCGGGTGACGTGGGCAGCTCACAGAAAGGAGTCGGCCGTCCCTGGCGTTGCAATCTCAGCTTGAAAATCTGCAAAATCTGCAAATCTTGCAAAAATCAAAACTCTGAATCTGAGATGGCCCAATATCCAGATCTTTTCATAATATGATATGGCCATGATGGTAGGGAAATAGCTGACCATAGGTAACTGTAGAGTTAAGTAGCGACATGTACCTGTAGTAGGGGATGTAGGTAGATTAGTTGGATGATAATGACGAGGGAGCGCAATAGGATAAGGGGCGACTGGGAAGCGCGAGTTTCAGAAGGGGGGTAGTCAGCTTAGACGATGCAGTGTGTGTGAGGGAGGTGATTGAGCAGCGTATTGTGAAAAGTGTGAGTTGAGTGCGTAGTATTGAATGAATGGTCCTGGAGGAGAGACGGGTGCAAGAGCCACCAGGTATGTGTGAGCACAGGTGTGTAGGTGAAGTACAGGTGTATGGAGAATGGTTATGTGGAATAGATGGAATGGAGTATGGAATGGATGGTGTGGAGTGAGTAGTGTGGAATATGTGGAGTGGAGTTGTTGGTGCGAAAGGAGTGGATGGGGAAGATGGATCCCTTTCACGAATACCCGGGGAGGGTAGTTTAAAAGTAGGTAGATGGTATAGGTAAATTGTGGTGGATATTGGCATCTGTGGTGCGTGTGGTAGAATGGTGGTTGGATGGGTGCATTAGTGAAGTGGAAATGGCTGGGCGTGTGGCCTGTTAGTGTGTGTGTGGTTAAATGGGCACTCTGCCACTGTGAGGATGTCGGCCAGGTGAGGCCGCAGGTGGGCTCTGAGAGCCAGTAGAGTTGTGAATGGGGCCCGAGGATCCGGAGGATGGACCCGGGTAGCCCAGTGCCAGAGAGGGCACGGAGTGGGGAGAGCGCCAGAGGGCCTTCCCCAGGTAGATAGGTTAGGGTAAGGAGCAGGTAAGCTCGGAGGCAACTGCAGTGGCGGAGGTGTGCAGGTGAGTAGACCTGCTAGGGGAGCCACACGACTCAGCCCCGAAATTGTGCGAAGGCACAGGGAGTTGAATCGGGGGAGTGAGACCCCAAATTGGTGAGCACCACAGTTTGGTCAATGGGAGTTCGGTTCTTAGAGCCACATAGTGTAAGACGGCCAATGGTTTTGCAGGGAAAGACACCGGTAGAGTAAAAAGGTTAAAGTCATTTAGAGGATAGTTAGGATGGAAATCCCTTCGCACCATCTGCAGCCACTCACCTGAGGTGATGACAAGACTCCACACCATGTTTTTTTGTGCAAATGTTTTGGAATGGTGAGACTCATCATGACGTGGGGGTGACATTGTGCTTGTTGTTCCATCTCTTCCTGCTTATGAGGAATTGATGAGGAATTTGAATCGATGGCAAATTTGGTTAGAGGGATTGTGGACGAATTTGGAATTAGGGGAGATATGGGGAAGACAGGACGTAGGGACGATTTGTAAATTGGTGTAAATATGGGGTAAGGGGCAAGGGTAGATTAGGTGACAGGGAGGGTGACGTACGATAGGGACGAGCTTTCTCCGCTCGCTCTCCTGCGCACCTCACCTCTGCATTACCTTGTGTTGATGTGTACCCTTGCACCCTTGCACCCCGCTATCTCTGCTTTCTCCTCCTTCCCCACCCATGGAGCATGCATGCTCTCTGGGCACTGAGGGGAAAGCGTGCAGGAGCCGCATTTGTGTGCCCGAGCCGCCGCTGCACAGCCTGCCTGGATCTGTACACCACCTTATGGACCATACGACTTGCGGCCAAGCACCACCATATGGACCATACGCTTCTGTGGCTAAGCACCACACACTGATGGACCCCACGTGTTGGGGCCTGGCCCCTCTGCTGGGACCGGCCATGATGGTAAGTAAGGCGAATTGGGCTTACAACCCTACTTACCATCGACCGGAAGTGACGTCATACCCCCAGGGCCGGTCAGACGGCCAGCTTAACAGGACAAGGGGATTAACCCCCCCTTGCTAACAGGAGTGCCTTCCCCCGGATCTGTAACAATATATATATCAGGGGGCTGCAAAAGTAGGTATACAGTAAGGATTATACCAGTATTACCAGTATTATAATAGTGGTGCTAGGATTCATTTAATACTAGAATTCATTTAATTCATTAAAATCATTATTACCATTTTTTATATTTTTATTTTCGTAATTTTTTCTATAATACATCTATTATTTGCAGGTGAAGTGGAAATTTAACGATGGCTGGTAATTCAACGGATGAGGAGCGCAAATGTATTTTGAAACAGTACTGGAAGACAGAGAATAGTGAACGTGTGCGAGAGCAGTGGCGAGAAACATTTGCATCGCCTCCACCAACGAGGCTCACGATTTACCGGATACGTGACAAATTTGAGAGGACGGGGTCTATCCACAACTCGCCGAAGAGTGGTCGACCAGTCACCGTGACAACGCCAGAGAATGCAATGCAAGTCGCCCTGGCATTTACCCAGAGCCCTCAGAAATCGAAAAACAGGGCGTCATCTGAATTGGGTATTGAACGCAGATCGTTGGGTCGTTTGATGCACCGTGCAGGACTGAAAATGTACGTGCCACGATTGATACATGGTTTATTAGAGGATGACTCAGATCGGCGTTTACAATTTTGCGAAGCCATCCTGAACGAGGAACGAGAGGGTGACAGCATTCTGCGCAAAATCGTGTGGTCCGATGAAGCAAACTTTAAGCTATCGGGTGCCATTAATCGGCACAATTGTGTGTACTACGCAACTGAAAACCCTAAAGTCACGATTGAGAAACAGCTCAATCAACCTGGGGTGACAGTGTGGGCTGGCCTGTCCTGCAAAGGTGTCGTTGGACCTATCATTCTGCACAGGACTGTCGATCAACACGTGTATCTGAACATGCTGACGGATACAATCATACCACAGGTACGCGAACAACAGCAGCAGGACGACTTCTACTTTCAGCAGGATGGGGCGCCACCGCACTTCGCACTCACTGTGCGTGCGCTACTTGACAAAGAATTTCCCAACAGGTGGATTGGACGTCGGGGAGCCGTTGACTGGCCACCACGTTCGCCGGATCTCACCCCTATGGACTTCTTTTTCTGGGGATGTGTAAAAGACAGGGTTTTCGCACGCAAGCCACGTTCTGTTGATGCCATGATTCAGTTCATACGGGAGGCTGGCCAGGAAATTGATGCTGATAAAGACCTTTGTGCCAGAGTGTGCATGGGTGTCCACACTCGACTAGTGGAGTGTGTGAATGCCGGGGGCAAACAGTTTGAACATTTGAGGGATTCATATGTTTATTATTGATATGTTTATTATTGATATGTTATTATTGATATGCTTGTATAATCAATAAAATACGTTTTGTGCACACGTTTTGCTTTGCATTACTGTATACCTACTTTTGCAGCCCCATGCAAACCCTGCAATTACACTCAAGGTCAACCTTACAAAATCATCATTTTTCATCTGAAAAATTGTGAAATCTTGATGAAATGGACAATTTGCTGCATCAATGGAATTTTTTTTCTTGGGGGTGGGGGGGGGGGGATTTTGCAAGTGTCGTGCTACACATGACGTCTTCTTGTTTGTTTGTTTGTGAACAAGATCTCTCAAAACGTTGTGGACGGTTTTGGATGAAAATTGGCAGAGATGTAGCACATGTGACAACAATTTCAAGTCCTCTTCAAATTTCAAGTCAATTGGATGAAAATTGAGGATTTTAAAAATTTGGCCTATGTTGACCATTTGGCCCATGTTGACCTCAAGAATACTTGGTGGTTGAATTCAGTGACCAGATATGCAAGTGGTCTTCAAATTTCAAGTCAATCCGATGAAAATTGAGGATTTGAGAAATTTAGCAAAGTTGGTGACCTTTGGCCTATGATGACCTTTTGACCTATTGACCCCAAAAACAATAGGCTTCTTGATATTGACCAACTCTACCATTTGGTGAAGTTTCGTGAAGTTTGGTTGAAAATCGTGACCTGTAGGCCAGTGACAAACAAACAAACAGACAGACAGACAGACAGAACCACAAACACAACCGACCAATATACTTGAAAAATCTTCGATTTTGCAAGTAACAAGAAGACGTCATGCGGAGCATGACACTTGCAAAATCCGCCCCCCCTCCCCCCCACCCCCAAGAAAAAAAATTCCATTGATACAGCAAATTGTCCATTTCATCAAGATTTCACAATTTTTCAGATGAAAAATGATGATTTTGTAAGGTTGACCTTGAGTTGACCTTTGACCTTTTGACCTCAAAATAGTTAGTTTCCCTATTTAGTGACTCAATGTGCAAATGCTGTTCAATTCTCAAGTCAATCGGATGAAAATTGAGGATTTAAAAAACTTGGCCTATGTTGACCTTTTGGCCTATGTTGACCTCAAAACTAGTTGGTGGTTGAATTCAGTGACCATATATGTAAATCCTCTTAGAATTTCAAGTCAATCAAATGAAAATTGGTGATTTTAGAAATTCGGCCTATGTTGAACTTTTGGCCTATGTTCACCGAAAATATAATTTGTGCTTGAATTCAGTGACCAGATATGCAAGTCATCTTTAAATTTCAAGTCAATTGGATGAAAATTGAAGATTTTAGAAATTTGGCCTATGTTGACCTTTTCGCCTATGTTGACCTTTTGGCCTATGTTGACCTCAAAAATACTTGGTGGTTGAATTCAGTGACCAGATATGCAAGTTCTCTTCAAATTTCAAGTCAATCGGATGAAAATTGAGGATTTTCGAAATTTGGCCTATGTTGACCTTTTGGCCTATGCTGACCTCAAATATTTTAGTGATTGAATTCAGTGACCAGATATGCAAGTCCTCTTCAAATTTCAAGTCAATCGGATGAAAATTTAGGATTTTAGAAATTTGGCCTATGTTGACCTTTTGGCCTATGTTGACCTCAAATATACTTGGTGGTTGAATTCAGTGACCAGATATGCAAGGCCTCTTCAAATTTCAAGTCAATTGGATGAAAATTGAGGATTTTAGAAATTTGGCAAAGTTGGTGACCTTTGGCTATGTTGACCTTTTGACCTTTTGACCCCAAAAACAATAGGCTTCTTGCTTTTGACCAACTCGACCATTTAGTGAAGTTTCGTGAAGATCGGTTGAAAATTGTGACCTGTAGGTCGGTGACAAACAAACAAACAGACAAACAGACAGACAGACAGAACCACAAACGCAACCGAACAATGTACTTGAAAAATCTTCGATTTTGCAAGTAACAAACAGACACGGGAGAAAACATAACCTCCATCCACCTTTGGTGGCGGAGGTAATTAACAACGAAAAGAAAATGAAGGAGGAGACATACATATTTTATGCCATGTTTATTGAATCATTAGCAGGTACAGGAAGAGATTACCAAAGCATTTCATGAAGCCCCTTTTTCATCCCATAAATGCAAAGCAGTTAACGATTGGTTTAGTGAATTTAGTTGTGGTGATACTAGTGTATGACATCCCTTCACCTGGCATTAGCACCATATTAGTGGCAGCAACAACCTCCCCATGAACCCCGACCTCCGAAACCTCCCCCGTAGCCGCCGTTGCCCCCTCCGTGGCCGTGAGAGCAGCATCCTCCACCCCAACCCCCGTGGCCCCAACCCCCGTGGCCGAATCCACCACCGTATCCGCCTCCCCCGAAGCCTCCGCCTCCCCCGAAGCCTCCACCCCCACCTCCACATCCGTGGTGGTGATGGTCCACCTTGACGCAGTGCACGTGCTCGTGGCCGTGGCAATGGCCGTGGGAGACGCAACCACCGTGGTTCATGCAGTGGCCGTGGTCGTGGCAGTGTTTGTGCCCGTGCCCGTGGTCGTGGCAATGTCCGTGCCCGTGATCGTGGCAGTGCTTGTGGCCGTGGTTGTGACTGTGACTGTGGCTGCCGCCGCCTCCGTACCCTCCTCCGTACCCTCCTCCGTACCCTCCTCCGTATCCTCCATGCCCATATCCACCATGCCCGAATCCGCCGCCGCCGTACCCGCCGTGCCCGCCGTGCCCGCAGGATCTACAGCAGCCCGCCAGCTCGGCACCACTTTCATCTCGCCGAGCAGGGCCAGCATTTTCGGAAGCACTTGCTTGCATACTGAAACAGGAAACAGAAAAGATTTAGACAAAAAAAACAAACAAAAAAACCTTTGGATTCATGGAACTGAAATGCCTCAGACCTCTTGGAGATGTTGAGGTGAGTTGCGCATTCCCTGTAGTTTCACAAAGACAACATATATATATATATATATATATATATATATATATATATATATATATGAGATGAGATGCGAGAAGATATAAGCACATCTGACACTAGGCCCAGGCTTCAGACTTTGGCATGCTCACGTGGCTGCACCGTCAAATAAACCGTTAAAAACCCGTCATTTTTTGACGGGCTTTATACTTGTAGTTATATATATATATATATATATATATATATATATATATATATATATATATATATATATATATATATATATATATATATATATATATATATATATGACATGAGATGCACATCTGGGTATAAACCTACTTCCACGACTTCACTTCCTGGTCCGTATCACAAAGGTAAGAGTTAACCAACATCAGGTATCTTACCTTGCCATCGTAGGTATGTTCTTGTTCTCTGGATACAAGGTGACTGTTGTTTCTAACTTGGAGCTTTCTCTCTGCCCTTATATATATATATATCGAACCAGGAGATGTTGCGCTTCTCATTACTTCAATTATACCATGAAATTGGTTTCAAGTGCGATTTTTGAAGTTTACACAATTACATCAGGCAACACATACACCTCATTATTGTAAACACGAGTGCTGTTTGTTTGACAATTAATACGCCAACTTAAGAACAAAAAGTGGGTTTTCATTGGAAATTCAATAACAAATTTGACTTTTCGAAATTGTAAAGTAACTCTGAATACATTGTACACAGTATTGTATGTTATAGTTCAAGATTTTATCATTTTTGCTGCGTGGATAAATATTATGGGATAACTCGGAGGTAGCAAACTCGCTTTTGAGCTTTCTCTCCTGGATTTCATTTCTGACCTGACTGTAAAGTCTAATCCTATGGTATTCCATGTGGGATGTTGTTGTTTTTGTTTTCTCCGCCACAAAAAGTGGATGGAGGTTATGTTGTCACCCTTGTCTGTTTGTCTGTTTGTTTGTTTGTTTGTTTGTTTGTTTGTGAACAAGATCTCTGAAAAAGTTGTGGACGGATTTTGACGAAATTTGGCAGAGATGTAGCGTATGTGACAAGGATGAAATGATTAGATATTGGTGAAGATCCGGATTCTGATCCGGCTACTAGAATTTTAAAAAGTAATTCTTCACCATTGGGAGAAACGGCCAAAAACTATGTATGGAAGGCAGGATATCACAAAACGTTGTGGACGGATTTGGACGAAACTTGGTGGAGAGGTTGGGTGTCTGGTCTGACAAGGACAATTAGATTCGATTTTGGTGAAGATCTGAATATGGATTCGGATATGAGAATTATTTAATTTTTAAGTGATTCTTCACCATTCGGAGATAGGGACAAAAACTATATATAGCAGGATATCTCAAAAAGCTGTGGACCGATGATTTTGATTAAATGTGATTCTGTATTGTGATTTTCTGTTATACTCCAGGATACAAAACGTAAACTGTTCACCTGGCGGAGGTACACTCTCTCCTGAGTGCCTTTCTAGTTGTTGTTGTTGTTGTTGTTGTTGTATAGCCCCTGACAGTTCTTTCAAACAAGCCTGCGGCACGGAGAGAGTCGATCGATCTCCCAGGAGTGACACACAGATCTCGCACATCTAGCATGGTTTACTCAGGGCCATGACAGAGTTAGAGAGAGGGAGAGATAGAGAGCGAGAAGAGACAGAGACAAGAGGGAAAAGTCCAGTCCAAACGGCTCGGCTCTCTGACCATGTCCATGCTTCCCTGATGAATCCGGGCAGCAGGGAAGAATGAGGAAAAGATGGCCCCCGACTTGCGTTAGGGGGGTACTATGCTGTCTGATGCCATGAGGGCAGAGTGACTGAGATTCAGCATTCACGCTGCCTGATGCCCTGAGGGCAGAGTAACTGAGATTCAGCATTCACGCTGTCTCATGCCCTGAGGGCAGTGTAACCACGTGAGATCACTGAGATTCAGCATTCACGCTGTCTGATGCCCTGAGGGCAGAGTAACTGAGATTCAGCATTCAAGCTGTCTGATGCCCTGAGGGCAGAGTAACGGAGATTCAGCATTCATGCTGTCTCGTGCCCTGAGGGCAGTGTAACCATGTGAGATCCTGAGATTCAGCATTCACGCTGTCTCATGCCCTGAGGGCAGTGTAACCATGTGAGATCACTGAGATTCAGCATTCACGCTGTCTGATGCCCTGAGGGCAGAGTAACTGAGTTTCAACATTCATGCTGTCTCGTGCCCTGAGGGCAGTGTAACCATGTGAGATCACTGAGATTCAGCATTCACGCTGTCTCATGCCCTGAGGGCAGTGTAACCATGTGAGATCACTGAGATTCAGCATTCACGCTGTCTGATGCCCTGAGGGCAGAGTAAATGAGATACAGCATTCACGCTGTCTGATGCCCTGAGGGCAGAGTAACTGAGATTCAGCATTCATGCTGTCTCATGCCCTGAGGGCAGAGTAACTGAGATTCAGCATTCACGCTGTCTCATGCCCTGAGGGCAGTGTAACCACGTGAGATCACTGAGATTCAGCATTCATGCTGTCTGATGCCTTGAGGGCAGAGTAACTTAGATTCAGCATTCACGCTGTCTGATGCCCTGAGGGCAGAGTAGCTTAGATTCAGCATTCATGCTGTCCGATGCCCTGAGGGCAGAGTAACTGAGATTCAGCATCCATGCTGTCTCATGCCCTGAGGGCAGAGTAACTGAGATTCAGCATTCACGCTGTCTCATACCCTGAGGGCAATGTAACCACTTGAGATCACTGAAATTCAGCATTGACGCTGTCTCATGCCCTGAGGGCAGAGTAACTGAGATTCAGCATTCACAGTGTCTGATGCCCCGAGGGCAGTGTAACCACGTGAGATCACTGAGATTCAGCATTCACGCTGTCTGATGCCCTGAGGGCAGAGTAACTGAGTTTCAACATTCATGCTGTCTCGTGCCCTGAGGGCAGTGTAACCATGTGAGATCACTGAGATTCAGCATTCACGCAGTCTGATGCCCTGACGGCAGATTAACTGAGATTCAGCATTCACGCTCTCTGATGCCCTGAGGGCAGAGTAACTGAGATTCAGCGTTCATGCTGCCTGATGCCCTGGGGGCAGAGTAACTGAGATTCAGCATTCACGTTGTCTGATGCCCCGAGGGCAGTGTAACCACGTGAGATCACTGAGATTCAGCATTCACGCTGTCTGATGCCCTGAGGGCAGAGTAACTGAGTTTCAACATTCATGCTGTCTCGTGCCCTGAGGGCAGTGTAACCATGTGAGATCACTGAGATTCAGCATTCACGCAGTCTGATGCCCTGACGGCAGATTAACTGAGATTCAGCATTCACGCTCTCTGATGCCCTGAGGGCAGAGTAACTGAGATTCAGCGTTCATGCTGCCTGATGCCCTGGGGGCAGAGTAACTGAGTTTCAGCATTCATGCTGTCTCATGCCCCGAGGGCAGTGTAACCACGTGAGATCACTGAGATTCAACATTCACGCTGTCTCGTGCCCTGAGGGCAGAGTAACTGAGATTCAGCATTCACGCTGTCTCGTGCCCTGAGGGCAGATTAACTGAGATTCAGCATTCACGCTGTCTGATGCCCTGAGGGCAGAGTAACTAAGATTCAACATTCATGCTGTCTGATGCCCTGGGGGCAGAGTAACTGAGATTCAGCATTCACGCTGTCTCATGCCCTGAGGGCAGAGTAACTGAGATTCAGCATTCACGTGATCTGATGCCCTGAAAGCAGAGCAACTGAGATTCAGCATTCCTGCTGTCTGATGCCCTGAGGTGCAGAGTAACTGAGATTCAGCATTCACGCTGTCTGATGCCCTGAGGGCAGAGTAACTGAGATTCAGTATTCATGTTGTCTGATGCCCTGAGGGCAGAGTAACTGAGATTCAGCATTCACGCTGTCTCATGCCCTGAGGGCAGAGTAACTGAGATTCAGCATTCACGCAGTCTGATGTCCTGAGGGCAGAGTAACTGAGATTCAGCATTCATGCTGTCTGTTACCCTGAAGGCAGAGAAACTGAGATTCAGCATTCACGCTGTCTCATGCCCTGAGGGCAGTGTAACCACGCGAGATCACTGAGATTCAGCGTTCCGACAAATATGGTGGCACCTCGCACTGTTTGTTTCGTGCAAAACACAAAGCAACGGTTGAAAGGACCCTTCCCATGTCTTTTTTCTCAAGAATGGTTCTGTGTGAACCCTCTAGTATCTAGTCTACCTATTTATTTATTTCGCATTTTTACCCTGCACTCACGAAGCGAAAATCAGGGTTACACATTTGGTTGCTTACGTGTGGTGTATGTGTGGCGTGCGTGTCTGCAATTTTAAAATTAATTTTCTCTGCAACTGTTGGTCCGATTGACACGAAATTTTTAACATAGGAGCGCCTCCTCCTGTAGAGTATTTTAATGATAATTATGACGTCATATGTCATGTGGTACAGGCGCCATCTTGGAAAAACCGAAAAACGTTGCACCTCTATATCTCCAAAACCGCTGCATGGAAAAAATTGAAAGATGGCTCATTGTAAAGAACTCAATATGGGGAATAGGTGTTGTTAACGATGACGTCATTGGAGCCTTATTTATGACGTAATAATTCGACAGCGACAACGCTTAGTCTGATCTGTTTGAAATTTATTGAGCGTGATCTACGCAACAATTATATTAGAGAATATAAATTTAAGATGTCATCGCTCACGCGGTCTGGCAGACATATTGGATCAAATAAAAAAAACGTTCAAAATACAAGAGTTGGCTCACAACAAGTTGAATGCGCAGGGTAAGTATTCTATGAATACCATCTCGTTTATTTATTAATTCAGCAAATATTAGAAACTTGATCACTATTAGACGCTAAGCAGTGTAAAGAGTACGGCAATGGCGAATTCAGGTGTACTATGCGGGTAGTTTGAGATCAACTCCTCTTTCACCAACCTTTTGACCTCCTCATCAGCCGCCACCTCTTGCCCCGCAACCCCACAAGTATGTTAACTATAGGGTCATCTGTTCCCTTTTCCCACAATCCACTTTATGTACACATTGATACTTTATTAAACCTGCTCCTGCGTTTGAAAGTTACCTGGTTTGACCAATAAGTACGCAGCCTAACATCGAAGGAGATTAATATGAAAAAGCTGAATAATCAGTTTTAAAGTTTATTAAATGTGTTGTGAAATAACTAAGCAGAATAGAAATCAAAAAAATTTTCTGTGAAGGGTCGATAGAATGTTATGTCAGGCCACATACTTTATGATCACCGTACATGTGCATTTTAATTTGCAGCATCTTTAAATTGTTCCCTCCACCCTTAACACGTGCAGGAATACCTTCGTCATTATACCATGTTGCCTGGGAAATTAAATAATACACCAGTGAGTGTGTTGGTCTCCTGAAAGTTGTTTATGAAAGTTTAAGAAAATCACTACTTGCTCGAATAGGTAACTTTTGCAGAGAACCAATTGAAAACAATCATGAAGTTTTATTGAGGACATTGTTTATTTTGTAAATGTGTATATAGAGCAACAAAAACACAGCGATGAAAAATCACTTCACTTCATGGTTTAATTGAATATAATGATTAAATTAGAGGTGAGGAACCCTGACCGCAGTGTATATAACACACCTCAGCAGGTGAATTCATTTCAGGACAGAGTGTGTTTCCCTGCGTACCTTCATCCCGATCCAATATACGTGTTACAGGAAGCTCCATCAATGGCCAGGTATTACATGATCTTTCATCATTAGGATTCATAGACAAGAGGTTTATTGAAAGATTTTGTAGGAACAACCACCAGGACGTCTAACTTAACCACAAACATTTGGGTTAGAATGAGCACTGTACACACCTCATGGGTACCATGGATATGATATTATTGGTTATACGTTTTATATACAACTAGAACGGTACTTTGTAGAGCGCATACCTCCACCAGGTAGGCTAGTACAGTTTATGTTGTGTACACTGATAGGTCATATCTGGATCTGGACATAAACCAAAATCTATTGGCTTGTACATGACATCTAACCAACCTGTCCACCAAGTTTCGTCCGATTCCGTCCACAACTTTTTGAGATATCTGTTCACAAACAGACAGACAGACAGAATTGATAATTTTTTTTGTTGGAAACGACTTCCTTCAATTATATCTTGAATTTCCAGGTCTCTTTCTATCACCTGCAGTTTCCCAAACTTGCCAGCAAGCTCAGGACCCGCACGCCGCGACGAGAGCAGTGCTGAGGTCGCCGGGGGATGTTGCTGCACCTCCTGCCATAAGCACGATCATTGCCACGGCAACAAGCATTGTCACGACCACGGCCATGGTCACTGTCACGACCACGGCCATGGACACTGTCACTGCCATGAACACGGCCACTGCATGAGCCATAGTGGTTGCGTTTCCCACGGTCATAGTCATGGCCACGAGCATGTGCACTGCGTCACGGTGGACCATCACCACCATGGATGCGGTGGAGGCTTCGGTGGGAATGGTTTCGGTGGGGGCAACGGTGGCTGGGGTAACGGTGGCGGGGGTAACGGGGGCTGGGGTCACGGGGGATGCTGCTCTCATGGTCATGGCTTGGGCGGTTATGGTGGTTTAGGAGGTCATGGTGGCTTCGGTCATGGTGGCTTTGGTCATGGTGGCTGTTGTTGCTATTAAACATTTAAAAGAAGGGAATTTAACTTGTTCTTAATTTACCTTAAAAATAATGATCCATTGGAAAACGACTCGGCAGAAAATTTTAAAATATCTTTGAGGCAAAGGGTATTTTTTTGACTTCATGTGTTCCTGTCTCGATAGATATCAATAAAGTCTTCAGCAAACAATTCGAGAATGAAGCATTATTTAACATCCTCCATACATTCTCTGTCGATACAGTTTATTAGATTGTCCTGCAGACGCTACCTGCAGTTGTACATCCTATTGGTGAAAATCATTTTGAATGATGATACTGCAAAGATCGACCTTGTCTAAATGATGTTTAAACTAGAACGACACTCTTCGACATCATGGCGTCGACCGATATGCCTCCGCCCACATTATTACATCATTATACATACTTGTACCAAGTTTGATTTCAATCCATTCGGCTGTTCTCAAGTTATCACATTTTTACCTGACAGGACCTCTGATCTTTAAACTCTTGACCACAAAATTTAATCAGTTAATCTTTACATCATTATACATACCTGTACCAAGTTTGAACAAGAAAGAGAAATCAGAGATTGCAGACCCTCACCAGGATGTTTTTCAGTGTTTTTTAAGGCTTTTGTGTTAAAACAAATATGGCGGCCGAACCCCGTGACCGATGACGTCATCATAATTTTTTTCTCCACCAATTTATTTCTAGATTATGCTCAAGAAATTTCATCTTGATCGGATGAAGATTTGTACTTGTCGAATTATGACGTCATAATTTAGGCACCTATGGCATCATCATCAACAGATGTTATTCTACAGGGAGAGTTCTTTACAGTGAGCCATGTCTCAATTTTTTCTATTCAGCGTTTTCGGAGATATAGAGGTGCAAAATTTATCGGTTTTTCCAAGATGGCGGCCGAACCACGTGCCGATGACGTTATAATTTTTTTTTTTTAATTATACAAGTGGAGTTGCACCTATGGTGAAAATTTCATGTCAATCGGACCAACGTTTGCAGAGAAAATCATATTTATTTTGTGTGGACAAACAAACAGACAGACGAAGACAGACAAACTGACTCAAATGCAATACCCTCTCCTCTGGCGAGGGTAATTAGATCACTTCAGCCGTTCTCAAGTTACAAACTTATAACAGACTTTGACCTTGGAACTCGTGACCCTAAATTCTAATCAGTTCATCTTTACCTCATTATACATACCTGCACCAAGCCACCAAGTTTGACTAAGATCCCTTCAGCCGTTCTCAAGTTATCGCGGTAACGAAAACCTATCACAGACGGACGGACAGACGGCCGGACGGACAACCTGAAAACATAATGCATCGGGCGACTTCGTAGAGTGCACACCTCCGCCAGGCTGAACAAACGCGCCAGCAAGTTCAGGAACTCATTTTGAGATAGCCCCATTTATCAATGGTGAAGAATCACTTAAAAAAAAAAAAATTCTCGTATCCGGATCTGGAATCAGATCTTGACTAAAATCGAACCACTTCGTCCTTATCACACACACAACGTGTCCACCAAGTTTCGTCCGAATCCGTCCATAACTTTTTGAGACAAACACAGACGGAGGTGAAAACATAATCTCAATCCACCTGTGGTAGCAGAGGTAATCGTGAGGTGGAGAGAATCTTTAGAGTAATCTTCGAAATCTTCGAAAATCTATTATCTAGAAAATATCTATTTGAGTAATCTAGAAAAATTCATATAAAGGGCTGCCCTACATATCTATCTATAATTCCACTAATCTCTGTCTGTGTGTGTGTGTGTGTGTGTGTGTATGCGACCGCTGTTTCTCGACAACTACCGGTCCGATATACTTGAAACTTGCCAGGTATATTGCTGGGGACCCGAGGATGTGCCTTTTCAAGGTTTCATATTAATCGGACAAGTAGTTACCGAGCTATGTCCAAAAAACGATTCAACCAATCAGAGAGCAGCGAGTTATCACGTGTGCCGAACGTGGCGAACAGACTCTGCCTCGGACGGCACATTTGAGAGCGTATTCATTTATTTCACGTTGGCAAACTATGTTGGCGTTAAACTATGTTTTAAAACTAATTAAAACTACTTTGCGATTCATCGTAACTGCGATTCGTAACTGCCGTTCGCTTTGGCTTTGCGAATGGACCAAACCATTTCATGTAAATAGAGGGGGGGGGGGGGGGGGGGATTGTCACCGTACTCGCAAGCCGTTCGCTTTGGACCAAACCATTTCATGTAAATAGAGGGGGGGGATATAATTTTAGATATAGATATAGTACGGGCATGCCCTAGTATAGGTTAAACCTGTCAGTACGTAAAGCTGTATGGATCAAGCACAGACAAGTGTGATGTTAACAGCACAGACAAGTGTGATGTTAACAGAACAGACAAGTGTGATGTTAACAGCGCAGGCAAGTGTGATGTTAACAGCACAGACAAGTGTGATGTTAACAGCACAGACAATTGGCAATTATATGAGCTTTTCTAGAGCATAACCTGGTTCCTCCTAAGAACACAAGGGTAGTCTGGATAGGCAAGTAAAATTGAGGGCAAAAAGTCCTTCCCTTCTAACTTCAAGTGTACCGATAGTATTATCCAATTAAAACTTTAACTCGGGCATTATACCAATTTAAACAAGAGGAAGAATTGCTTTGCGATACATGTCCCTTACCAGTCACAATGAATGTTCTTGTTCCAAGCATAAAGGTGAAAAAAAAAAAAAAAAAAAAAACCGTGAAAAATTGGTGAAACTCCCTGAAACTCAAACTTGGTGTGTAAGTTCTCATAGTAAAGCCATGTACCACGTTTCAGCTGATTATGTTAAATGGTATGGAGGAAAATGGCAGAAAATCACAGGTGGAAAGGATGGACGGAAAGACGGAGAGCAAACCTATAGTCCACTCCAGGTAATGGACTAAAAAGGAAGCAAGGGCCAGTGTCACGTGACACGATCTTCTTCAGCAGCCAATCAACCTTAACGGATTTTATCAAGACACCAGTTGAAGCCACCACGGCAAACAGAATTAACCCAGATACCGAGTGTATTTAATGAACGACCAATAATGGCACAATACCGAATTTACAAAAAAAGTAATGACACTAACAGTTACTTAACAATTAACTGGAACGCGCTCAGTGGAGAGGATACCTCCACCAGGCTGAACAGTTTACGGTTTGTTTCCCATAGACCGGGTCTGGATCCGGACCTGAACCAATATTGAGTCGGCTTGTTATTGGCACCTACCCAACTCATCCACCTGGTTTCGTCCAAATCTGTCCAGAAACTTTTGGGATATCATGTTATATATCGGTTTTAGCCATATCACTCAATGGCGAAGAATCACTTAAAATATTCTCGGATCCGGATCTGGGTTCAGATCTTCACCAAACTTCAATCAATTCTTCTTTGTCACACTTCCAACCTGTCCACCAAGTTTTGTCCGAATCCGTCCTCAACCTTTTGAGATATTGTGCTATATATCTTTTTTGGCCCGATCTCTCAATGGTGAAGAATCGCTTGGAAATTCTTGTATCCAGATCCGGAATCGGATCTTCACCAAAATCTAAGCAATTTGTCCTTGTCACACATCCAACCTGCCCACCAAATTTCATGCGAATCCATCTTTAACGTTTTGAGTTATCCTACACACAAACAAACAAACATGACCAACCAATATACTTTTAAAATCTTCGATTTCGCAAGTGAAAATATGTCGTGCATAGCACGATACTTACGAAATCCCTAAACAAGTTGTTGATCTTCGTCCTTTGTTAACCTTTTGACCTATGGTGACCTCAAAAATAATTGATGGTTGAATTCAATGATCAGATATGCAAATCGTCTTCAAATCAATCAGATGAAAATTGACGATTTTAGTCATTCGGCCTATATTGACTTTTTCACGTTTAGGCCTCAAAAATAATTGGTGGTTGAATTAAGTGACCGGATATTCAAATCCTGATCAAATTTCAAGTCTATCGGATGAAAATTGAGGATTTTAGAAATTCCACTTTAAGTTATTTACTTTTGGCCTATGTTGAAGACCTTGGAAGAAGAAGACTTTGGAAGAAGATTTGAAGACCTTTTGGCCTCTGTTGACCTTTTGGCCTATGTTGACCTCCAAAATAATTGGTGGTTGAATTAATTGACCTGATAGCAAATCCTCTTCAAATTTCAAATCAATCGGATGAAAATTGAGGATTTTATATTTTTGCCAAAGTTGTTGGTTTAAATGGTAATAAGGGCATATGTTTACCTTTTGACCTCAAAATCAATAGGCTTCTTCCTTATGACAAACCCTACAATTTGGTGATGTTTCATAAAGATTGGTTTAAAATTGCGACCTGTAGGCACTTGACATACAAACACACAGACAGACAGACAGACAGACAGGCATAATGCAGAACAATGCACTAGTGACTAGACAAACCAATATAATTGAAAAATCTTCAATTTTCGCAACTAACAAACAGACAAACAGACAAACAGACAGGGGTGAAACAATCTGTCCATCATAGATGGTGGAGGTAATAAACCCCCTTACCCTTACTGATCATATGCGCCCACTAGTCAATGAAGAATGGGAACCTTAATTACCTAATCTTAAAGACCTTCACTCATAAGACAGGAGACAGACATAGGGAATGACAGGACAATAAATACCCCGGCCGTGCCTGGCAGGATACATCAGGACCCGATGTGAGTCACCAAAGGAGCATCTTTACTGCAGGTGGAACACAGCGCGAGGCTTGTGTGGCAGAGGAGAGGCGTGGTTGGCTGTGTGGGGGCATGGCTTGGCCAGAAGCTTTGCGGTTTGAGACGCAGCCTTCCCACAGTTGGTTTTTTGGTATCTCCTGCACCTCCGCCCGATGCAGTCACCAATTTCACCTCAGGCCCCCACCCATCCTGGTGACGCGGTTGGCCCCTCTTCCCTGGCCGCTATTGGTGCATGTCCTGGCCTCTGCCCAATGCCCTCCCCGATTTCACCTTGGGTCCCCACCCATGCTGGTGATGCAGTTGGTCCCTCTACCCTGGCCGCTATTGGTACATTTCCCAGCCGGTGGGTGGGGCGAACCCCTTACCCCTCCCTCCTTACTTCCCCCATCCCCCACCCCCTCCCCCGACCTGATGTATGGTGGCACCATAACCAACAAGAGTGTGGCAAGGATGATATTTTCCCACCAAGATAGCACCTCAGGTCTAGCAAAATGCCAAAGACACGTTTAAGACGGGAAACAGAAAGTAAGAATATTAAATGTAGCCTCGCGGGGATGAGGATTTTTAGACTCACAATAGGGTGGGTTTGACATCTCTAACTATACAAAATAGCGACGCATATCTAACATCACATTTAATTACTTATACGGTTATCCTAAACACTTAGTAATTAAATAACTATGCTATATTGGGCATTTTTAGCCCCGAGGAGTAATTTGCACCAGAATACTGTTACATACATGGGGATGTAGGGGATAATATTTAGAAGTAATTTTAAATTTTTAGGTGGTCCGTGTGTTTCGTGGAGAGTTCAGCATCATGCTGGTAATGATGTCTCATCTGGAGTTTCTCCCTGTCTGAACTGGATCAGGACCAGACTGATGCAGTATTACTGGAGCAGCACACCCTGCGGTGGAGCAGCACACTTTTCCATATCAAGTGTGTGTATATGTGTGGCTCCATCACGGCCAATGATTGGCCATTCTGACAGGTTCTGGTGCCTGCCTCATGATTGGCGGTGGTATGCTCTCTATCGAGTGTCGTTATAGTTGGTGGATGTTAAAGATCCCATGGTGTCCCTCACGAAGAGTAAGCGAACTATCGCCGGCACCCTGAACAAATTCCGAATTCCTGCCCTAACCAACAGAGGGAATTGCATCAGGGACAACTTTACCGCCAGGAAAATAATGCTATGTGCAGTCATGTGTTGCATATGAAAGAAGAAAAGAAGCATAAGAAGCAAAGCAAGAAGAAGAAGAAGAAGAGGAAGAAGAAGGGTATGGGCCCTTAGCCGTGGGTTAGTTTAATTTTTGACAAGTTGTTCTTTTCTGTCAGTCCTTGTGCCCGGGATTTCATTGCGTGTCCTTGTGTTTTGTATAAATAAATAAATTATTTCATAGACCATGTGTCTTGTGTTCCTGCCATTTTGCTGCACCAACGTTTGGATTTCATTGAGATTCCTGCAGGGCTCAATTCATAATAATCCTCATTTATAACTGGCATGTAAAAACATGATGGAAAAAGGAATAATGTCATCCATTCGGGCGTTGATTCATGCAATTGATATATCGTTCGACCAATCCATAGTCATCGTTAGATTCCAGCATTTATGGTTCCCTCCAGTAATCATTTGTAGTTCTGGGATGGTTTTAGGGTGGGGGTCGTTCACGCGACAATTGATGTCTGGAATGTGATACAAACCTGGTAGGCCTCAATATCACACAACAATTATTGGTGTTCAGGAGAGCGGGATTTTAGGTTGACTCCAGGCAAAAATGGAAAATTTTGTCCACATGATGGAGCAATAGAGTGGTAGAGAGGAGCCCTTTTTCTTATATGAGGGTTGACCCCCATTCATATATATATATATATATATATATATATATATATATATATATATATATATATATATATATATACTGTATATATATTGTTGCGGTTTCGAGTTTGTACAATAAAGGTTAAATTTCCCCCTCATAGTTTAGTCACACAACAACATGTAGCCTCGCGATAGTTCAGTTATTTCTTAGTATGTGTGAGCATAGTCCTTTTCCTGTGTTAGTTTTGCATTGAGTAGAATAATGAGAGTAGGTCCTTCATTGCCTTATGCCGCCTTTATTGCCTTATGCCGCCTTACACCTCCTTATGCCGCCTTTGGCTTTTTGGCATGAATTAACACGAGGCAGGCCTGGCAAATCGAGGCAAGACCGAATGAGGGCGGAGGAGAAGCTGACGGTAAGCGCGAGCCGCCAATCAGGGCTCGAAGGGAGTGGCTGCGGCACTGCGTCACAGGGCATGGTTGGAACATTCGAGAGGGCTAAGGGGGTTGGCCATATAACCCGTTGCGCGAAGCCCCCACCCCAGTTATGGGAGAGGCGCTTGATGAGAGTTACGAGTTCTGAGAGAAGATGTGCATGAACCCAGCTATAAGCGCTCTTACCAAATTGGATGCTCGGTTGAGCTTGAGGCAGACCCTCTATTGGGTTACGTGAGTGATAGCGCGCTGGTAACTAAACGCGCTGTGGAAAACATCCCAGCCACACTGAGAGACGCATACATTTCCCTCCCGCCTGCCTGCCACCCTTTGTTCGAGAAACCCGCTACACGGATCCCTTCCACCGCCTGCTTTCCTTCATCGCGGGACGTGCTGTGACCGGGGAGAGCCACGCCGGGCGGGGCCGTTCCTGGATGACCAAGGCAGTGCGTGAACATCATCCTGCTTTCATTTCCCCTCTGTGAGTGTGATCGGGCCCATGTCTGGGGTTTTAATATAAGACTGATTAAGGCTGCTCTGTGTCTCTGTACTTCTACCGAATCATTGTACATTGTGTAAATAATAATTAAATTGTGTTCTTCCTTTATTCGACCGTCTCGTCCCTTCCATCATCGACTAAGCGTGGTACGAATAGAACTGCTCTAATCGGGTTCCAATACCAATGGTAACTGCACGGACCACGTGGTACGCAATCCGCTCTGTGTACCCAAATTACGCGTGGCTCGTGTGAGGTTTGCTTCCCCGCTTCCGCGGCGGTGCAGGTATTTAGGTACGTGCGAGAATTGTCCCGAAACCCTACCTTGCGTTGCCCGGGAGGGGCGTTTCAAGTCTCTCGGTTGCGCCGACCCAGAAAGAACAAGGGGCTTAATCTCCCCTTGGTAATGGCAGGAAGGGTGGCGGAAAACCGTAACAATATATATATATATATACTAGCTGAGGTACCCGGCTTCGCCCGGGTTGAATAAGAATAAGACAAATATATGATGAAAAGAACATGTATATTTTAGAGCAATATCACAGTACATTTCCTACATGACGTTTTGTCAATTGTCAATTTCTCAAAACCTCTTGGTATACAACATTTCTGGTTTTCTTACTTGGTGCCAAGACATAAAGATTGCTTGGTTTTCCAACCCTCGAGCAGCCCACGAGGCTGGCCTACAGCTGGCCATGGGAAGTACCCGGCATTGCCGGACGGGGGAAGGGGGGGGGAGGGGGAAGGGGAGGGGAGGGGAACGGGGGGGGCGGGGAGAAGAGGGTGGGGAGGGGAGAAGAGGGGGAGAGGGGAGAAGAGGGGGGAGGGGAGAAGAGGGGGGAGGGGAGAAGAAGGGGGAGGGGGAGGAGGAGAGGAGAGAAGAGGGGGGGTTGGGGAGGGGGAGGGGGAGGGATGGGAGGGGGAGGGGGGAGGGGGAGGGGGAGGGGGAGGGGGAAGGGGGAGGGGCAAGGGGGGAGGGGAGAAGGGGAGGGGGTAGGGTGGAGGGGGAGGGGGAGGGGAGAAGGGGAGGGGGTAGGGTGGAGGGGGTTATATATATTATATATATATATTGTTGCGGTTTTGAGAACCCACACAGGTAACATCATTAAAGGTTCAAGGTTGCACCCCATAGATAGGCCACAAGCAACACGTAGGTCACCTTAGGACGTTAGTTATTTCATAATACACTGTATCCCCGATATAACGAACTGCTCGGGAGACATAAAAAAAAAGTTCGTTATTTTGAAGTGTTCGTAATACTGAATAACGTACGAATCACCATACTATCACACCTATTTCATATGCAAAATAACAAACTCTTTGTATTGTTCATTCATGTACATTTTATTGTTTGATTGTACGAATAAAAAACTTTAAAAACCATTGCTGTTGTGTCATTGTTTAAAAGTTCATGTATAAATAAAATGTTCAAGTACATGTAATATTCACCGAATGTTCAATTTACTGCGTGAAGAAACTGGTAATCTTGGATTGTTTACTCTTGGAGGTGGCGTTTTCTTTGCGTGCATAAGATAATAGCTGACGGAGCTGTAAAACTTTAATGCTGTCGACTGGTTGCCCTTCAAACCAGGAAAGTGCTGTTTCAAGTCCGGCAATTACATCAGTTGTTGCCTGATCGAGATCGCCGTCATTCGCCTGCCGCATTTTCTTCCGCTTCAAACCATCTTGTTGACTGCATTTGTGGACAAATTCCCGTAACTCCTTTTCCTTTCCTTTGAACGTTGATATGCTGCTCTTAGGAATGCCGTATTCTCTGGAAAGGTTTGCTGCTTTCTCACCAAGACTGAGACGATCAATGATACGGAGCTTGTCTTCAACTGACAAGATCTTGCGTTTACGGGACGGTGTAGCCATATTGATTTGCCTTACGTTAAACAATAGAATCTCATTAAATATGTGGGGGACAGGAAGTTCATTCGTTATATCCGGAAGTTCGTAATACTGGTGTTCGTTATAGCGGGGTTCCAGTGTATGTGTTTAGGATAAGGCCATTCCCAATAGTTGCATCTGCGTTGTGTAGAACAAATAAGAGTAGGCCCATTCGTCCATTTTGCAGCCTCCCTTCAAGCGACGCCATTAAGCGCTATACAGTCTGTACTCCATCGCCCTCGCAGTTTGTTACACCTCCTTTGCCAGCAGCATTCGCTGCCCTTGGGCTCGCTCAAACCAGCCCAAATGCCACGAGGTAAAACCCGAAAAGGGGGGCGGAGCGCAAGGGTGGAGGTGCGGCCACGTCAAGCAGCCATCAAGGCGGAGCCGGTAAGCCTTCAACAGCCAATCAGGGCTCGAGTGACATCGCCTGACAGTGTGGGGCTGGACATTCCAGAGGGTTCGCTGGGCGTGGCAATATAACCCCTTGCGTGAGGCCCCCACCTCAGTTATGAGTGGGGAGAGAGAGGCGCTTGACCTGATCGGAGTTGAGTTACGGGAGAGACGCTTGAGTAGTTACGAGAGGGAGAGATGCGCGGTGACAAGCCTGGATTGATTGATTGCACTTTACAAAGGGCAAGCGCGTGGCATGCTTTGCCGAGGATTGCAGCATCAAGGAGGAAATTGGGGAAGTGGCGCGTCGTTCGTATCAATACCGGGCGCACGTATAAAGGCACCGGTACAAGTATTACGTACGCCAAATCTAATCGCCAGCTTACCTTTCCCCGATATATAATTGTCTGCATTGCGCCTACGCCATGGGGAGAGCTGCCTGCCGTATTCCACCATCTGCACGGTACGGGTCGGGGACCGGATGAGCTGTGGACCCTTGGACCCTCAACCCGACCATCTTCAAACCCCGTGTGAATGACCCTGAGAGTGAGTCTGAGAATGAACGGGCCCGTGTCCAGGGATAAGTTAAGACTGTTATTAAGGCTGCCCTGTGTATCTGCTTCTTCCTCTTCCCTGTACATTCCTTCCTTTTCCTTCCTCTTCTTAGTTGTACAAATTTTAATAAAGCACCTGTTTTTCCTGGTTTCTTCCTAATTCGACCGTTTTAGTCATTTCCTCCATTGGGTAAACGCGGCACGATTAGAACCGCTCGAATCGGGGTTAGTTCCTGCTAACGGCCCGGATCGCGGCTCGCTTCGCTCGGCGTGTCCACTAACACCGTGGTTCGGGTGAGTGTTATTTCATCGTCTCCGGTCAGCGTTAGTACTTAGGTAATAGGACTAATTCGACCAACAACCCTATTTAACGCTGCCCGGGAAGGATGTTATAATAGACCCCAGGATTGCGTCGGTCAGATAAAGGACAAGGGGATTAATCCCCCCTTGATAAGGGGAAGGCCGACGTTGGAGATCTGCAACAATTGGTGTCTGGGGGTGGGATTTGGAACCCGAACAAAAATTTTTATCCTTTGGACAAATTTGGTCAAAATTACGAGCGGCCGAAATTTATTTAATTAACATCTAAATTAAATCGTGCCATGGATAGCCAAGGCGGTCGGATGCCGGTGGGGGTAGACGAGGAGGAATTAGAATCGACCCAGGACCCCCGGGGAGAATTTGAGCAATTGGGAGAAATGGAAGAGGAAATTGAAGAGGGTGCAGCAGTAGAGGTGGCAGAGGAACAAAATGGCAGCGCCTCGCACGTGGCAGCGAGAGCCGAGCCCGCAGCACCAATGAACATGGACCTTTTTATGATGCAAATTATGGCCTTTATGGTCAAGACGGGGGAAGAAATGGAAAAAATGAATGGGACAATGGGTGCCCAAAAGGACGAGATAAAAGCTCAGAGAGAGCAATTGGGAAACCAAATTGGGGGATTGAAAAATGATATGGGAAACCAAATTGGGGGATTGAAAAATGATATGGGAAATCAAATTGGGGGATTAGAAAGCAAATTGGGGGGATTAGAAAGCAAATTGGGGGGCCAGTTGAAGGACGTGGGTGGCTAAGCCAGAGAAATGAATGAGGGGTTAACGGGGTTAGAAAACAGGGTGGCCACCCGAGAAAATCAAATGAAAGGAATGAAGGATGGGTTAACGGGGTTTGAAAACAGAATGGGTGGCCACATAAAAAACATATGGAAAGGACATTGACCGCAGGTCGAGTGGGAAAGGTACATTGGTATGCGACGGGGTAGCGTGGCTTGAGGAACGCGGGGAAAGCGAGGCTGAGCAAGGCATAGTTATGTGGACCGGGGTAGAAATCACAACTTGGGGTATAGAGAAGCCGACGGCCGCTGAATTGGAAAATTTTATTTTATGTGCGCCAGCGGTCGTCGAGCTGAATAAGGAAGAAATAATGATAGTGGAAATTGGGGTTGAAGAGACGGCGGACTTAGAAAAGCAATCGTGGGAGGAAAAGATGGAAATTGTGCAAAGTCTGTGTTCGCATCATGATGCCGTACTTCCTAACCCAAATGAACTTTTGCAGCTGCGTGAGGAGAAAAGGATCCCGAAGTTAAGCAGGGCTGTATATGGCGTGAAAAGGTTTGGCGTGAAAGGGTTTGGCGCGAAAGGATTTTTCGCGCGCTTGGGATCCCGGCGTCACCCGGGCACTTGTGGAAGGTCCGTGGTGCGCTGTGTGAAAGGAAATGGCGCGAGTGTGAGGAAAAGGTGTGCACCAGAGCGCGAGTGTGAAACAGAGTGTGAAAGTGAGAGTGAGTGCACAACAGAGTGTACATGTGCAGAGTGCGACACGGAGTGTGAGTTGGTTGTGGAGAGTGTGCGAGGATGCACACCGGAGCGTGTTGAGGAGCGTGTGTGGGGGTGCACACCGGAGAGGGTGATTGGGTGTGCAATAGAGTGCACACCCGTGGTGTTTATGGAGTACGTAACGGAGGAGAGTGCACGAGAGGAGAGCGGGGGGGGAGAAAGGTGTGTTACGGAGTGTGTAACAGAGTGGTGTGCACCTGAGTGTGTGAGAGAAGAGAGTGCACGGAGAGAGAGTGCTGTAATAGAGTGCAGGGAGTGTATGGGATGTACGAGTGAGAGAAGGGTCGCGTGGTGTGAGAATGTGATCCGAGCATCGACGCGGACCGGGGCAGCGTTTAGGCCGACGTACAGCCGACGCGAGCTCTCGGGGCGTGGTGCGCTTTGTGTGCTGCGGGAGCCGGCGCGGATCGTTGCCGCAGCGCTCTTGCAAGGAGCACCATGCACGATTCTGGCCGGGCCCCACCTTTATGGTCGGTGCTGTGCCTTCGTGGGCAAGGCGATTGGCACGGTTTGGTGGGAGGAAGACCAGGTCGGACCTTCGCCCCCTGGCGGGCACGGTGCTCCGACCGGGGGAGGTTGGGTCATCGTGGCGGAGGCTCCGCACCGGGATGGTGCCTGGAACCTCGGTCTGATTATGCCTCCTCCCCAGAATCGAAAATGCCGGACGGAACCAACCAACAGGAGACCAACCACCAGTATGCATTGCTTGGCTTTACGAAGCCGAGCTGTGGAAATGCATTACCGCACCCGACGAGGCTCGTAGTATAGTGGACTATTAGTAATAGCAGTAGTGATGGATGGTAGTTTTACCATTCACTACTTTTTGGGGCAGAGGAGCAGTAGTTTTATGGGGTTTGGCAGTGTGAACTAGCCAGGGTGGGCTAGGATAATTGTTAGGAACTTAGAGATGACTTTAGGAGACTTGAGATTTAAGTAGAGACATTGATACAAGTAGTGGGGACATAGTCAGATTAGTTGGTTGATAACGACGAGGGATGTGCTGAGTATAAGGGATGATGGGGAGCACTAGTATTAGAGGGAAATAGTTAGTTAAATGATGCTGTGTGTGTGAGCTTGAGGATGCGCTTTAGGCGCAAATGAGGCATTGCGAATGAGAGTCTTGGTGGTGATGGTGAGCAAATGAGGCAATGCTCGAGAATGATGTGTGTGTGTGTGTGTGTGTGTGTGTGTGTGTGTGTGTGTGTGTGAAAGTGTATGAGTAGAGTATTGTGGAAAAGTGTAAGTGTATTGAGTGATTGGCTTGCATGGGGTGCAAGTGAGAATACTGAGTGGTGTGGAATAAATGGTGTGGAGTAGATGGTGTGTGGAATGAGTGGTGTGGAGTGCATGGTGCGGAGGAGTGGATGGGGGAAGATGGACCCCTTCACGAATACCCGGGGAGGGTAGTTTAAAGTTAGGTAGAGGGAGAAGGTAAATTTGTTGGATATTGACATCTGTGGTGCGTGTGGTAGAAAAGAAGTGCTTTGAGGGGGTGCATAAGTAAGTGGAATGGCTGGGCGTGTGAGCCTGTTGGTAAGTATGGTTATTGGGGCACTCCACCACTGGTAGTCTGTCAGCCAGGTGAGGCCGCAGGTAGGCCCTGGGAGCCAGGTCGAGTTCACTAGAGTTCAGCAGGGCCCGAGGATCCGAGGAGAGGACCTGGGTAGCCCAATGCCAGAGGGGGCATTAGTGGGGTGAGAGAGCCAGGAGGGCCTTCCCCAAGTAAGGGTAGTCGCAGGAGCTAGGCAAGCTCGGGGGGCGTCTTCAGTGGCAGAGGTGCACAGGTAGGTAGACCTGCTGGTAGAGCCACACGACCCAGCCCCAAAATTGTGCGAGGGCACAGCAGGAAAAAATGGTGGAGTGAGCCCCCAAATTGGAAGGCACCACAGTATGGTCAATGGGAATTGGTTTTTAGAACCACATAGTGTAAAGTGGCCAATTGGATTGGCAGGGCAAGACCCCGCATAGAGTAACTGTGTTAATGTCAATTAGAAGGATAGTTAGGAGGAAAACCTCTTCGCACCATCTGCATCCACTCACCGAGGTGACAGTACTCCACACCAGGTTTTGCAAATGTTTTGAATGAAAGACGCATCATGACGGAGTTTGACATTGTGTTTATTCCATCCCTTCCTTCTTGGGAGGGATTGGGGATGATTTTGGTTTAGGGGAGATATGGGAGACGAGACGGGAGGGACGAATTTGTAAATTGTGTAAATACAGGGAAGGGCAAGGGTCGTGTAGATTGACATGGGGGGTGACGTACGGCTAGGGACGAGCTTTCTCCGCTCGCTCTCCCACGCCCCTCATGTCGCATTACCTTGTTTTGTGTGTACCCTTGCGCCCTTGCCACCGCTAACCTCTGCTTTGTCTTCCTCCCCACTCATGGACCCATGGTCTTTTGTTGAGGGGAGTGTGTAGGTGCCCTGAGTTGTGTGGCTGCACTCTTGCGCTGCACCCTGCTGCCTGCTGCCCGCACCGGTACACCATATGGACCACACGTTCTGTGGCCTGGCACCTTTGCTGGAGCAGACCATTGCTGCCAGCAGTATCTTGCCTTGCGGACCACTGTTCTTAAGTGGGACACATGCCATGCAGTCGGACCACCTACGCTGTCCCTGCTGGCCAAAATAAAAAGCGGACACGGTTTGTGCCTTTTTTTATTAATTAATCTTTGGTGTGCCCGGAAAAGAAGACATCAAGTTTAACGATGGCACACCGAAGAACAGGAAGCAAGAAGATACAACGGCCCAGCAGCCAAGCACAAGACATCACCGATTATTTTAAAATGTTTCTTGTGCAATTTTTGGTGATGGTGCTTTTTGTGCATTTTTTTAAATATTTGGTGCATATGTGTGTATGGTGTATTGGTGCAGTGCATTGCAATCGGTGTTTCCTCTTTCCAAAAATCTTTTTTCTCCCACAAAAGACAGGTCCTGGGTTGTAGTTGTAAATAATTAGTTAGTGTCTTTCGAGAGACAAGTGGTTTTGCAACACAAACACAAGTGCGGAAATTGGATTTCAACACTAACACAAGTGCGAAAAGTGGTTTTGAAACACTAGCACAAGTGAGCAAGTGGTTATTCAACACTAACACAAGTGCGAAAAGTGGTTTTTCAACCCTGGCACAAGTGAGACAGGTGGTTATTCAACAATAACACAGGTGTAAAAAGTGGTTTTCAACGCCAGCACAAGTGCGAAAAGTGGTTTTCAACGCTAACACAAGTGCAAAAAGTGTTTTCCAACACCAACACTAGAACGGAAAGTGGTTTTGCAACACTAAAGCAAGTGCGAAAAGTGGTTTTCAATGCCAGCACAAGTGCAGAAAGTAGTTTTCAACACCAGCACGAGTGCGGAAAGTAGTTTTGCAACAATAAAAGCAAGTGCGAAAAGTGGTTTTCAATGCCAGCACAAGTGCGGACAATGGTTTTCAATGCTAGCACGAGTCCAAATAGTGGTTTTGCAATACTAACCCAATTGCGAAAAGTGGTTTTTCAACCCTGGCACAAGTGAGACAAGTAGTGATTCAACATTGACACAAGTGCGAAAAGTGGTTTTGCAACACTAACACAAGAGAAACTAGAACGGGCACTCGGTAGAGCGCATACCTTCGCCGCAGCTACTGTTCTGTACTTGGCATGGGAGTGTAGGGAACAGAACAGTGAACAGTTTGGTGCTGATTTCATGCAAATCGGATAAGAATTGACCGAGTTATGACAAAAAACGCACATTTTGCAAGGTCGTGACCCCCCTGACCTTTGACCCCCAACCGCTAACAAGGGTAATGTCTTCACTGGGTCATGTCGTATATCACAAGATCGGGCATTGTATTCTGAACATTTTGGCATTAGTTGCATGCCAATTGGATAAAAATTGACCGCGCTATGGTAAAAATACGATTTTGACCTTTTCGTGACCTTGACCTTGACCTTTGACCCGATTGCTCCCAAAATCTAATCAAATGTGTCCCGTATAATAACCAATCATCCCACCAAATTTCATGCAATTCGGTTGAATACTTTTTGAGTTATGCGAATAACATACACACACACACACACACACAGACATACAAATAAATACACAGCGATCAAAACATAACCTTCCGCTTTTGCGAAGGTAACAAGTGTTTATTCAACACCAACACAAGTGCGAAAAGTTGTTTTGCAACACTAAAACAAGTGAGACAAGTGGTTATTCAACACTAACACAAGTGCAAAAAGTGGTTTTTCATCAACAGCACAAGTGCAAAAAGTGGTTTTCAACACTAACACAAGTGCGGAAAGTGGTTTTCAACACCAGAACGAGCGCGGAAAGTGGTTTTGCAACACTAAGAGGAGCGCGAAAAGTGGTTCTGCAACTCCAGCTCAAGTGCCAAAAGTGGTTTTCAACACCATCACGAGTGAGACATGTGGTTTTGCAACAATAACACAAGTGCAGAAAGTGGTTTCATCACGACACAAGTGCAAAGAGTGGTTTTTCAACCCTGGCACAAGGGCGAAAAGTGGTATTGCAACACTAAAACAAGCGAGCCAAGTGGTTTTGCAACACTAACACAAGTGCGGAAAGTGGTTTTCAACACTAAAGGAAGTGCTAAAAGTGGTTTTCAATGCCAGCACAAGTGTGGACAATGGTTTTCAATGCGAGCACGAGTCCGAAAAGTGGTTTTGCAATACTAACCCAATTGCGAAAAGTGGTTTTTAACATCAGCACGAGAGCAGAAAGTGGTTTTGCAACACTATTACGAGTACGAATTGTGGTTATTCAACAATAACACATGTGTGAAAAGTGGTTTTGCAACACTAACACAAGTGAGACAAGTGGTTATTCAACACTAACACAAGTGCGAAACGTGGTTTTGCAACACGACCACAAGTGGGACAAGTGGTTATTCAGCACTAACACAACTGTAAAAAGTGGTTTTCAGCACTAACACGTGTGCGAAAAGTGGTTTTTCAACACTAACACAAGTGAGACAAGTGATTATTCAACACAGACACAACTGCAAAAAGTGGTTTTCAACGCCAGCACAAGTGCAAAAAGTGGTTTTCAACACGAACACAAGTGCGAAAAGGGTTTTTCAACACTAAGAGCAGTGCTAAAAGTGGTTTTTTTTAACACTAACAGCATTTCTAAAAGTGGTTTTGCAACACTAGCACGAGTGTGAAATGTGGTGATTCAACAATAACACATGTGTGAAAAATGGTTTTCAACACGAGCACGGGTGTGTAAAGTGGTTATTCAACACTGGCACAAGTAAGACAAGTGGTTTTGCAACACTAACACAAGTGTAAAAAGTGGTTTTCAACCCTGGCACAAGTGAGACAAGTGGTGATTCAACACTGACACAAGTGCGAAAAGTGGTTTTGCAACACAAAGACAAGTGAGACAAGTGGTTATTCAACACTAACAGAAGTGCAAAAAGTGGTTTTCAACACCAGCACAAGTGAGACAAGTGATTATTCAACACTAAAGCAAGTGCGAAAAGAGGTTTTCAATGCCAGCACAAGTGCGGACAATGGATTTCAATGCTAGCGCGAGTCCGTAAAGAGGTTGTGCATTACTAACCCAAGTGCGAAAAGTGGTTTTCAACACCAGCACGAGTGCAGAAAGTAGTTTTGCAACACGATCACGAGTAGGAAATGTGGTTATTCAACAATAACACATGTGTGAAAAGTGGTTTTCAACTCTAACACAAGTGCGAAAAGTGATTTTGCAACACTAAAACAAGTGAGACAAGTGGTTATTCAACACTAACACAATTGCAAAAAGTAGTTTTTCAACCCTGGCACAAGTGAGAAAAGTGGTTTTGCAACACTAACACATGTGCAAAAAGTGGTTTTCAACACTGACACAAGTGAGAAAAGTGGTTTTGCAACACTAAGACAAGTGAGACAAGTGGTTATTCAACACCAACACAAGTGCAAAAAGTGGGTTTGCAACACTAACACAAGTGAGACAAGTTGTGATTCAACACTGACACAAGTGCGAAAAGTGGTTTTGCAACACAAAGACAAGTGAGAAAGGTGGTTATTCTACACGAACACAAGTGCGAAAAGTGGTTTTGCAACACTAAAGCAAGTGCGAAAAGAGGTTTTCAATGCCAGCAGAAGTGCGGACAATGGATTTCAATGCTAGCCCGAGTCCGTAAAGAGGTTTTGCAATACTATCCCAAGTGCGAAAAGTGGTTTTCAACACCAGCACGAGTAGGAAATGTGGTTATTCAACAATAACACATGTGTGAAAAGTGGTTTTCAACACTAGCACAAGTGTGAAAAGTGGTTTTGCAACACTAAAACAAGTGAGACAAGTGGTGTTTCAACCCTGGCACAAGTGAGAAAAGTGGTTTTGCAACACTAATACAAGTACAAAAAGTGGTTTTCAACGCCAGCACAAGTGAGACAAGCGGTTAATCAACACTAACACAAGTGAAAAGGTGGTGTTTCAACCCTGGCACAAGTGAGAAAAGTGGTTTTTCAACACTAACACAAGTGCGAAAAGTGGTTTTTCAACACTAACACAAGTGCGAAAAGTGGTTTTCAACGCCAGCACAAGTGAGACAAGCGGTTAATCAACACTAACACAAGTGAAAAGGTGGTGTTTCAACCCTGGCACAAGTGAGAAAAGTGGTTTTTCAACACTAACACATGTGCAAAAAGTGGTTTTCAATGCCAGCACAAGTGCGGAAAGTGGTTTTCAACACCATCACGAGTGAGACATGTGGTTTTGCAACAATAACACAAGTGCGGAAAGTGGTTTCATCACTACACAAGTGCAAAGAGTGGTTTTTCAACACTAACACAAGTGCAAAAGTGGTTTTTCAACACTAACACAAGTGCGAAAAGTGGTTTTTCCACACTAATACAAGTGCAAAAGTGGTTTCCTGCACCAACACAAGTGCGAAAAGTGGTTTTTCAACACTAACACAAGTGCGAAAAGTGGTTTTTCAACACTAACACAAGTGCGAAAAGTGGTTTTTCCACACTAATACAAGTGCAAAAGTGGTTTCCTGCACCAACACAAGTGCGAAAAGTGGTTTTCAACACCAGCACGAGTAGGAAATGTGGTTATTCAACAATAACACATGTGTGAAAAGTGGTTTTGAACACTAGCACAAGTGTGAAAAGTGGTTTTGCAACACTAAAACAAGTGAGACAAGTGGTGTTTCAACCCTGGCACAAGTGAGAAAAGTGGTTTTGCAACACTAATACAAGTACAAAAAGTGGTTTTCAACGCCAGCACAAGTGAGACAAGCGGTTAATCAACACTAACACAAGTGAAAAGGTGGTGTTTCAACCCTGGCACAAGTGAGAAAAGTGGTTTTTCAACACTAACACAAGTGCGAAAAGTGGTTTTTCAACACTAACACAAGTGCGAAAAGTGGTTTTCAACGCCAGCACAAGTGAGACAAGCGGTTAATCAACATTAACACAAGTGAAAAGGTGGTGTTTCAACCCTGGCACAAGTGAGAAAAGTGGTTTTTCAACACTAACACATGTGCAAAAAGTGGTTTTCAATGCCAGCACAAGTGCGGAAAGTGGTTTTTCCACACTAATACAAGTGCAAAAGTGGTTTCCTGCACCAACACAAGTGCGAAAAGTGGTTTTTCAACACTAACACAAGTGCGAAAAGTGGTTTTTCAACACTAACACGGCTGCGAAAAGTGGTTTTTCCACACTAATACAAGTGCAAAAGTGGTTTCCTGCACCAACACAAGTGCGAAAAGTGGTTTTTCAACACAAACACAAGTGCGAAAAGTGGTTTTTCCACACTAATACAAGTGCA
Source organism: Myxine glutinosa (assembly GCF_964187855.1). Classification (NCBI taxonomy): domain Eukaryota; kingdom Metazoa; phylum Chordata; class Myxini; order Myxiniformes; family Myxinidae; genus Myxine; species Myxine glutinosa. Next base: position 47,892,452 of record NC_136267.1, read on the forward strand.
AAAGTGGTTTCCTGCACCAACACAAGTGCGAAAAGTGGTTTTTCAACACTAACACAAGTGCGAAAAGTGGTTTTTCAACACTAACACAAGTGCGAAAAGTGGTTTTTCCACACTAATACAAGTGCAAAAGTGGTTTCCTGCACCAACACAAGTGCGAAAAGTGATTTTTCAACACTAACACAAGTGCGAAAAGTGGTTTTTCAACACTAACACAAGTGCGAAAAGTGTTTTTTCCACACTAATACAAGTGCAAAAGTGGTTTCCTGCACCAACACAAGTGCGAAAGTGGTTTCCTGCACCAACACAAGTGCGAAAAGTGGTTTTTCAACACTAACACAAGTGCGAAAAGTGGTTTTTCAACACTAACACAAGTGCAAAAGTGGTTTCCTGCACCAACACAAGTGCGAAAAGTGGTTTTTCAACACTAACACAAGTGCGAAAAGTGGTTTTTCCACACTAATACAAGTGCAAAAGTGGTTTCCTGCACCAACACAAGTGCGAAAAGTGGTTTTTCAACACTAACACAAGTGCGAAGAGTGGTTTTTCAACACTAACACAAGTGCGAAAAGTGGTTTTTCCACACTAATACAAGTGCTAAAGTGGTTTCCTGCACCAACACAAGTGCGAAAAGTGGTTTTTCAACACTAACACAAGTGCAAAAGTGGTTTTTCAACACTAACACAAGTGCGAAAAGTGGTTTTTCCACACTAATACAAGTGCAAAAGTGGTTTCCTGCACCAACACAAGTGCGAAAAGTGGTTTTCAACACTAACACAAGTGCAAAAGTGGTTTCCTGCACCAACACAAGTGCGAAAAGTGTTTTTTCAACACTAACACAAGTGCGAAAAGTGGTTTTTCAAGACTAACACAAGTGCGAAAAGTGGTTTTTGCACACTAATACAAGTGCAAAAGTGGTTTCCTGCACCAACACAAGTGCGAAAAGTGTTTTTTCAACACTAACACAAGTGCGAAAAGTGGTTTTTCAATACTAACACAAGTGCGAAAAGTGGTTTTTCCACACTAATACAAGTGCAAAAGTGGTTTCCTGCACCAACACAAGTGCGAAAAGTGTTTTTTCAACACTAACACAAGTGCGAAAAGTGATTTTTCAACACTAACACAAGTGCGAAAAGTGGTTTTTCAACACTAACACAAGTGCGAAAAGTGTTTTTTCCACACCAACACAAGTGCGAAAAGTGTTTTTTCAACACTAACACAAGTGCGAAAAGTGGTTTTTCAATACTAACACAAGTGCGAAAAGTGGTTTTTCCACACTAATACAAGTGCAAAAGTGGTTTCCTGCACCAACACAAGTGCGAAAAGTGTTTTTTCAACACTAACACAAGTGCGAAAAGTGATTTTTCAACACTAACACAAGTGCGAAAAGTGGTTTTTCAACACTAACACAAGTGCGAAAAGTGTTTTTTCCACACTAATACAAGTGCAAAAGTGGTTTCCTGCACCAACACAAGTGCGAAAGTGGTTTCCTGCACCAACACAATTGCGAAAAGTGGTTTTTCAACACTAACACAAGTGCGAAAAGTGGTTTTTCCAACACTAACACAAGTGCGAAAAGTGTTTTTTCCACACTAATACAAGTGAAGAGTTCAGATGCAAAAACAGATATATTCATTTTTGCTGAAATGAGAAAATCAAGATTTTCTGCTGTGCATTCCAGGTGAAACCCATCAAAATGACATGGGCTGTATCTTAAAATACGTGGACGCGATCGGGTTTTGGGAGAAAATGATTTGCCTACTGAAACGGAGGTATTGAAACATATACTTCGGTAAACATAGTTCAGTTTCATCAAAAATGGCGTTTATCGGTTTTTGTGCCTGAACTCTTCAAGTGCAAAAGTGGTGTCCTGCACCAACACAAGTGCGAAAAGTGGTTTTTCAACACTAACACAAGTGCGAAAAGTGGTTTTTCAACACTATCACAAGTGCAAAAAGTGTTTTTTCCACACTAATACAAGTGCAAAAGTGGTTTCCTGCACCAACACAAGTGCGAAAAGTGTTTTTTCAACACTAACACAAGTGCGAAAAGTGGTTTTTCAACACTAACACAAGTGCGAAAAGTGGTTTTTCCACACTAATACAAGTGCAAAAGTGGTTTCCTGCACCAACACAAGTGCAAAAAGTGGTTTTTCAACACTAACACAAGTGCGAAAAGTGGTTTTTCAACACTAACACAAGTGCGAAAAGTGGTTTTTTCCACACTAATACAAGTGCAAAAGTGGTTTCCTGCACCAACACAAGTGCGAAAAGTGGTTTTTCAACACTAACACAAGTGCGAAAAGTGGTTTTTCAACACTATCACAAGTGCAAAAAGTGTTTTTTCCACACTAATACAAGTGCAAAAGTGGTTTCCTGCACCAACACAAGTGCGAAAAGTGGTTTTTCAACACTAACACAAGTGCGAAAAGTGGTTTTTCAACACTAACACAAGTGCGAAAAGTGGTTTTTCCACACTAATACAAGTGCAAAAGTGGTTTCCTGCACCAACACAAGTGCGAAATGTGATTTTTCAACACTAACACAAGTGCGAAAAGTGGTTTTTCAACACTAACACAAGTGCGAAAAGTGTTTTTTCCACACTAATACAAGTGCAAAAGTGGTTTCCTGCTCCAACACAAGTGCAAAAGTGGTTTCCTGCTCCAACACAAGTGCAAAAGTGGTTTCCTGCACCAACACAAGTGCGAAAAGTGGTTTTTCAACACTAACACAAGTGCGAAAAGTGGTTTTTCAACACTAACACAAGTGCGAAAAGTGGTTTTTCCACACTAATACAGGTGCAAAAGTGGTTTCCTGCACCAACACAAGTGCGAAAAGTGGTTTTTCAACACTAACACAAGTGCGAAAAGTGGTTTTTCAACACTATCACAAGTGCAAAAAGTGTTTTTTCCACACTAATACAAGTGCAAAAGTGGTTTCCTGCACCAACACATGTGCGAAAAGTGGGTTTTCAACACTAACACAAGTGCGAAGAGTGGTTTTTCAACACTAACACAAGTGCGAAAAGTGGTTTTTCCACACTAATACAAGTGCAAAAGTGGTTTCCTGCACCAATACAAGTGCGAAAAGTGGTTTTTCAACACTAACACAAGTGCAAAAGTGGTTTTTCAACACTAACACAAGTGCGAAAAGTGGTTTTTCCACACTAATACAAGTGCAAAAGTGGTTTCCTGCACCAACACAAGTGCGAAAAGTGTTATTTTCACACTAATACAAGTGCAAAAGTGGTTTCCTGCACCAACACAAGTGCGAAAAGTGTTTTTTCAACACTAACACAAGTGCGAAAAGTGGTTTTTCAATACTAACACAAGTGCAAAAAGTGTTTTTTCCACACTAATACAAGTGCAAAGTGGTTTCCTGCACCAACACAAGTGCGAAAAGTGGTTTTTCAACACTAACACATGTGCAAAAAGTGGTTTTCAATGCCAGCACAAGTGCGGAAAGTGGTTTTCAACACCATCACGAGTGAGACATGTGGTTTTGCAACAATAACACAAGTGCGGAAAGTGGTTTCATCACTACACAAGTGCAAAGAGTGGTTTTTCAACACTAACACAAGTGCAAAAGTGGTTTTTCAACACTAACACAAGTGCGAAAAGTGGTTTTTCCACACTAATACAAGTCCAAAAGTGGTTTCCTGCACCAACACAAGTGCGAAAAGTGGTTTTTCAACACTAACACAAGTGCGAAAAGTGGTTTTTCAACACTAACACAAGTGCGAAAAAAGGTTTTTCCACACTAATACAAGTGCAAAAGTGGTTTCCTGCACCAACACAAGTGCGAAAAGTGGTTTTCAACACCAGCACGAGTAGGAAATGTGGTTATTCAACAATAACACATGTGTGAAAAGTGGTTTTCAACACTAGCACAAGTGTGAAAAGTGGTTTTGCAACACTAAAACAAGTGAGACAAGTGGTGTTTCAACCCTGGCACAAGTGAGAAAAGTGGTTTTGCAACACTAATACAAGTACAAAAAGTGGTTTTCAACGCCAGCACAAGTGAGACAAGCGGTTAATCAACACTAACACAAGTGAAAAGGTGGTGTTTCAACCCTGGCACAAGTGAGAAAAGTGGTTTTTCAACACTAACACAAGTGCGAAAAGTGGTTTTTCAACACTAACACAAGTGCGAAAAGTGGTTTTCAACGCCAGCACAAGTGAGACAAGCGGTTAATCAACACTAACACAAGTGAAAAGGTGGTGTTTCAACCCTGGCACAAGTGAGAAAAGTGGTTTTTCAACACTAACACATGTGCAAAAAGTGGTTTTCAATGCCAGCACAAGTGCGGAAAGTGGTTTTCAACACCATCACGAGTGAGACATGTGGTTTTGCAACAATAACACAAGTGCGGAAAGTGGTTTCATCACTACACAAGTGCAAAGAGTGGTTTTTCAACACTAACACAAGTGCAAAAGTGGTTTTTCAACACTAACACAAGTGCGAAAAGTGGTTTTTCCACACTAATACAAGTGCAAAAGTGGTTTCCTGCACCAACACAAGTGCGAAAAGTGGTTTTTCAACACTAACACAAGTGCGAAAAGTGGTTTTTCAACACTAACACGGCTGCGAAAAGTGGTTTTTCCACACTAATACAAGTGCAAAAGTGGTTTCCTGCACCAACACAAGTGCGAAAAGTGGTTTTTCAACACAAACACAAGTGCGAAAAGTGGTTTTTCCACACTAATACAAGTGCAAAAGTGGTTTCCTGCACCAACACAAGTGCGAAAAGTGGTTTTTCAACACTAACACAAGTGCGAAAAGTGGTTTTTCAACACTAACACAAGTGCGAAAAGTGGTTTTTCCACACTAATACAAGTGCAAAAGTGGTTTCCTGCACCAACACAAGTGCGAAAAGTGATTTTTCAACACTAACACAAGTGCGAAAAGTGGTTTTTCAACACTAACACAAGTGCGAAAAGTGTTTTTTCCACACTAATACAAGTGCAAAAGTGCTGCACCAACACAAGTGCGAAAGTGGTTTCCTGCACCCAACACAAGTGCGAAAAGTGTTTTTTCAACACTAACACAAGTGCGAAAAGTGGTTTTTTCAACACTAACACAAGTGCGAAAAGTGGTTTTTCCACACTAATACAAGTGCAAAAGTGGTTTTCCTGCACCAACACAAGTGCGAAAAGTGGTTTTTCAACACTATCACAAGTGCAAAAGTGTTTTTTCCACACTAATACAAGTGCAAAAGTGGTTTCCTGCACCAACACAAGTGCGAAAGTGTTTTCAACACTAACACAAGTGCGAAGAGTGGTTTTTCAACACTAACACAAGTGCGAAAAGTGGTTTTTCCACACTAATACAAGTGCTAAAGTGGTTTCCTGCACCAACACAAGTGCGAAAAGTGGTTTTTCCACACTAATACAAGTGCAAAAGTGGTTTCCTGCACCAACACAAGTGCGAAAAGTGGTTTTCAACACTAACACAAAGTGCAAAAGTGGTTTCCTGCACCAACACAAGTGCGAAAAGTGTTTTTTTCAACACTAACACAAGTGCGAAAAGTGGTTTTTCAAGACTAACACAAGTGCGAAAAGTGGTTTTTCCACACTAATACAAGTGCAAAAGTGGTTTCCTGCACCAACACAAGTGCGAAAAGTGTTTTTTCAACACTAACACAAGTGCGAAAAGTGGTTTTTCAATACTAACACAAGTGCGAAAAGTGGTTTTCCACACTAATACAAGTGCAAAAGTGGTTTCCCTGCACCAACACAAGTGCGAAAAGTGTTTTTTCTACACTAACACAAGTGCGAAAAGTGATTTTTCAACACTAACACAAGTGCGAAAAGTGGTTTTTCAACACTAACACAAGTGCGAAAAGTGTTTTTTCACACCTAATACAAGTGCAAAAGTGGTTTCCTGCACCAACACAAGTGCGAAAGTGGTTTCCTGCACCAACACAATTGCGAAAAGTGGTTTTCAACACGAACACAAGTGCAAAAGTGGTTTCCTGCACAACACAAGTGCGAAAAGTGTTTTTTCAACACTAACACAAGTGCGAAAAGTGTTTTTTCAACACTAACACAAGTGCGAAAAGTGATTTTTCAACACTAACACAAGTGCGAAAAGTGGTTTTTCAACACTAACACAAGTGCGAAAAGTGTTTTTTCACACTAATACAAGTGCAAAAGTGGTTTCCTGCACCAACACAAGTGCGAAAGTGGTTTCCCCTGCACCAACACAATTGCGAAAAGTGGTTTTTCAACACTAACACAAGTGCGAAAAGGGGTTTTTTCCAACACTAACACAAGTGCGAAAAAGTGTTTTTTCCACACTAATACAAGTGAAGAGTTCAGATGCAAAAACAGATATATTCATTTTTGCTGAAATGAGAAAATCAAGATTTTCTGCTGTGCATTCCAGGTGAAACCCATCAAAATGACATGGGCTGTATCTTAAAATACGTGGATCGCGATCGGGTTTTGGGAGAAAATGATTTGCCTACTGAAACGGAGGTATTGAAACATATACCTTCGGTAAACATAGTTCAGTTTCATCAAAATGGCGTTTATCGGTTTTTGTGCCTGAACTCTTCAAGTGCAAAAGTGGTGTCCTGCACCAACACAAGTGCGAAAAGTGGTTTTTCAACACTAACACAAGTGCGAAAAGTGGTTTTTCAACACTATCACAAGTGCAAAAAGTGTTTTTTCCACACTAATACAAGTGCAAAAGTGGTTTCCTGCACCAACACAAGTGCGAAAAGTGTTTTTTCAACACTAACACAAGTGCGAAAAGTGGTTTTTCAACACTAACACAAGTGCGAAAAGTGGTTTTTCCACACTAATACAAGTGCAAAAGTGGTTTCCTGCACCAACACAAGTGCAAAAAGTGGTTTTTCAACACTAACACAAGTGCGAAAAGTGGTTTTTCAACACTAACACAAGTGCGAAAAGTGGTTTTTTCCACACTAATACAAGTGCAAAAGTGGTTTCCTGCACCAACACAAGTGCGAAAAGTGGTTTTTCAACACTAACACAAGTGCGAAAAGTGGTTTTTCAACACTATCACAAGTGCAAAAAGTGTTTTTTCCACACTAATACAAGTGCAAAAAGTGGTTTCCTGCACCAACACAAGTGCGAAAAGTGGTTTTTCAACACTAACACAAGTGCGAAAAGTGGTTTTTCAACACTAACACAAGTGCGAAAAGTGGTTTTTCCACACTAATACAAGTGCAAAAGTGGTTTCCTGCACCAACACAAGTGCGAAATGTGATTTTTCAACACTAACACAAGTGCGAAAAGTGGTTTTTCAACACTAACACAAGTGCGAAAGTGTTTTTTCCACACTAATACAAGTGCAAAAGTGGTTCCTGCTCCAACACAAGTGCAAAAGTGGTTTCCTGCTCCAACACAAGTGCAAAAGTGGTTTCCTGCACCACACAAGTGCGAAAAGTGGTTTTTCAACACTAACACAAGTGCGAAAAGTGGTTTTTCAACACTAACACAAGTGCGAAAAGTGGTATTTTCCACACTAATACAGGTGCAAAAGTGGTTTCCTGCACCAACACAAGTGCGAAAAGTGGTTTTTCAACACTAACACAAGTGCGAAAAGTGGTTTTTCAACACTATCACAAGTGCAAAAAGTGTTTTTTTCCACACTAATACAAGTGCAAAAAGTGGTTTCCTGCACCAACACATGTGCGAAAAGTGGGTTTTCAACACTAACACAAGTGCGAAGAGTGGTTTTTCAACACTAACACAAGTGCGAAAAGTGGTTTTTCCACACTAATACAAGTGCAAAAGTGGTTTCCTGCACCAATACAAGTGCGAAAAGTGGTTTTTCAACACTAACACAAGTGCAAAAGTGGTTTTTCAACACTAACACAAGTGCGAAAAGTGGTTTTTCCACACTAATACAAGTGCAAAAGTGGTTTCCTGCACCAACACAAGTGCGAAAAGTGTTATTTTCACACTAATACAAGTGCAAAAGTGGTTTCCTGCACCAACACAAGTGCGAAAAGTGTTTTTTCAACACTAACACAAGTGCGAAAAGTGGTTTTTCAATACTAACACAAGTGCAAAAAGTGTTTTTTTCCACACTAATACAAGTGCAAAGTGGTTTTCCTGCACCAACACAAGTGCGAAAAGTGGTTTTTCAACACTAACACATGTGCAAAAAGTGGTTTTCAATGCCAGCACAAGTGCGGAAAGTGGTTTTCAACACCATCACGAGTGAGACATGTGGTTTTGCAACAATAACACAAGTGCGGAAAGTGGTTTCATCACTACACAAGTGCAAAGAGTGGTTTTTCAACACTAACACAAGTGCAAAAGTGGTTTTTCAACACTAACACAAGTGCGAAAAGTGGTTTTTTCCACACTAATACCAAGTGCAAAAGTGGTTTCCTGCACCAACACAAGTGCGAAAAGTGGTTTTTCAACACTAACACAAGTGCGAAAAGTGGTTTTTCAACACTAACACAAGTGCGAAAAAAGGTTTTTCCACACTAATACAAGTGCAAAAGTGGTTTCCTGCACCAACACAAGTGCGAAAAGTGGTTTTCAACACCAGCACGAGTAGGAAATGTGGTTATTCAACAATAACACATGTGTGAAAAGTGGTTTTCAAACACTAGCACAAGTGTGAAAAGTGGTTTTGCAACACTAAAAACAAGTGAGACAAGTGGTGTTTCAACCCTGGCACAAGTGAGAAAATGTGGTTTTGCAACACTAATACAAGTACAAAAAGTGGTTTTCAACGCCAGCACAAGTGAGACAAGCGGTTAATCAACACTAACACAAGTGAAAAGGTGGTGTTTCAACCCTGGCACAAGTGAGAAAAGTGGTTTTTCAACACTAACACAAGTGCGAAAAGTGGTTTTTCAACACTAACACAAGTGCGAAAAGTGGTTTTCAACGCCAGCACAAGTGAGACAAGCGGTTAATCAACACTAACACAAGTGAAAAGGTGGTGTTTCAACCCTGGCACAAGTGAGAAAAGTGGTTTTTCAACACTAACACATGTGCAAAAAGTGGTTTTCAATGCCAGCACAAGTGCGGAAAGTGGTTTTCAACACCATCACGAGTGAGACATGTGGTTTTGCAACAATAACACAAGTGCGGAAAGTGGTTTCATCACTACACAAGTGCAAAGAGTGGTTTTTCAACACTAACACAAGTGCAAAAGTGGTTTTTCAACACTAACACAAGTGCGAAAAGTGGTTTTTCCACACTAATACAAGTGCAAAAGTGGTTTCCTGCACCAACACAAGTGCGAAAAGTGGTTTTTCAACACTAACACAAGTGCGAAAAGTGGTTTTTCAACACTAACACGGCTGCGAAAAGTGGTTTTTCCACACTAATACAAGTGCAAAAGTGGTTTCCTGCACCAACACAAGTGCGAAAAGTGGTTTTTCAACACAAACACAAGTGCGAAAAGTGGTTTTTCCACACTAATACAAGTGCAAAAGTGGTTTCCTGCACCAACACAAGTGCGAAAAGTGGTTTTTCAACACTAACACAAGTGCGAAAAGTGGTTTTTCAACACTAACACAAGTGCGAAAAGTGGTTTTTCCACACTAATACAAGTGCAAAAGTGGTTTCCTGCACCAACACAAGTGCGAAAAGTGATTTTTCAACACTAACACAAGTGCGAAAAGTGGTTTTTCAACACTAACACAAGTGCGAAAAGTGTTTTTTCCACACTAATACAAGTGCAAAAGTGGTTTCCTGCACCAACACAAGTGCGAAAGTGGTTTCCTGCACCAACACAAGTGCGAAAAGTGGTTTTTCAACACTAACACAAGTGCGAAAAGTGGTTTTTCAACACTAACACAAGTGCGAAAAGTGGTTTTTCCACACTAATACAAGTGCAAAAGTGGTTTCCTGCACCAACACAAGTGCGAAAAGTGGTTTTTCAACACTATCACAAGTGCAAAAAGTGTTTTTTCCACACTAATACAAGTGCAAAAGTGGTTTCCTGCACCAACACAAGTGCGAAAAGTGGTTTTTCAACACTAACACAAGTGCGAAGAGTGGTTTTTCAACACTAACACAAGTGCGAAAAGTGGTTTTTCCACACTAATACAAGTGCTAAAGTGGTTTCCTGCACCAACACAAGTGCGAAAAGTGGTTTTTCAACACTAACACAAGTGCAAAAGTGGTTTTTCAACACTAACACAAGTGCGAAAAGTGGTTTTTCCACACTAATACAAGTGCAAAAGTGGTTTCCTGCACCAACACAAGTGCGAAAAGTGGTTTTCAACACTAACACAAGTGCAAAAGTGGTTTCCTGCACCAACACAAGTGCGAAAAGTGTTTTTTCAACACTAACACAAGTGCGAAAAGTGGTTTTTCAAGACTAACACAAGTGCGAAAAGTGGTTTTTCCACACTAATACAAGTGCAAAAGTGGTTTCCTGCACCAACACAAGTGCGAAAAGTGTTTTTTCAACACTAACACAAGTGCGAAAAGTGGTTTTTCAATACTAACACAAGTGCGAAAAGTGGTTTTTCCACACTAATACAAGTGCAAAAGTGGTTTCCTGCACCAAAACAAGTGCGAAAAGTGTTTTTTCTACACTAACACAAGTGCGAAAAGTGATTTTTCAACACTAACACAAGTGCGAAAAGTGGTTTTTCAACACTAACACAAGTGCGAAAAGTGTTTTTTCCACACTAATACAAGTGCAAAAGTGGTTTCCTGCACCAACACAAGTGCGAAAGTGGTTTCCTGCACCAACACAATTGCGAAAAGTGGTTTTCAACACGAACACAAGTGCAAAAGTGGTTTCCTGCACCAACACAAGTGCGAAAAGTGTTTTTTCAACACTAACACAAGTGCGAAAAGTGGTTTTTCAATACTAACACAAGTGCGAAAAGTGGTTTTTCCACACTAATACAAGTGCAAAAGTGGTTTCCTGCACCAATACAAGTGCGAAAAGTGTTTTTTCAACACTAACACAAGTGCGAAAAGTGGTTTTTCAATACTAACACAAGTGCGAAAAGTGGTTTTTCCACACTAATACAAGTGCAAAAGTGGTTTCCTGCACCAACACAAGTGCGAAAAGTGTTTTTTCAACACTAACACAAGTGCGAAAAGTGATTTTTCAACACTAACACAAGTGCGAAAAGTGGTTTTTCAACACTAACACAAGTGCGAAAAGTGTTTTTTCCACACTAATACAAGTGCAAAAGTGGTTTCCTGCACCAACACAAGTGCGAAAGTGGTTTCCTGCACCAACACAATTGCGAAAAGTGGTTTTTCAACACTAACACAAGTGCGAAAAGTGGTTTTTCCAACACTAACACAAGTGCGAAAAGTGTTTTTTCCACACTAATACAAGTGAAGAGTTCAGATGCAAAAACAGATATATTCATTTTTGCTGAAATGAGAAAATCAAGATTTTCTGCTGTGCATTCCAGGTGAAACCCATCAAAATGACATGGGCTGTATCTTAAAATACGTGGACGCGATCGGGTTTTGGGAGAAAATGATTTGCCTACTGAAACGGAGGTATTGAAACATATACTTCGGTAAACATAGTTCAGTTTCATCAAAAATGGCGTTTATCGGTTTTTGTGCCTGAACTCTTCAAGTGCAAAAGTGGTGTCCTGCACCAACACAAGTGCGAAAAGTGGTTTTTCAACACTAACACAAGTGCGAAAAGTGGTTTTTCAACACTATCACAAGTGCAAAAAGTGTTTTTTCCACACTAATACAAGTGCAAAAGTGGTTTCCTGCACCAACACAAGTGCGAAAAGTGTTTTTTCAACACTAACACAAGTGCGAAAAGTGGTTTTTCAACACTAACACAAGTGCGAAAAGTGGTTTTTCCACACTAATACAAGTGCAAAAGTGGTTTCCTGCACCAACACAAGTGCAAAAAGTGGTTTTTCAACACTAACACAAGTGCGAAAAGTGGTTTTTCAACACAAACACAAGTGCGAAAAGTGGTTTTTTCCACACTAATACAAGTGCAAAAGTGGTTTCCTGCACCAACACAAGTGCAAAAAGTGGTTTTTCAACACTAACACAAGTGCGAAAAGTGGTTTTTCAACACTAACACAAGTGCGAAAAGTGGTTTTTCAACACTATCACAAGTGCAAAAAGTGTTTTTTCCACACTAATACAAGTGCAAAAGTGGTTTCCTGCACCAACACAAGTGCGAAAAGTGGTTTTTCAACACTAACACAAGTGCGAAAAGTGGTTTTTCAACACTAACACAAGTGCGAAAAGTGGTTTTTCCACACTAATACAAGTGCAAAAGTGGTTTCCTGCACCAACACAAGTGCGAAAAGTGATTTTTCAACACTAACACAAGTGCGAAAAGTGGTTTTTCAACACTAACACAAGTGCGAAAAGTGTTTTTTCCACACTAATACAAGTGCAAAAGTGGTTTCCTGCTCCAACACAAGTGCGAAAGTGGTTTCCTGCACCAACACAAGTGCGAAAAGTGGTTTTTCAACACTAACACAAGTGCGAAAAGTGGTTTTTCAACACTAACACAAGTGCGAAAAGTGGTTTTTCCACACTAATACAGGTGCAAAAGTGGTTTCCTGCACCAACACAAGTGCGAAAAGTGGTTTTTCAACACTAACACAAGTGCGAAAAGTGGTTTTTCAACACTATCACAAGTGCAAAAAGTGTTTTTTCCACACTAATACAAGTGCAAAAGTGGTTTACTGCACCAACACATGTGCGAAAAGTGGGTTTTCAACACTAACACAAGTGCGAAGAGTGGTTTTTCAACACTAACACAAGTGCGAAAAGTGGTTTTTCCACACTAATACAAGTGCAAAAGTGGTTTCCTGCACCAACACAAGTGCGAAAAGTGGTTTTTCAACACTAACACAAGTGCAAAAGTGGTTTTTCAACACTAACACAAGTGCGAAAAGTGGTTTTTCCACACTAATACAAGTGCAAAAGTGGTTTCCTGCACCAACACAAGTGCGAAAAGTGTTATTTTCACACTAATACAAGTGCAAAAGTGGTTTCCTGCACCAACACAAGAGCGAAAAGTGTTTTTTCAACACTAACACAAGTGCGAAAAGTGGTTTTTCAATACTAACACAAGTGCAAAAAGTGTTTTTTCCACACTAATACAAGTGCAAAAGTGGTTTCCTGCACCAACACAAGTGCGAAAAATGGTTTTTCAACACTAACACATGTGCAAAAAGTGGTTTTCAATGCCAGCACAAGTGCGGAAAATGGTTTTCAACACCATCACGAGTGAGACATGTGGTTTTGCAACAATAACACAAGTGCGGAAAGTGGTTTCATCACTACACAAGTGCAAAGAGTGGTTTTTCAACACTAACACAAGTGCAAAAGTGGTTTTTCAACACTAACACAAGTGCGAAAAGTGGTTTTTCCACACTAATACAAGTGCAAAAGTGGTTTCCTGCACCAACACAAGTGCGAAAAGTGGTTTTTCAACACTAACACAAGTGCGAAAAGTGGTTTTTCAACACTAACACAAGTGCGAAAAGTCGTTTTTCCACACTAATACAAGTGCAAAAGTGGTTTCCTGTACCAACACAAGTGCGAAAAGTGGTTTTCAACACCAGCACGAGTAGGAAATGTGGTTATTCAACAATAACACATGTGTGAAAAGTGGTTTTCAACACTAGCACAAGTGTGAAAAGTGGTTTTGCAACACTAAAACAAGTGAGACAAGTGGTGTTTCAACCCTGGCACAAGTGAGAAAAGTGGTTTTGCAACACTAATACAAGTACAAAAAGTGGTTTTCAACGCCAGCACAAGTGAGACAAGCGGTTAATCAACACTAACACAAGTGAAAAGGTGGTGTTTCAACCCTGGCACAAGTGAGAAAAGTGGTTTTTCAACACTAACACAAGTGCGAAAAGTGGTTTTTCAACACTAACACAAGTGCGAAAAGTGGTTTTCAACGCCAGCACAAGTGAGACAAGCGGTTAATCAACACTAACACAAGTGAAAAGGTGGTGTTTCAACCCTGGCACAAGTGAGAAAAATGGTTTTTCAACACCAACACATGTGCAAAAAGTGGTTTTCAATGCCAGCACAAGTGCGGAAAGTGGTTTTCAACACCATCACGAGTGAGACATGTGGTTTTGCAACAATAACACAAGTGCGGAAAGTGGTTTCATCACTACACAAGTGCAAAGAGTGGTTTTTCAACACTAACACAAGTGCGAAAAGTGGTTTTTCCACACTAATACAAGTGCAAAAGTGGTTTCCTGCACCAACACAAGTGCGAAATGTGATTTTTCAACACTAACACAAGTGCGAAAAGTGGTTTTTCAACACTAACACAAGTGCGAAAAGTGTTTTTTCCACACTAATACAAGTGCAAAAGTGGTTTCCTGCTCCAACACAAGTGCAAAAGTGGTTTCCTGCACCAACACAAGTGCGAAAAGTGGTTTTTCAACACTAACACAAGTGCGAAAAGTGGTTTTTCAACACTAACACAAGTGCGAAAAGTGGTTTTTCCACACTAATACAGGTGCAAAAGTGGTTTCCTGCACCAACATAAGTGCGAAAAGTGGTTTTTCAACACTAACACAAGTGCGAAAAGTGGTTTTTCAACACTATCACAAGTGCAAAAAGTGTTTTTTCCACACTAATACAAGTGCAAAAGTGGTTTCCTGCACCAACACAAGTGCGAAAAGTGGTTTTTCAACACTAACACAAGTGCAAAAGTGGTTTTTCAACACTAACACAAGTGCGAAAAGTGGTTTTTCCACACTAATACAAGTGCAAAAGTGGTTTCCTGCACCAACACAAGTGCGAAAAGTGTTATTTTCACACTAATACAAGTGCAAAAGTGGTTTCCTGCACCAACACAAGTGCGAAAAGTGTTTTTTCAACACTAACACAAGTGCGAAAAGTGGTTTTTCAATACTAACACAAGTGCAAAAAGTGTTTTTTCCACACTAATACAAGTGCAAAGTGGTTTCCTGCACCAACACAAGTGCGAAAAGTGGTTTTTCAACACTAACACATGTGCAAAAAGTGGTTTTCAATGCCAGCACAAGTGCGGAAAGTGGTTTTCAACACCATCACGAGTGAGACATGTGGTTTTGCAACAATAACACAAGTGCGGAAAGTGGTTTCATCACTACACAAGTGCAAAGAGTGGTTTTTCAACACTAACACAAGTGCAAAAGTGGTTTTTCAACACTAACACAAGTGCGAAAAGTGGTTTTTCCACACTAATACAAGTGCAAAAGTGGTTTCCTGCACCAACACAAGTGCGAAAAGTGGTTTTTCAACACTAACACAAGTGCGAAAAGTGGTTTTTCAACACTAACACAAGTGCGAAAAAAGGTTTTTCCACACTAATACAAGTGCAAAAGTGGTTTCCTGCACCAACACAAGTGCGAAAAGTGGTTTTCAACACCAGCACGAGTAGGAAATGTGGTTATTCAACAATAACACATGTGTGAAAAGTGGTTTTCAACACTAGCACAAGTGTGAAAAGTGGTTTTGCAACACTAAAACAAGTGAGACAAGTGGTGTTTCAACCCTGGCACAAGTGAGAAAAGTGGTTTTGCAACACTAATACAAGTACAAAAAGTGGTTTTCAACGCCAGCACAAGTGAGACAAGCGGTTAATCAACACTAACACAAGTGAAAAGGTGGTGTTTCAACCCTGGCACAAGTGAGAAAAGTGGTTTTTCAACACTAACACAAGTGCGAAAAGTGGTTTTTCAACACTAACACAAGTGCGAAAAGTGGTTTTCAACGCCAGCACAAGTGAGACAAGCGGTTAATCAACACTAACACAAGTGAAAAGGTGGTGTTTCAACCCTGGCCCAAGTGAGAAAAGTGGTTTTTCAACACTAACACATGTGCAAAAAGTGGTTTTCAATGCCAGCACAAGTGCGGAAAGTGGTTTTCAACACCATCACGAGTGAGACATGTGGTTTTGCAACAATAACACAAGTGCGGAAAGTGGTTTCATCACTACACAAGTGCAAAGAGTGGTTTTTCAACACTAACACAAGTGCAAAAGTGGTTTTTCAACACTAACACAAGTGCGAAAAGTGGTTTTTCCACACTAATACAAGTGCAAAAGTGGTTTCCTGCACCAACACAAGTGCGAAAAGTGGTTTTTCAACACTAACACAAGTGCGAAAAGTGGTTTTTCAACACTAACACGGCTGCGAAAAGTGGTTTTTCCACACTAATACAAGTGCAAAAGTGGTTTCCTGCACCAACACAAGTGCGAAAAGTGGTTTTTCAACACAAACACAAGTGCGAAAAGTGGTTTTTCCACACTAATACAAGTGCAAAAGTGGTTTCCTGCACCAACACAAGTGCGAAAAGTGGTTTTTCATCACTAACACAAGTGCGAAAAGTGGTTTTTCAACACTAACACAAGTGCGAAAAGTGGTTTTTCCACACTAATACAAGTGCAAAAGTGGTTTCCTGCACCAACACAAGTGCGAAAAGTGATTTTTCAACACTAACACAAGTGCGAAAAGTGGTTTTTCAACACTAACACAAGTGCGAAAAGTGTTTTTTCCACACTAATACAAGTGCAAAAGTGGTTTCCTGCACCAACACAAGTGCGAAAGTGGTTTCCTGCACCAACACAAGTGCGAAAAGTGGTTTTTCAACACTAACACAAGTGCGAAAAGTGGTTTTTCAACACTAACACAAGTGCGAAAAGTGGTTTTTCCACACTAATACAAGTGCAAAAGTGGTTTCCTGCACCAACACAAGTGCGAAAAGTGGTTTTTCAACACTATCACAAGTGCAAAAAGTGTTTTTTCCACACTAATACAAGTGCAAAAGTGGTTTCCTGCACCAACACAAGTGCGAAAAGTGGTTTTTCAACACTAACACAAGTGCGAAGAGTGGTTTTTCAACACTAACACAAGTGCGAAAAGTGGTTTTTCCACACTAATACAAGTGCTAAAGTGGTTTCCTGCACCAACACAAGTGCGAAAAGTGGTTTTTCAACACTAACACAAGTGCAAAAGTGGTTTTTCAACACTAACACAAGTGCGAAAAGTGGTTTTTCCACACTAATACAAGTGCAAAAGTGGTTTCCTGCACCAACGCAAGTGCGAAAAGTGGTTTTCAACACTAACACAAGTGCAAAAGTGGTTTCCTGCACCAACACAAGTGCGAAAAGTGTTTTTTCAACACTAACACAAGTGCGAAAAGTGGTTTTTCAAGACTAACACAAGTGCGAAAAGTGGTTTTTCCACACTAATACAAGTGCAAAAGTGGTTTCCTGCACCAACACAAGTGCGAAAAGTGTTTTTCAACACTAACACAAGTGCGAAAAGTGGTTTTTCAATACTAACACAAGTGCGAAAAGTGGTTTTTCCACACTAATACAAGTGCAAAAGTGGTTTCCTGCACCAACACAAGTGCGAAAAGTGTTTTTTCTACACTAACACAAGTGCGAAAAGTGATTTTTCAACACTAACACAAGTGCGAAAAGTGGTTTTTCAACACTAACACAAGTGCGAAAAGTGTTTTTTCCACACTAATACAAGTGCAAAAGTGGTTTCCTGCACCAACACAAGTGCGAAAGTGGTTTCCTGCACCAACACAATTGCGAAAAGTGGTTTTCAACACGAACACAAGTGCAAAAGTGGTTTCCTGCACCAACACAAGTGCGAAAAGTGTTTTTTCAACACTTACACAAGTGCGAAAAGTGGTTTTTCAATACTAACACAAGTGCGAAAAGTGGTTTTTCCACACTAATACAAGTGCAAAAGTGGTTTCCTGCACCAATACAAGTGCGAAAAGTGTTTTTTCAACACTAACACAAGTGCGAAACGTGGTTTTTCAATACTAACACAAGTGCGAAAAGTGGTTTTTCCACACTAATACAAGTGCAAAAGTGGTTTCCTGCACCAACACAAGTGCGAAAAGTGTTTTTTCAACACTAACACAAGTGCGAAAAGTGATTTTTCAACACTAACACAAGTGCGAAAAGTGGTTTTTCAACACTAACACAAGTGCGAAAAGTGTTTTTTCCACACTAATACAAGTGCAAAAGTGGTTTCCTGCACCAACACAAGTGCGAAAGTGGTTTCCTGCACCAACACAATTGCGAAAAGTGGTTTTTCAACACTAACACAAGTGCGAAAAGTGGTTTTTCCAACACTAACACAAGTGCGAAAAGTGTTTTTTCCACACTAATACAAGTGAAGAGTTCAGATGCAAAAACAGATATATTCATTTTTGCTGAAATGAGAAAATCAAGATTTTCTGCTGTGCATTCCAGGTGAAACCCATCAAAATGACATGGGCTGTATCTTAAAATACGTGGACGCGATCGGGTTTTGGGAGAAAATGATTTGCCTACTTAAACGGAGGTATTGAAACATATACTTCGGTAAACATAGTTCAGTTTCATCAAAAATGGCGTTTATCGGTTTTTGTGCCTGAACTCTTCAAGTGCAAAAGTGGTGTCCTGCACCAACACAAGTGCGAAAAGTGGTTTTTCAACACTAACACAAGTGCGAAAAGTGGTTTTTCAACACTATCACAAGTGCAAAAAGTGTTTTTTCCACACTAATACAAGTGCAAAAGTGGTTTCCTGCACCAACACAAGTGCGAAAAGTGTTTTTTCAACACTAACACAAGTGCGAAAAGTGGTTTTTCAACACTAACACAAGTGCGAAAAGTGGTTTTTCCACACTAATACAAGTGCAAAAGTGGTTTCCTGCACCAACACAAGTGCAAAAAGTGGTTTTTCAACACTAACACAAGTGCGAAAAGTGGTTTTTCAACACAAACACAAGTGCGAAAAGTGGTTTTTTCCACACTAATACAAGTGCAAAAGTGGTTTCCTGCACCAACACAAGTGCAAAAAGTGGTTTTTCAACACTAACACAAGTGCGAAAAGTGGTTTTTCAACACTAACACAAGTGCGAAAAGTGGTTTTTCAACACTATCACAAGTGCAAAAAGTGTTTTTTCCACACTAATACAAGTGCAAAAGTGGTTTCCTGCACCAACACAAGTGCGAAAAGTGGTTTTTCAACACTAACACAAGTGCGAAAAGTGGTTTTTCAACATTAACACAAGTGCGAAAAGTGGTTTTTCCACACTAATACAAGTGCAAAAGTGGTTTCCTGCACCAACACAAGTGCGAAAAGTGATTTTTCAACACTAACACAAGTGCGAAAAGTGGTTTTTCAACACTAACACAAGTGCGAAAAGTGTTTTTTCCACACTAATACAAGTGCAAAAGTGGTTTCCTGCTCCAACACAAGTGCGAAAGTGGTTTCCTGCACCAACACAAGTGCGAAAAGTGGTTTTTCAACACTAACACAAGTGCGAAAAGTGGTTTTTCAACACTAACACAAGTGCGAAAAGTGGTTTTTCCACACTAATACAGGTGCAAAAGTGGTTTCCTGCACCAACACAAGTGCGAAAAGTGGTTTTTCAACACTAACACAAGTGCGAAAAGTGGTTTTTCAACACTATCACAAGTGCAAAAAGTGTTTTTTCCACACTAATACAAGTGCAAAAGTGGTTTACTGCACCAACACATGTGCGAAAAGTGGGTTTTCAACACTAACACAAGTGCGAAGAGTGGTTTTTCAACACTAACACAAGTGCGAAAAGTGGTTTTT